>NW_021703777.1:45541425-45750740 GCF_005190385.1 Monodon monoceros
AACCCGCGTCCCCTGCATCGGCAGGCGGACTCCCAACCACTGCGCCGCCAGGGAAGCCCCCAAACCACTTTTTAATAACATATTTTTCTGGTGATAAAAGTAATTCAAGTTAATAGTCCTAAAACTTCAGAAAAATAAGGAAACTATAAAGAAAGTTAAAATCATCATTCTCCTATTCATCAGGGATAACATTATTAACAATTTGGTATATTTTCTGCCAGCCTTTTTCTATGCATAAGTATTTTTAATGGCACATTTAAATTGATTTCAACATTTTTGTACTATAAAGTAATACTGATGTGGTCTTTATGTGTAAACTTTTTTCTGGATATTAGAATTTTTATGATAGATTTCTAAAAGGGGAATTATAAGGTTAAAGATTATAATCTTTACTGAGGCTTTTGTTATTGGCATACTGATTTTCAGAGCACATGTACCATTTTACAGACACATCAATAGTACATAAAGTACCCATTTTGACCCTTCCTCATCAACAATGGACATGTTCAGATTTTCTCAGCTTTGCTGAGAGTAACCTGAATTTTGGCAATAGTCAAGGATTTGGAAGATAAGAACAACATGTGTCCCATCATCCTTCTCTCTCTGAGAATTCCAGACATAGGGTAACATAATGATTAGATAAGAACAAGTTCACTTTGGGATATATTAAACTTTATGTGGAAAAAAATTAGGTGAGTGTCCAAAAATTCTCAATGGAGTATTTAAAGAGCCTAAGAAGTACCTGCTAGTTATCCTTACTAACCCATCTACATAGAAATAACATTTTAAATGCTTTAAATCAGGATTTGAAAACTCAAACACTCTCAGGAGTCAAGCAGGTAGACAAATTAGTAAAACAGATCAGAGAAATAAAATGGACTGCAGTTTGCAGTAAACGTATACTGTATATAGCAGAGGAAAGACAAATTCATACCTTAAAAAATAATCTATATACACTTGCACTGAGCAATCTGAAAGTCAGTTTTAAGAAATAATTCCATTTATAATGGCATCAAAAAAGAAATGCTTAGGAATAAATTTAACAAAAGAAGTATAAAACATATACTCTAAAAACTACAAAACATTGTCGAAAGAAATTAAAGACTTAAATGGAAGGTTAACCTATGTTCATGGATTGGAAGACAATATATTTAAGATGACAATATTTCCCAAATTGATCTATAGGTTCAATGCAATCCCTAACAAAATCCCATTTTGATTCCTGGCAGAAACTGACGAGCTGAAGCTAAAATTCATATATAAACTCAAGGAATCCAGAAGATTCAAAATAATCTTGAAAAAGAACAAAATTGGAGAACTAACACTTTCTGACTAAAATTTACCATATGGTCTTTAAGACAGTATAGTACTAGCATAAGGACAGACATAACTTGAATGAAATAGAATTGAGAGTCCAGAGATAAACCCTCACATTTATGGTCAATTGATTTTTGACAAGGGCACCAAGATAATTAAATGAGGAAAGAATAATCATTTCAACAACTAGTCCTGGGACAACTGGATGTCCACGGGTGAAAGAAGAAGTTGAACCCTTACCTCATACCATATTCAAACATTAACTCAAAACATCACAGATCTAAATGTAAGAGCTAAACCTGTAAAGCCTTTAGAAGAAAATATAGGTGTAGATCTTCATGATCCTGAATTAGATCCTGAATGGTTTCTTGGATATAATAGCAAAAGCACAAGTAATAAAAGAAAAAAATGATAAATTGGACATTATCAAAATTTAAGACAGTTGTGTTTCAAATGACACCATCAAGAAAGTGCAAAGACAGCCCTCAGAATGGGAGAACATTTTTATAAGTCATATATCTGATAAGGGACTTGTATCTAGAATATATATATATATATCAATATATGTATATATATATACATATATATAAAATTCTTAGAACTCAATAATAAAAAGACAACCCAATGTTTTAAATGGGCAAAGGATTTATATATACATCTCTCTGAAGAAGATATACAAATCGCAAATAAGTACAAGAAAAGATATATCACATCATTAACCATCAGGGAAATGCAAACCAAAACCACAACGAAATATCATTTCATATCCACTAGGATTGCTGTGATCAAAAGAAAGATAATAACAAGTGTTGGTGAGAATGTGGAGAAACTGGAGCCCTCATACCCTGCTGGTGAGAATGTGAAAATTGTACTGTTTAAAAAACAATTTTGGTAACCTAACATAAGGTCAAGTTTTGCATTGCTACTCATACCTGGTGACATGAGCCTATCTGGGGGCACATTTGGATTTATCTTCATGACATTATTCAAATCTTCCACATCCTTCTTAGTTTTCCTCTGTTGGATCAGTTATGGACTGACAGAGGTGATTAAAATCTTCTCTTTTTGTTCTTCATCACTATTGTTGCATAAAGTTATTTTTAAAACTCTATTATCACTGTAAATTTTAACCTTTTTCACTATAAATTTCATTTAAATGTATATGTATATATATTATATTCATTAAAAATGTATCTCCTTGACTCATTTAAGACTCAAGTTCAGTCTTGTCCAACATTAATAATGTGAATCTAGATTTCTTTTGCTAGTATTAATCCTTTCTGTGCCTTTGTTCATCCTTTTAGTTATGGTGGGGAAAGCAAAATATACAAATATATAATTAAATTATTTTTACATAAATGTGATCATAAATGGGAAAGAGTGGGAAAGATGGGGAGGATGGGGGAATACTATAAGAAAGCTAAATTTTCATCTTCCATAATAGAAAGTCAATAGATAGTACCTACATCTGAAAAAAACTCAAGAAAAAGCCGTATATGCATGTTATTAAAAATATGGTTATAAATATAAAAAGAAATAGTTAAGAGTTGAGTGGTTGCCTCAGGGAATCAAGAATGAGGTAGAGTGGGGTTGGGGGAGGAGAGGGTACTAGTATCTGTAGCCAAGTTGTTTTAGGATACTGTACTCTACTACCTTTCCCTGCCCTCTGGGTTCACTGTCAAGATTTTTGATAATATTCACAGATGATATTTATTGAGAACGTACTATCTGCTGGGCTAAGTATTATTTGTATATAAAGTGGGAGTAAAGCCAAGCCCTGGGAAAGGGCTGTAGCATTGGGTCCTAGAGTCAAAACAGAAGTGGACACCTTAAAAGATCCAGAAAAAGCATTTGATGAAATTCAACACTGATTCATACTTTCAAACAAAATCTTAGGAAACTAGGAATGGAAGGGAACTTCCTTAAACCTCCTTTAATATGCTCAATAACCTTAATAAGGTGAGCAGTATTAGTATTGCCATTTATCAGCTAAGGAATCTTAAGTTCACAGGGCTTGTAAGTGGCAACGCACTGCCTGGCTCCATGACTTGAGGTCTTTCTACCATCAGGTTCACCTTAGATTAACAGGACACAGATACGTAAGTACACCTCGGAATGAAAAGAAAACTATTATACTCATATATTCCCTCATGTCCACAAGAGGGCACTAGGGCTTATTTAAATTCAACTCCAGTGTTAAGAGAATAAAGTGGTGTTTTATGGATGCTATTTCAATGATTTTCAACAGGAAAAGAGTGGTGAGGAACAGTACTCTTCTAGGGGGAATGGATCAGACTTGGGATATGAGGGAATATTGTGTATAAAGTTTGAAAAAAAAACAGTATTAAATTTTATACTTGAAAAATTGCTTAGTGTTTCTATAATACAAAGGTGTGAAGTTTTTCTTTCATGTTATCAAAAGGAGTTTAAAAAATTGAGAAGTCTGGCTCTATCTCATTCAAACCCATTTGAAACTATACAAAATATTTTACAGAGCATCAAGATCTCTCTCACTCATCTCCTCCTTTCTGTGTCTACTGCCACTTCCCTTGTATAAGTCCTTGTTTGTCTAGTTTCTATTCGCCAAGTTTTGTGAATGTGAGGGTAGAGCCAAGCCCAGAGAAAGGACTTTAGTATTGGGTTCTAGAGCTGAGTCAAAACAGAGGTGGATATCTTAAGAGATGCAGAAAAAGCATTTGATAAAGGTCAGCACCCGCTTGGTTTTAAACAAAATTTTAGGAAACTAGGAATAGAAAGATACTTCCTTAAACTAATAAAGGATATCTACAAAAAGCCTTCTATAAATATCATACTTTATTGAATTTATAAGATCACTAGATAAAGTCAATATACAAAAATTAATTATATGCATATAAATTAGCAACAGAGAATACATTTTTAAAAATAATACTACTTATTATAGCAAATCAAACACCTAGGAATAAATATAATTAAATATGTATAAGACCTCTACACTGATTACTACAAAATATTATTGGACAAAATTAAACACCTAAATAAATGGAGAGATATACCATGTTCATGGATTGAGAGACTCAATAATGCTAAGACATTAATTTTCCAAGAATAAATCTATAGGTTCATCACCATATTAATCAAAGTTGAAGCATATTTTTTCATGAAAATTGACAAGCTGATTTTAAAATACATGTGAATATGCAAAGGACCAAAGCAGCTGAAGCAATCCTAAAGAAGAACAAAGCCAGAAGACTTCCACTTCCAGATGTCAAGACTCAATATAAAGCTATAATAATCAAGATTGTGCAATATTGGCACAAGGAAACTGACCAATGGAGTAGAATACTATGGAGTCCAAAAATAAAACCACACATGTACAGTCAATTTATAAAAAGGGTGACATTGCAGTGAACTAAGGAAAAAGGTTCTGGGTGTACTGGATAGCCATATGAGAAGTAAAGTATCAGGTTTCTAATCTTACATCACAAAGACCAATTCCAGATAAATTGCAGATCCCAATGTAAAAGATAAAACCATAAAATATCTAGAAGAAAGCATAGAAAAACACCCTTATGATACCGGAGTAGCAAACATAAATTTAAAAACTGGTAAGCATAAACAATAAAAATTTATAAATTAGAGTATATTAAAATTAAGGCTATCTAGTCATTAAAAGACATTATTAAGAGAATGAAAAGTCAAGCCTCAGAGTGAAAGAAGATATTTGCAGTACATATCTTTGACAAAGGATTTGTACCCAAAACATATTAAAAATTTTTCACAAATCAATAAGAGACAGGCAACCCAATTTAGAAAGGGGGAAAGGCCTGGACATTTCACTACAGAAAATATCCAAATGGCAAAACAAAAAACCATGAAAAAGTATCTAACTTCTGTGGTTCAGAGAAATGCAAATTAAAACTACAATGAGATACCACTATATATCCACCAGAATGGCTAAAATGAAAAGGGCAGAAAATACCAAGAGTTGGCAAGAGTGTAGAACAGCTGGAATTCTCATACGCTGTTAGTGGGAATATAAATTGGTAAAACCACTTTGAAAAACTACTTGGCTGTATCTATTAAAGATAAACATATGATTATCCTATGACCCCCAAATTCTACTCTTCACTAAGATAGGGACAGAGTTAAAGGAACCGACAAGGGATGGTGAAACACCCTGGGGTCAACAATAGCTGTCCAGGGACAAGAAGAGGGGATGCTTTTGGAAAGTGCAGGAGAAAACAGCCAACAGGAGCTGTAGTCTTCAGTTGAGGAATGCAGCCCCAGCAAACCTGAGGCTTGCTCTGAAATTTCACTTCCATTATGGCACCTAGAACCCAGAGAGCAAAGGGACTGGTTGATAGAGTCCGCACAGCTCAGCCTCCTGGGGTGCAGAGCAGAGAGAATGGCAGAACATGGACCTGGAGGAAAAAAAAGAGAAAGTACTGTCTAATGTCAAAACTGAAGCACGGACTCTGGAGTCAGATGACCTGGGTCCGAATTTGGCTCTGCTATACACCAGCCGTGAGGCCTTCAGACAATACACTTAGCCTCTCTATGCCTCCGGTTCCTCATCTTTAAAATGGAGATGATAATAATAGTCTACCTCATAGAGTTGTATAATAAGCAAAAGAGTGAGTACATGAGAAGTATTTAGTATGTGACAAGTGTTCCATAAGTGGTAACTACTATTATTATGTTAAGCATTTCCTTTACATATGCTATGCTCATTTAAGCAAAGAAGTTTACTAAATCTAAATACATTCTGTATTGTGCCTATGCTAAAGAAGCTCCTTTCAAACAGGAATGTTCCCCAATCTCTTTTCCAGAACTTTCCAAGAAGGCTTTCAAATGTGACTTTCTCCATGAAGACTTCCCTGAGCCCCTCATGCAGAAGGAGCTTCTTCTCTGCCTCCAGAGACTGGGGTCCACTCCCCTCTAGTGACTACCACAGTCCTCACCAAAATACAGCCCAGGGTGCACATGGCTATTCTCATTTCCTTAAAAGCAGGAAACATATCTCCTCCTTATTTGTTTTTGAGCTAACTATAGTGCCTAACACCGTACTTTATATACAACTGTGTGTTACCCTGAGTTATACTGAAATTTTAGTGTATTGAATATGGCTGGAAACAAGTTCACCACTGGTTGACATTTTAAAATCGTGTAGTTACACTGAGTACTTGTTGAGATGGTTTTTTTGTATCATCACTGGCAGCAAGAGGGAGCTGATCATAATTACTATTTCCTGAGCATCTACTCTGTGCCAGGGCTTAACATATTATGTCATGTAATTCTCACAACCAGCCCACGAAGTAGGGATAGGTGAGGGAAGTAAGTCTCAAAGAGATAACGTAATGTGCCCAAGGCTACAGTAGCTAGTAAGTGGCAGAGCTCTGATTCCTGCCCAGACCTCCACAAAGATTATGCTATTTCTATGATGCCACATTGCTTCCCACACTTCCCACAATTAGTACAGACTGATGTCAGGTGTGAACAGGCACTTCTGGGCTTTACTTACTTTGTTCATTTGTACAGTGAGGGTGGCTTGGGTGCTTTCTTAGATTGCTTCCAGTTCAAAAAAATGTATGATTTTAAAGAAGTAGCTTTGTCTGTTCATACCATGTGCCAGTGCTGATTACTGCTGGGGACATTTCTTCCTTCATAATTTCGGTTAGAAAACACAGGTGTTCTCAGGTTCCATCACACAAATGCAAGAGGCAGGTTTGGTGAAACTGCCTTCAATGGGACTCAAATTTCCCTTCTTCAGTTTCATGGGTTACAGTGAAGTCAACAAGAGTGCAATTTGTGTTTGCATAAGACCAGAACACAAAAGAAAAGATCCAGGCATTATTGAGCATTCCCATACCGAAAGGGCGAAGTTCAGTTTTGTTAGTTACTCTCATTATTCAGCACGTATGCCTCTTATCCTCTGGTAATATCCCAGTGCCAAGTCTCTCTAATGTTCCCACTGCTTCTGGGAGATAAGCAGAAACCTAATTACTATTTGGTTAGGCTAGAATATATTTGATTATTCAGGAGGTGGAATTAAGGTAACAATAATCCAACTATGCAATTTCTGAACTCTAAGTTTGTAATTCACAGAGAAAGAAAAAGTTCACCAGTCCTCCTTGCATGCTGCCTAGACAAGGAAGATTTTTACTTCATCCTTTTCCTCTCTACTATATATCTATCTCTCCATCAATCCATCCATCTATCCATTTCTACATCTTTCTTTCTTTCTTTCTTTTTTCTTTCTCTTCCTTCCTTCCTTTCTTTCTTTCCTTCTTTCTTTCTTTCTTTCTTTCTTTCTTTCATCTTCCTTGAGCTATCTATCCATTTGAGCCTTAGTCCAGCTCAAAAAAAATGTAGGCATAGAGATGGAAATTGCAATTAGGACAAAGCAGTCACCCCTATCTGTGTGACCTCCCTAGGAACCAAAAGTACAAACTCAGTCTACAAACATGAAGTAAAAACCTGCCCAAAGAAGCAGCCTATCTCTGATCATATAACATTAGATTGTTCTATCTCACAACCCAGGAAAATACACATCTGCATGACTAGAGTCAAGAGAACAAGCTAGAATTCACAACAGAGGAAAGGACTGAAGACTGCAAATCATGCCACTTTGTTCGAAATCCCTCAGTGGTTCTCCATCTCACTCAGAGGAAAAGCCCAAGTCCTCAAGTTGGCCAAGGCTCCCAGCATGATCCGGCTGCTCACTACTTGCTCTGCTCCAGCCACTTGGGGCCTCTTTCCTTATCTTCTGGTATGTCTGGTGTGTCCTGCTGTGGGACACTGGGACTAGCAGTACCCTCTGCCTTGAACATTCTTTCCTCAAACAACCCCATGGTCCACTACCTTATCTCCTTGTCTTTCTATTTTGTTGGTTCCTTACTATGATCTTTATCATTACCTCTTTTCTACTTACTTTGAGATAATAAATTATTATTTAATCCACTAAACATGGGACTTCTTTGTAACTTAGCAATAGCTTACCAAAACACAAAGGAAAAACAGTTTTTCTACAAATAAGCTACTTTAAGGAGTTCCAGGAGAAGTTAGCCCAGACATAGTGCTGGGGTTAAGAGTTGTTAAGGTGTTTGGTTGATACGCTGTGAAATCAGAAATCATACAATGTTAAAATGAGTAAAAACGTACTTTGCTCAGAAAGCTGAGATGACTTGTCCAAGATCACAGAGTATGTAGGAACAGATCTAGAAATAGAATTGGAGCTTTTCGAACTGTCAGCTCATCATACACTTATTTATTTGCTCTACAAATATTTATTGAGCGCATTCTTTACGTAAGGTGCTGTGTCAGGAGCTAGGGATACAGAGATGGTCCTTGTCCTTAGAGAGGTTACATTCCATCAGGTGACACAGACCGTCAGCAGTGAATTACTTAATTTTTTTGTTTGTTTAATTACAACTGTGATAAGAGTCATATGGGGAATAGGGCGCTTTGAGTGTATATTATGGGGGAGACGGTTCTGAAATAGACTGGGGAGAACAGAAAGAGACAGTTAAGCTACACCCAAAGGACAAGTGAAAATTAACTGAATGGAGAAAGGAATGAGAACATTCCAGGCAGAACTAGAGGCATGAATCCTTTCCACTGCATCAACTGCTTCTCATATATCATGATGTTCCTTATTCTTGAATGCCTGGGTCAGCAAGATAATTAGGAGATAAGAATAGCAAGTGAAAATACAAAGAAAAAAAGGGAAAAATCAAATGAGTGGCATTTTCCTAACCGAGAGATTTAACAGGAAGGCCAGCTAGTCCAAGGGGATGTGGGACACCGTGAAAACTGAAAGTTGGGAATTATTTAAGCTGTTAACAAATGGTTTGGGTTATACACCACCAAGAAAGAAGGTCTCACTGGGAATTCCTGTACCTCCAATAACTTGTCTGTGCCCAATGCCTCATTAGGGACGCCTACTACACAAAGGCTCAGGTACAGGAAGTGATGGCATCTCTGGGGCGTGGGGCAGGTAAGAACTGCATGTTCAGTGTGGATTTCTGGGGTCACTACCACACCTCAGTGCTGACAACATCCCTGAGAATGGCTCCAACTCCCTGACACTGCATTGCTTTGATCTCTTTACCAGAAACCTCCCATCTACTTCATTCAGACACCTGTGCCCATGGCGGATCTAGACCTGTCATTACACAGAAATGCTCTAACCCTTAAATCTTAAATTCGTGCTTTCTAAACTCTGAACACACCCTCCTAGCCTCCTAATCTTGCCACGTGTTCTCTGGTTGGTGCTCATCACACATATTTTTCCATCTTAACCATATCTTTGGTCCATTGACACCTCCATTTTCTCTCAAACTATTTGTTCCTTCCAACCTTCAAGTCCTTTCTTATCATGCCTGGACCATTATCTTCTCATGGCCTCCCTTTGTCAGCACTACAGCCATGTGCCATCTGCTTCTGGTTTTGTATCTAGGCTGCTGAGTGCTGAAGCTAATGATACCACAATATAGATGTTCCCATTCCCCACGTGAGGCACACACCCGCCATCAACGTTCACCAATCTCCTCAACCACCTTGTCTACTGTGTCTCTCATGTCACAGAAAATAAGAGCCCACAACGCCAGAACCACATCAACTTCCCGCCCCTCTCCCATCAGATGGGGTTTCCTAGACACAGAGCCAGAGGTGAATTCATGTGCAAGTGATTTACTGAGACACGTTTTGGGGAGACACCTGTACGGGAGTGAGGGAGGCAGGACGGCGCAGAAGTTAAGACGTGGTTCCAGCTGAAGTCTGTTCTCAGGCTGGTCCCACAGGATCTCTGGAGCAAGAATAAAACCACAGAGTTGTCCACTTTGAGGCAAGGAAGCCAGATTTTTGTATTCTCTCATCAATCGGCCATTGGCTATGATGCATCCCTGGGGAAGGGTACACAACACCTGGGCATTTTCTGATTCTTTCAGCAGAGGGCAGTTTACCCTGGGAGAGTGCAGCGGGGAGCCTGCCAGCCAGTGATCTCCCAGCAGCTCAGGGCCGGGGACACCAGTCCAGTCAAGGGGATCTGGGCATGGCACGCACAGAGGCTCTTACAGCATCCAAGCCCACAACCTTACCTACCTCTATCATCTTCCTCTCGTTGCTGAGCCCCTCAATGTTCCCCCACCCCTGGACACAGGCCTCACTGTCAGTGTGAACTATCACCACAGCGCTCATTACATGGGTAAACTCTAGTTCGACTGTCAGCTTACTTTATTTGATAAGCTCCCAGACAGTGGGGACCATTCATTCTTCTCGGGATCTCTGGTGCCTAGTACACAGAAGAAAGCTGGCCTGAACAGAGGTTTTGGGCTCTTTAGCGGTTCTAGGGGTGGGGAATTTCAATCACGTAGGTAAAAGTTTAAAGGGAAGGGCCTTCCACCCTTCAAATCAGATTGCACAGAGGACAAACCTAAGCAGCCCTTTCAGAAGTGGCCTTGACCCATGACCTCCGTTTGCCAAATTCCACAGCTGGCATGTTGGGCCCCAAAGGCTACAACACTGAGGACCACTGAGAGCACCACACAGAGAGCACCCCAAAGAGCCCCTCCCGCTACCATCCTCAGGATAAATAACTAAAAAGCCAGGATTTGTGGCTGCTCTCCATTTGCCAGTATTTGGTGGGGGGCGGGGGCGGTGAGGACATCCCCTTATCGTTAGATTCCCACCCCAGCCATGTCTTGTACCATGTGTGTGACGGTCTCAGCATCTCTTTTTCCTGTTCATCCTTCTGCTGCTTTCACTATCAGGGCCCTGAAATGCTCACCACCTGGGAGCAGGCTCCACCGTTTCTCCAGCTCGGCAGTCCTCTCGCTTCACAGGAAAGCACAGTTACCCGACCCAGAGGTGTTAAGTGATCTTGTTTGACAAACAGGAACAAACCAGCAGCGCACAGCGTCGATTCTGCCTCCGCAGTGCTACAGGCAGCGAGCCACACACCGGGGTCAAAACCGAAGTGCAATCCTGTCCCTCTGCGTGCTGCAAAGAATCTTGCCTTTTGCTCCCTTAGAGACGTGTGATGTGGGTAAAGAGTGCACAGACACCTGAAGGATGAGTACAAAGAAAATCTGAAAAGGCCCAGAAATGTAGAAATGGGTGTGAGAAATTTGGCGTTCATTTTTCTACTGAGAAAGAGCTGGTCCACAGGGGAGGAAAAATCAATCTGGGGCACACACCAGCAGAAATTAATTTAATTAGGGAGGGGGCAGTGAGCATGGAGAACGAGAAAAATAAACCAAGGCCCACCCACTCATTTCAAAATTCAGAACAAGGACCATGAAAAGGATGATATAACTACAGCCTATAATAAAAAGTCAATAGTTTCCTTTTCATGAAAACCAATTAAGGGTGAAAAAGGGAAAGGGGGTTGAAGAGATGTTCAAGGTCAAGCGAGGAACCAGGAAGGGGAGGACTCCCTGTCCCCCAGTTCCTGACACATACCTCAGTCTTTCACTCCCCTCAGCTTTGGCTGAACGCACGCAGCCCCCCGCAGGACAGCAGATCTATCAAACCTACAGAATCCTCCTGGAGTCTTCCTTTATCCTCTCTTGAGTAACTTAGGCTGATGTCATTACCATCAGTGACTTCTTATAGAATTTGGGTTGCCGGATTTAGTAAATCCAGATATAGGACTCCCAGGTAAATTTGAATTTCAAATAAAATAATGGATATGTTTTAGTATAAGTATGCCCCATGTGGTAGTTGGGACATACTTATATTTAAAAAAATAAAATAAAATTCTTATTTACCCGAAATTCAAATTTAATTAAGTGTCTTGTAGTTTACCTGGCATCTCCACCCAGAATCCCACCATCAGAACCAAATTTTGTTGACATTATACTTCTAACAAGATTCTTATTTGTCTTCAGGCGTGTTCCCCCTGAGGTGTGTAGGTAAGACCCACACCCTGCCCCGCCCTCCACGTAGAGCATGACCTAAGAAGTAGGAACTCTGAGCTCATGTGGACAGGATCTTACACAAGATTTAGTCAAATATTTTCACTGACAAATATGGAAGCTTGGAAACATTAAGCAATTTTCCCTCCTGGGTGGCAGAATCAGGACTAGAATCTATGTACCATGTTTTTCTCTCTTCTTCCCGACAAGAATTTCCTTATCATAAACTTTATATACAACACACAAAAAGCTTCAGGAGCTAAATGGTGAAGTGGGTACAAAATTCTAAAATAATTTGGTAAACTTAAAATGAGCAAAAAAGAAGAGTATAATAAAGTGTTTGGCCTTTGTGAAATCTAACTTTATAATGTACCTTTTGAATCTCATTTTGAAATTCTGCAATCAATTACTTTTCAATCAATCAGTCATCCAGACCTTCCAAACGCATACTTGCTCCAATTCAAAAGCTTCACAAAGCAGGCTAAGTCTCGTTAGCACATCCATCACTGGGCTGAACTTGCCTCCCTGCCAGCAGACACCAGCAAACGCAAGGAAGGTGGGAGGAAGCGAATGAAAAGAGCAGCAGCTCTGAAAGAAGAAAATACTTCCTTCGCCCAGTGTGTATCTAGGGGCTTTGGGATGCTTCAATTTACTAATGAGCCCTGTTGTCATTTGAGAAGCACGCTGTAACACTGAAACCTAACAGGGATTCTCACCTAGCAGCAAACTGGGTGTAAGATCTGGGCCAGGCTGCCGGACCTTTAGAGACCTTTGTTAAAAAGCCCTCATTTTCTAGAAATGAGATCCAAAGCACATTCTCCTTTTTAGGAACTCCTACTATTTTAAAGGTTTCAGTGGACAGTTCTGACGTTCACTCCCCATATGGTGTTTTCCCAAAATTAATGTCCAAAAGACAAGGTACAACCAGTCTTAGATCCCAAGGTAATCTGGGACCTGCATAAAGTCTATATCAGTTGGGATGCTCTGGCTATAAATAACAAAACACTCATCTAAAAGTGGCTTGAACAATGGGTTTTTTTTCCCCACATGATAAGCTGAGAGATGGATGGTCCTGGTGTTGTTTCAGGAGCTCCCCAATGTCAGGGCTCTGAGTCAACTTCCCACCTGTTTTCTCCACCTGTGCCTCAAGGCTACAAAATGGCTGCAGCAGCTTCCTGTAAGATAAACTTGCATTTGAAATCCAAAGCACAAAGATATTTTTCTTACTAGATTTTTTAATCATCAAAGAGAAAAATCTTTCCTAGAAACCCCCAGGAGGTGTCCACTTATGTCCCATGACCAAAGCTGGGTCATGTGCAAGGGAGTCTAGGAAAGCAAGAATGCAGAATTTTTAGCTTTTATGTAGGGAGACGAAGTCTCTGACATCAAGGAAAGACTAACTGGTATACACTGCACACTAGTGTCCTGACATCACCGTAGGCCCAAAACATCACCACAGGCCTAAAAATCTTTGCAAACTGCTTCATCTCCTAATTTCCCTATTTCTATTTATGACACCAGCAATCTCTCTGTCACTACTCTGGAGACCTCAGATTCATTGGGACTCCTTCCTTTCCCTAATTCCCACAACCAATCAGTCCCCATGTCTCAAGGATCATCCATTTGTTCTCAGGGAGTCTTCTATCTTTCTTCTCTTTTTGGTTCTAACCTAGCATACTGACTCAGATGCTTATCACTTCACAGCAAGATGAAAGTGCAAAAGCTAAATGGGACTTCCCTGGCAGTCCAGTGGTTAAGACTTCGCCTTCCAATGCAGGGGGTGTGGGTTCGATCCCTGGTTGGGGAGCTAAGATCCCACATGCCTCGCGGCCAAGAAACCAAAACATAAGACAGAAGCAACATTGTAACAAATTCAATAAAGACTTAAATAAAACAAAGTGCAAAAGCTACAAAACCATTCTGCCCTCATCCCATATACCACTTTCTTATAAGTCTCCTGTTCAGAAAACTTTCAAGGATTCCCCCATTAACTGCCGAAGATATTCCAAAACCTTTAGCCTAATCATTAAGGTCAGCCATGATCAGCTGTGGTGGTTAAGAAAATAGACTTTGCAGTTAAATGACTTGTGTGAGATTTGGCCATTGACTTAACTCTCCAAGGTTCCATTTATTCATTCATAAAACGGAGGTGATAATAATACATAGCATACATGGTAAGTGTCAATAAATGGTAGTTATTATTTTTGCTCTTTTTCTTGTTCCTAAGTAGCAGGCACTCTACTATGGATTAGGATGTAGGGGCGGGTAATATATACATGGTGGCTGCCCTCAATGAGCTAATTTCAATTGCTGAAATAAAATTCAACCATTCTATTGGCTGAATGCACCTCTAATTCACCACTCAATGTCCATTTTATAAACTGATTCTTTGTCTTTCTCTACTTGACTAAGGAGAGTACCAAGGGTAGCACCATTTTGGGCTGTGCTCATTCTTCTAGAAGTTTCCTCTAGAATCCTAAACCTCATTTTGTCCCCAAGAAGACCTTCATTTGCTCTGAGGCCATAAACCCTGGCTCGTATCTTGATTCATTCTTTCAAAGCAAATTATGCTTCCACCAGAAGCTGTTAACAGTATTTATTTATCTTCATCCGACATCTGTGCAACTTCGAAAAACAGAAATGAAAAGACATCGTGGCTCTTTAATTTATTAGGCCACAGTTAGATAGTTTCAGTAAGTTTTAAGTACCGGAGATTAAAAGTCACACTAGGGAGTAAACGGACACACAAATTACATTCTTCTCACTTTGCGATGGTCTTGTGACTTAGCTTTTTCATCTTTACATTTCAACTGCTCTTAATTTGACTACTTAGCTTTTTCATCTTTACATTTCAACTGCTCTTAATTTGACTCTTTTGCCAGTTTCCACAAACCTGCTATAATAAAAGACAATATTGTATACAATAGCGCTCACTCTCTGTTAAAAAAAAAGGTATATCTTTACAGATAAGCTAGATCTACGTCCTGCTGATACCTTCTGGCCACAAAAGAATTCCATACAACTAATGCTTCTTTTGCCGTCTGAAATTATCCAAGCAGTGAAAGGCCAGGAGAATGCGTCAGCTCACCAGTTCATTTTGGCAAAATGCTGACATTTTGCTGGGCCCCTGCCCTCCCTGCCTTCTCCAGAGGCAGGAGTGAGAGTTTCTCCGTGTTTCCAGGTTGTGCAGGAACACTTAGTGGTTAAGGACACTGACTCTGGAACTAGACCACCTGGGTTCAAATCATGATTGTGTGACCTTGGGCAATTCTTTAACTTATTTGTGCCTGAGTTCCTTCATCTAAATTGAGGGTAAAACCCTACTGACCTCATAGGATTGCTATGAGAATCATGTGAGTTAATACATGTAATGTACTTAGGGCACTGCCTGACACATCATTAAGAGCTCTGTAAGTGTAAGTTGTTGTTATTACTAATACTCTTTCCCTTGGCTTGGCCACCTGTCAACAGTCTTAATGGCTTGCTGGAACACTTCTTAAAACATTCTCCCAAAGCTCCCTATTCAAAACCTCAGGCCAAGCCTATGAATCAACCAATTTCATTCTGTAGAAAAGGGTCCAAGAAGAATTAATGGGGAATGCTGGATACGGTAGGGCTAATGTTTTATCAGGTTCTTAAGAGATCTGAACAACAGAAATGAAAACTACTTGGCTTAAAGGGAGTCCATATTTTATTCCTCTCCAATGAAACAACGTTCTCCTTAAGAGTCAAACAGCATCCCTCTCACTGCCTACTCTTTATTACCTCCTACTCAAATATACAGGCCACTAAGAAAACTGTTAAAGTCTGCAGAGTTCAAATAGCTTTGGCTCATTAAAAAGCCAGACTTTTGACAAGTTCATGAATCCAAGGATCTCAATTCTAAGGTAACGTTCACTTTGCAAAGTCATAACAAGGACACCTATTATAAAGTTACTGTTATGATGAAAATACAGTCTATTTAAAAAAAATCATTCCGGTGGTCCTTTTTCTTACTTTGTGACCACTTTAAAAAATAATAAATTCTATAATTTATGCACTTAAACAATTTGCTTCCTTTACTGTAAGTTCTTTTTACCATCCTTAATAATAACTCTGACAGCATAATACCAGAAACTAAGAATAGGTTGAAAGAAGCAGGCTGTAACTTCTTCAGAGTTTCAGGACAAACAACACAATTTACAAGGCACATAAAAACCATGATGACAAACCTACTATAAGTTCTTTTCACCTAAAGACTATAAAAATACTTTGGCTGCGTTATCTGTGTTTCAGGTCTCTTAGTTTCGTAAGTGGCACTAATGGAAAGTAAAAAGGCCAAAAAAAGAAGGATGGCAAGGAACTAAGAAAGCAAAGGCCCTAGAATAACCTGAAATTGGCTCCAGCTATCCTTTGAGAGTTAACTGATGGAAACAGGGAACCTCTGTTTCTACTCTATAGATCCAATTCTTAATGAATACTATCTGTGTTCCAAGTGCAGTAGCAAAATAATAAATCAGAGTGAATTCAATGGAAGTATGACCCTATTCAAAGAGACTAAACACTCAGTACAATTCACTTTTCTGTGGTTCACCTACTGGTTCACAACATGTGTGAGGGTGGGGGGTGGAGGGTTGGTGTAGGACCAAGAAGTACCAGCCAAGCCAGACACACACCACTGAACCCTCCTGCACTGCTGGTGGGAATGTAAACTGGTGCAGCCGCCATGGAGAACAGTATGGAGGTTCCTCAAAAAACTAAAAATGGAACTATCATATGATCTAGCAATCCCACTCCTGGGCATATATCCAGACAAAACTATAACTAGAAAAGATCCATGCACCCCTATGTTCATAGCAACACTATGTACAATAACCAAGTCATGGAAGCACCCTAAAGGTCCATTGAAAGGTGAATGGATAAAGAAGACATGGTATACAATGGTATAAAATATACAATGGAATATTACTCAGCCATAAAAAAGAATGAAATAATGTCATTTGCAACAACATGGATGGACCTAGAGATTATCATACTGACTGAAGTAAGTCAGACA
The DNA here is from genome assembly GCF_005190385.1 of Monodon monoceros. NCBI lineage: Eukaryota > Metazoa > Chordata > Mammalia > Artiodactyla > Monodontidae > Monodon > Monodon monoceros. The sequence continues at coordinate 45,558,676 of NW_021703777.1, forward strand.
GAGAAAGACAAATGCCATATGCTATCTCTTATATGCGGACTCTAAAATACAACACAAATGAATTTATCTAGGAAACAGAAACAGACACACAGCCATAGAGAATAGACGTGTGGTTGCCAAGGGTGGTGGTGGGGGAGAGAAGGATTGGGAGTTTGGGATTAACAGATGCAAACTATTATATATAGGATGGATAAACAACAAGGTCCTACTATATAGCACAGAGAACTATATTCAATATCCTGTAATAAACCATAATGGAAAAGAATATGAAAAAGAATATATATGTATAACTGAGTCACTTTGCTGTACAGCAGAAATTAATACAACATTGTAAATCAATGTAAATAAAACATTGTAAATAAAAACATTATAAATAAAAAAGGACATATACCATTAATAAGATGACTTTTAATATAACAGTTAATAATGGAGAGATTTCTAAAGTAAAAATTGCCCTTTCCCCAGCAATTCTACTCCTAGGTACATCCAAGAGAATTGCAAATATATGTCCACATAAACAATCTGTACATGAATGTTCATAACAGCATTATTCATAATAGCCAAAAAGTGGAAATAACTTAGATACCCACTAACCAATGAATGGATAAATAAAATGTGGCATATCCATACAACGGAATATAATTTGACAGTAAAAAGAAATGAAGTACTGATACGTGCTAAAACATGGATGAACCTTGAAAACATGCTAAGTGAAAGAAGCAAATCACAAAAGGTCACACAATGTATGATTCTCTTTATATGAAATGTCCAGAATAGGCAAATCTATAGGGATAGAAGATAGATTAGTGGTTGCCAGGAGCTGGCAGAAGGAGGGAACAGGGAAAGTCATAACCAGAACTCCAGAACAGGGTGTGACTGATAATGGGTATGGCATTTTGGGAGGAGAGTAATGAAATGTTTTAAAATTGATTAGGGTGATTGTTGTACTATACCATAAATATATTAAAAATTACTGACTTGTACACTTTTAAAGGGGTGAATTTTATGATATGAAAATTATATTTTAATAAAGCTGTTCTTTTTATTTTTTTAAATTTTTATTGGAGTATAGATGATTTACAATGTTGTGTTGGTTTCAGGTGTACAGCAAAGTGAATCAGTTATACATATACGTATATCCACTCTTTTTTAGATTTTTTTCCCATATAGGTCATTACAGAGTACTGAATAGAGCTCCCTGTGCTATACAGTAGGTCCTTGTTAGTTATCTATTTTATATATAGTAGTGTGTATGTGTCAATCCCAATCTCCCAATTTATCCCTCCCTGCTCCCTTTCCTCTCTGGTAACCATAAGTTTGTTTTCTACATCTGTGACTCTATTTCTGTTTTGTAAATAAGCTCATTTGTACCATTTTTTAAAAAGCTGTTCTTTTTAAAGTTGCTTTTCTCTTACTTCTTCACCAAATAGATATTTATTAATTACTCAGTACAAGTTACAGGGTTAATAGTGAAGTATATAAGATACACAGTAGACCTTTGTCCTTCACAAGGGATACTCTGGAAATATTTCCAAATCACCAAATAAATGATTACCACTAGGGCTGAGGCATTGCACAACTACAGGGGGTGTCATTCATTTTGGAAGCTATGTGAATGGTGACACCAGGAGTCAAGCAGAGCAAAATCTGCATGGCCATACATGGTGGTCCTGGCTACCACTAAGACACTAGCATGTGACTTTTTGTTTCCTAGAACTCCCCCTCCCAGTACCACCACAGAAGCAGTTCTTTTTTTAACTTTACAAGAATTATTGAATAAGTGCCAATGGATTGGAATGCAGACAGTGGTTGGGCAGCCAGGCAATATGGTTTATTCCCAACAGGCATTGCCAGCCCTCATGAGGATCTTAAAGTTTCATGACCAGCCCTCCCACCTGGACCCATCTCATTCAAATGTTTACGAAAGAGGTTCCAACCATGTGGTTATGAACTGTCTATCTTATTTATAGGCAAAGAATCTTTTTCTGCATATTCTAAACATCCTTTTCAAAACATACTAGTTGCCATCCACTGTCTGCTCTGGCCTTTTTAAATTTCCAATTAAATATGCAACTTTCTGTGCTTTTGCAGTAGGTAAAGTTAGCATTGCAAATACTTAGGCTTACTGATCAAACACATGTGTGGTCACTTCCATCCCATCCCACAGAAACGGAAGCTGCTGATCTTTAAGCAAATGGCAGTGCACACATATTTTCTTCTGTAAGTCAGAGAGAGTGGGAAGCAACTAGTCACATCCGTAAAATTCCGTTTGTGTTTGTTTAAGGGGTAGGGAAGCAGAAAAAATGGAAATGGCCAAACTGTTACCATGTTAGTACCTACGCAAATGAATCATTTGACTATGTAGGACTAATTTCTCCAAACCATTTGTTCTATTTAGTTTTTACAGACATTTAATTATTATGATACATTTCAGACATATAAGGCATAAAGAATCATGAAGCATCCCATTGCCTACTACAACCCTACATAAGCAATAAATGTAATCAGAACCCCGATCACATTATTCTCTCCACTATTTATTTTCAAATGATTTGGGAAAGAACAAAAAGGTGTTGCATAGGAGATTGGTTCAAGATGGAGGAGAAGAAGGATGTGCTCTCACTCCCTCTTGCAAGAACACAAGAATCACAACTAAATGCTGAACAATCATCAACATGAAGACACTGGAACTCACCAAAAAAGATACCCCACATCCAAAGACAAAGGAGAAGTCACAATGAAATGGTAGGAGGGGTGCAATCACAATAAAATCAAATCCCATAACTGCTGGGTGGGTGACTCACAAACTGGAGAACACTTATACCACAGAGTCCACCCACTGGTGAAGGTTCTGAGCCCCACATCAGGCTTCCCAACCTGGGGGTCCGGCAATGGGAGGAGGAATTCCTAGAGAATCACACTTTGAAGGCTAGCAAGATTTGATTGCAGGACTTTGACAGGACTGCGGCACACAGAGACTCCACTCTTGGAGGGCACACACAAAGTAATGTGTGCATCGGGACCCAGGGGAAGGAACAGTGACCCCATAGGAGACTGAACCAGCCCTACCTGCTAGTGTTGGAGGGTCTCCTGCAGAGGCGGGGGGGTGGCTACATCTCACCGTGAGGACAAGGACACTGGCAGCAGAAGTTCTGGGAAGTACTTCTTGATGTGAGCCCTCCCAGAGTCCACCATTAACCCCAACAAAGAGCCCAGGTAGGCTCCAGTGTTGGGTCGCCTCAGGCCAAACAAACAAAAGGGAGGGAACCCAGCCCCACCCATCAGCACACAAACGGATTAAAGTTTTACTGAGCTCTGCCCATCAGAGCAACACCCAGCTCTGCCACCACCAGTCCCTCAGATCAGGAAACTTGCAAAATCTTCTTAGATAGCCTCATCCACCAGAGGGCAGACAGCAGAAGCAAGAAGAACTACAATCCTGCAGCCTGTGGAACAAAAAACACATTCACAGAAAGATAGACAAGATGAAAAGGCAGAGGGCTATGTACCAGATGAAGGAACAAGATAAAACCCCAGAAAAACAACTAAATGAAGTGGAGATAGGCAACCTTCCAGAAAAAGAATTCAGAATAATGATAGTGTAGATGATCCGGGACCTCGGAAAAATATTGGAGGCAAAGATCGAGAAGATGAAAGAAATATTTAACAAAGACCTAGAAGAATTAAAGAAAAAACAAACAGAGATGAACAATACAATAACTGAAATGAAAACTACACTAGAAGGAATCAATAGCAGAATAACTGAGGCAGAAGAATGGATAAGTGACCTGGAAGCCAGAATGACGGAATTCACTGCTGTGGAAAAGAATAAAGAAAAAAGAATGAAAAGAAATGAAGATAGCCTAAGAGACCTCTGGGAAAACATTAAACGCAACAACATTCACATGATAGGGGTCCCAGAAGGAGAAGAGAAAGGACCTGAGAAAATATTTGAAGAGATAATAGTAGAAAACTACCCTAACATGGGAAAGGAAATAGCCACCCAAGTTCAGGAAGCACAGAGAGTCCCATACAGGATAAACCCAAGGAGAAACCAAGACACATAATAATCAAATTGGCAAAAATTAAAGACAAAGAAAAATTATTGAAAGCAGCAAGGGAAAAATGACAAATAACATACAAGGGAACTCCCATAAGGTTAACAGCTGATTTCTCAGCAGAAACTCTACAAGCCAGAAGGGAGTGGCAGGACATATTTAAAGTGATGAAAGGGAAGAACCTGAAACGAAGATTACTCTACCCAGCAAGGATCTCAGTCAGATTCAATGGAGAAATCAAAAGCTTTACAGACAAGCAAAAGCTAAGAGAATTCAGCACCACCAAACCAGCTCTACAACAAATGCTAAAGGAACTTTTCTAAGTGGGAAACACAAGAGAAGAAAAGGACAGACAAAAACAAACCCCAAACATTAAGAAATAGGTAATAGAAACATACATATCGATAATTACCTTAAATGTGAATGGAATAAATGCTCCAACCAAAAGACACAGGCTTGCTGAATGGAGACAAAAAAAAGACCCATATATATGCTGTCTACAAGAGACCCACTTCAGACCTAGGGACACATACAAAATAAAAGTGAAGGGATGGAAAAAGATACTTCATACAAATGGAAATCAAAAGAAAGCTGGAGTAGCAATACTCATACCAGATAAAATGACTTTAAAATAAAGAGTGTTACAAGAGACAAGGAAGGACACTACATAATGATCAAGGGATCAATCCAAGAAGAAGATATAACAATTATAAATATATATGCACCCAACATAGGAGCACCTCAATACATAAGGCAACTGCTAACAGCTATAAAAGAGGAAATCGGCAGTAACACAATAATAGTGGGGGACTTTAACACCTCACTTACATCAATGGACAGATCATCCAAACAGAAAATTAATAAGGAAACACAAGGTTTAAATGACACAATAGACCAGATAGATTTAATTGATATTTATAGGACATTCCATCTCAAAACAGCAGATTACACTTTCTTCTCAAGTGCGCACGGACTATTCTTCAGGATAGATCACATCTTGGGTCACAAACCAAGCCTCAGTAAATTTAAGAAAATTGAAATCATATCAAGCATCTTTTCTGACAGCAATACTATGAGATTAGAAATCAATTACAGGGAAAAAATGTAAAAAACACAAACACGTGGAGGCTAAACAATATGTTACTAAATAACCAAGAGATCACTGAGGAAATCAAAAAGTACCTAACGACAAATGACAATGAAAACACAACGATCCAAAACCTACGGGATGCAGCAAAAGTAGTTCTAAGAGGGAAGTTTATAGTTATACAAGCCTACCTCAGTAAACAAGAAAAATCTCAGATAAACAATCTAACCTTACACCTAAAGGAACTAGAGAAAGAAGAACAAACAAAACCCAAAGTTAGCAGAATTAAAGAAAACATAAAGATCAGAGCAGAAATAAATGAAATAGAAACAAAGAAAACAACAGCAAAGATCAATGAAACTAAAAGCTGGTTCTTTGAGAAGATAAACAAAATTGATAAACCATTAGCCAGACTCATCAAGAAAAAGAGGGAGAGGACTCAAATCAATAAAATTTGAAATGAAAAAGGAGAAGTTACAACAGACACCGCAGAAATACAAAGCATCCTAAGAGACTACTACAAGCAACTCTATGCCAATAAAATGGACAACCTGGAAGAAATGGACAAATTCTTAGAAAGGTATAACCTTCCAAGACTGAACCAGGAAGAAATAGAAAATATGAACAGACCAATCACAAGTAATGAAATTGAAACTGTGATTTAAAATTTTCCAACAAACAAAAGTCCAGGACCAGAGGGCTTCACGGGTGAATTCTATCAAACATTTAGAGAAGAGCTAACACCCATCCTTCTCAAACTCGTCCAAAAAATTGCAGAGGAAAGAATACTCCCAAACTCATTCTATGAGGCCACCATCACCCTGTTACCAAAACCAGGCAAAGATACTACAAAAAAAGAAAATTAGAGACCAATATCACTGATGAATATAGATGCAAAAATCCTCAACAAAATACTAGCAAACAGAATCCAACAACACATTAAAAGGATCATACACCATGATCAAGTGGGATTTATCCCAGGGATGCAAGGATTCTTCAATATACACAAATCAATCAATGTGATACACCATATTAACAAATTGAAGAATAAAAACCATACGATCATCTCAATAGATGCAGAAAAAGCTTTTGACAAAATTCAACACCCAGTTATCATAAAAACTCTCCAGAAAGTGGGCATAGAGGGAACCTACCTCAACATAATAAAGGCCGTATACAACAAACCCACAGCAGACATCATTCTCAATGGTGAAAAACTGAAAGCATTTCCTCTAAGATTAGGAACAAGACGAGGAGGTCCACTCTCACCACTCTTATTCAACATAGTTTTGGAAGTCCTAGCCACAGCAATCAGAGAAGAAAAAGAACTAAATTGGAAAAGAAGTAAAACTGTCACTGTTTGCAGATGGCATGATCCTAAAGATGCCAGCAGAAAACTACTAGAGCTAATCAATGAATTTGGTAATGTTGCAGGATACAAAACTAATGCACAGAAATCTCTTGCATTCCTATACACTAATGATGAAAAACCTGAAAGAGAAATTATGGAAACACTCCCATTTACCATTGCAACAAAAATAATAAAATACCTAGGAATAAACCTACCTAGGGAGACAAAAGACCTTTATGCAGAAAACTATAAGACACTGATGAAAGAAATTAAAGATGATACCAACAGATGGAGAGATATACCATGTTCTTAGATTGGAAGAATCAACATTGTGAAAATGACTATACTACCCAAAGCAATCTACAGATTTAGTGCAATCGCTATCAAACTACCAAAGGCATTTTTTACAGAACTAGAACAAACAAATCTTAATATTTGTATGGAGACAGAAAAGACCCCTAATAACAAAAGCAGTCTTGAGCGAAAAAAACAGAGCTGGAGGAATCAGACTCCCTGAGTTCAGACTATACTACAAAGCTACAGTAATGAAGACAATATGGTACTGGCACAAAAACAGAAATATAGATCAATGGAACAGGTGAGTAAGCTCAGAGATAAACCCACACACCTATGGTCAACTAATCTATGTATGACAAAGGAGGCAAGGATATACAGTGGAGAAAAGACAGTCTCTTCAATAAGTGGTTCTGGGAAAACTGGACAGCTACATGTAAAAGAATGAAATTAGAACACTCCCTAACACCATACACAAAAATAAACTCAAAGTGGATTAAAGACCTAAATGTAAGGCTAGACACTATCAAACTCTTAGAGGAAAACATAGGAAGAACACTCTTTGACATAAATCACAGCAAGATCTTTTTTGATCCACTTCCTAGAGTAATGGAAATAAAATGAAAAATAAACAAATGGGACCTAATGAAACTTAAAAGCTTTTGCACAGCAAAGGAAACCATAAACAAGACGAAAAGACAACCCTCAGAATGGGAGAAAATATTTGCAAATGAATCAACGCACAAAGGACTAATCTCCAAAATATATAAACAGCTCATGCTGCTCAATATTCAAAAAACAAACAACCCCATCCAAAAATGGGCAGAAGACCTAAATAGACTTTTCTCCGAAGAAGACATATAGATGGCCAAGAGGCACATGAAAAGCTGCTCAACATCACTAATTATTAGAGAAACGCAAATCAAAACTACAATGAGGTATCACCTCACTCCAGTTAAAATGGTCATCATCAGAAAATCTACAAACAACAAATGCTGGAGAGGGTGTGGAGAAAAGGGAACCCTCTCGCACTGTTGGTGGGAATGTAAATTGATATAGCCACTATGGAGAACAGTATGGAGGTTCCTTGAAAAACTAAAAATAGAATTACCATATGACACAGCAATCCCACTTCTGGGCATATACCCTGAGAAAACCATAATTCAAAAAGACGCATGCACCCCAATGTTCATCGCAGCTCTATTTACAATAGCCAGGTCATGGAAACAACCTAAATGCCCATCAACAAAAGAATGGATAAAGATGTGGTACATATATACAACGGAATATTACTCAGCCGCGAAAAGGAATGAAATTGGGTTACTTGTAGAGGTGTGGATGGATCTAGAGACTGTCATACAGAGTGAAGTAAGTCAGAAAGAGAAAAACAAATATCGTATATTAACGCATATATGTGAAACCTAGAAAAATGGTACAGATGAACCGGTTTGCAGGGCAGAAATTCAGACACAGATGTAGAGAACAAACGAATGGACACCAAGAGGGGAAAGCAGCGGGGGGGTGGGGCTGGTGGTGTGATGAATTGGGAGTTTGGGATTGACATGTATACACTGATGTGTATAAAATGTATGACTAATAAGTACCTGCTGTATAAAAAGAAAAAAGAAGGGGAAAAAAAATGGTGTTGCATAAAACCTTTTCAGGAACTGCAGGTCGAAACGTGGGTCATAGCCGAGCCAACATTCTATAAAGATACTGACCTTTCTGATACAAAGGAATTACCTGGCCAAAGCTAACCCTGCTCCCTCGAATCCACACTGCCAGGATGTCTCAAACGCTCACCACAGGCTTCACTGGTGGCGCAGTGGTTGAGAGTCCACCTGCCGATGCAGGGGACACGGGTTCGTGCCCCGGTCTGGGATGATTCCACGTGCCGCAGAGCGGCTGGGCCCGTGAGCCATGGCCACTGAGCCTGCACGTCTGGAGCCTGTGCTCCACAACGGGAGAGGCCACAACTGTGAGAGGCCCGCGTACGGAAAAAAAAAAAAAAAAATGCTTACCACTATTTCCTCTTTTATGCTAAAGCATCAAAGCTTCTGTACAGAGATGAATGGATATCCCTTACACATTTTATTGGATATCTGCAGGAAAACACCATGAATGGTTCTATCTTTGAATATTCATTTCTGAAACAAAATGTTCCACCATACATACAACTCTTCTCTCAGAAATGACCTATCAATTTTTCTATTTATAGTTAGGAAAAAAAGATACTCATTTAGGGGCTTATCTACTTTCTAATCTGTCTTACCAACTCTAGTCAAAGAGAATTTAAATCTTCCTTTTCAATGGAAAAAACAAAAAAAACCCATAGACCAGGCTCTTTGCAGGCAGTGAGAGGCAGGAAGGTGAGGACACAAGGTTAGGGGAGCAAGAGATGGTTGACTGCTTACTCGACATAACTCCAAAATCCAGAGAACACACAAGACATTGAAACAATATGGAAAGGTGACCACAATGGGTTTCCTATGTGATCTGAGAGCTCTTCTATTGTCTAATATTTACTGTGAATTTATTTATCACATTAGATTCTCTCTCCTAACAGGCCTGAGGAAATATGACACTGGACGGTTAAATTTTGCTCGGAGAATAGGGAAGAAGGGGTCAAGGGCTTGAGTATTTTCTCAATGTTACAGTCCTGGCTGGGTGCCATGAGAACTTGGGTCCTAGAGAGGGAAGTAGAGGGCAAGGGAGGGAGACAAAAGGGCCGTCCCTGTCCATTTTCTCAAATGTCAGGCCCACCGCCCAGGCTCTGAAACTTCAGTTGTAATCATAGCCCTCTTATTTTCTGCTAACAGATGTTGAGTTACCAGGCCATTGCAGCTCAACCACATTTTTGCAATTTGGGTAAAATCCCTGGTATTAGAAAGAAAAGAAAGTTGAAAGGCTGATCCTGTTGGACCATAATCAACTCTCACAAGACCTATTTTTTTTGTTTGTTTGCTTTTGGTTTGTGTCATCTTGAGCTTTAGTGCTCCCTTGATATAAAAGAAAATGCTAACTAAGGTTATGGACAGGAAAAGAATCATCCTGCACACCTCATTGTTTTTTATCATGTATTCATTTCTTACTTCTTTCCAAAAACAATTATAGATGACTTTATAAGAAAGAAAAAAAAGTATGTATACATATATATGATATATATATGTTATACATATATATACACACACATATTCACCTATTTATCAATTATGCCAACTATTTATACGTATATATGATAAAGTAGAAAGAAAAACTCATGGCAATGATTTAAAAATTTTAAACTTAGCACACTCTCTGTAACTGAGCATTAAGAATGGTTTTGAGGGGGTTCCCTGGTGGCACAGTGGTTAAGAATCCGCCTGCCAATGCAAGGGACACGGGTTCGAACCCCGGCCCAGGAAGATCTCACATGCCGCGGAGCAACTAAGCCCATGCGCCACAACTACTGAGCCTGAGCTCTAGAGCCCGCAAGCCACAACTACTGAGCCCATGTACCACAACTACTGAAGCCTGCACGCCTAGAGCCTGTGCTCTGCAACAAGAGAAGCCACGACAATGAGAAGCCCGCGCACCGCAATGAAGAGCAGCCCCGGCTCACTGCAACTAGAGAAAGCCCGCGCACAGCAACGAAGACCCAACACGGCCAAAAATAAAAAATAAAATAAAATAAAATAAAATAAAAATAATAATAAAAAAAAGAATGGTTTTGAGGGGACTTCCCTGGTGGCACAGTGGTTAAGAATCTACCTGCCAATGTAGGGGACACGGGTTCAATCCCTGGTCCAGGAAGATCCCAAATGCCGCCATGCACCACAACTACTGACGCCTGCATGCCCTAAAGCCCATGCGCCACCACTACAGGGCCACGCACCACAACTACTGAATCTCACGCGCCTAGAGCCTGTGCTCTGTAACAAAAAAAGCCACCTGCGCACCACAACAAAGACCCAATGTAGCCAAAAATAATAAATAATAACATAAATAAATAAAAGAATGGTTTTGAGCCTCCAAACAATTCAAAGCAAAAACAGAAAAAGGTCAAATATACATAGTTTTCAACAAGTTTGAGTTTCCTCAGGGGGCTGTCCTTTTCTCTTTCCACATATCAGGTTAAAGCAGATCTTATTTAGTTTAGGAAATGTTGCTCCCAGTCTCTTATTTCAGACACACGAACTAGTTAAGATATATTTTATGAATATTCTCTTTTACCCTTATTTTTCCAAATACATAGGAGCTCCAGACTCAGAAATTGTAGCTGAGTCTACTCCAGCTCATCTGCAGTCACACACGTTGTAGAAACACATGGCACATTCCCAGAAGCATTATCTCAATGCAGGAGGTTATACACAGGGAATTAATAGATGAAAGGAGAGGCTACATATCCTAATTCTTAATCTTCTGCTATTTCTGCTTGAGAAAAAGAAAGACATTTCAGTAGAACAAAAATTGTTTTAAAATTACACACATCAAATATCTGAGACAGGACAAAGGGTATATGGTCAGATCTTTTAAAAGTAAGTAAAGTTGATAACCAAAATGTCCACGGACTTATTTGCAGCTCTTCTTTAACCAAGAAACAAAAAAAATAGAAGGGCTCAGTTAAAAAACCCCAACATCTAGAGATGAACTGGATTTTGTTGCCACTAAGCTGGTTTACAAGAAATGCAGTAATCTGATGCTCAGAGGTCAAGTCTCTTTAATAATGGATGGATCAGCATTTAGAAAACTATAGGAAACAGATCCTAGACCAGACCTTCTGTCTGGGGTGGAGGTCATATAATTGAATTAAATGGCTTGGGAGTCTAGGAAAAGAGTAACGATCATCTCTCCTTGTGTATGAAACACACATGCTTCTCTAACCCAATTAGGTAACTGACTCCTTCAAGACCAAGAATTTTCAAACTACTCTAAAAACATGCTGCCTCCAGATTCAGATCCAGGAGTCCCCGCTGAAGTCTCATTTTCCTCGATACGCTAGTTCTCAGCATGCTGCCTGACTCTGCTGGCACAGCTGCTATAAAATTGTTTTGTATGCGCATGCAGTTCAACAGGTTTAAGTGAAATAAAATATAATTGGAATACAGGCAAGACTATTTCATGTGATTTCCAGAATAAGGGGATTTTTTTTTTTTTAAAGAACAGTATTGTTTTGTGTTGATTAAGCCACTGGATCCCAGGGAATATTGTAGAAAACACTAGGAGAATTCACTACTTAATGTTTTCTCATTTATTGTAAATTTTTTTCCCACCATAGAATATTAGATTAAAGAATGCTGGTGTGAACAATGAATATGCAGTTAACATACTTTACTGAATCTGTCCTTCTGGAAAACTTCATTGAGAAAGTTAAGCGCTATGTACAAGCGATTTGCTTAGAATTCCTTAGCATTCTATTTCAGCTTGTAGTTTCCAATCCAAAAAGCTAACATTTGCTTTATAAGCTTTCAAAACATTTAGTAAGCATATACTCAAAAATCCACATGGGAAACAGATTTTATACATTTTCTGCACTTAATGTTCTATTTTACAATACATTTCTTAGGGCTTCTAAAAACTACTTTGGTCATATTTTTAAAAACTCTGTAAATCGTTAACTCATCCACAATTGACTATGGTAAAATACAGAGTAAAAAAGTCCTTTGTCTCTGACCTAGGAGTCTTGTATCTTCTACCAGCATCTATCAGGTTAGCTTATTAGTAGGGTAAATTTTCCGATCCTTCACAATTCTTGGTAACTCTCATTAAATTATTATAATACAAATGTTCTGTTGAGACCTGGACGAATACACTATTTTCCCTTTCCTGTTCTCCAAATCAGGGATGTGTATTAGTGAACATGACACAAAAATCTTGCTTTCATCTTCTATCACTTCTTTGGTATAGAAGAAAGTCATGCTTTATATATATATACATATATATATATATCTCTCCATACATGTGTCCATAATGCTTTATATAATAAAGGTTTATATAATTGAATTTACCAGGCCAATATGATCAAGTCCTTTGGGGGAAAATTTCTAAAATCATATATATTCCCTAACACAAACGAGACTACCAAGTACAGAATCACTCGCACTCTCTAGTACAAAGCCCAGGACAGATGCAAAGTTGATGCTGAAAATGATGTAGGACTACATTCTGAACACACTCTAATCACCTTACTTGCTCCCTAAATAACCTGTAATGGTTCTCCATGGCCAGCTTCCTGATAATTGAAGCCCTTTATAATTTGATCCCGTTTCATATTTTCAAATTTATTTCCTATTACTTTCTTCATACACTCTACAATTTAGTCAAATCTAACCACTACAAAGCATAAAACTGCCCCATACTTTGTATTTTATTTATTTTATTGAGGTATAATTCACCTACCATGACATTCACCTTATCAGAGTGTACAAGTCAGTGGTTTTTAGTACATTTACAGAGTTTTGCAACCATTAACACTATCTAATTCCATAACATTTTTTATAACCCCCCGAAGAAATTCTATACTCATCAGTAATCACTTCCTAGTCCCCTTCTCCCCTCATTCCCAGCAACCACCGATCTGCTTTCTGTTTCTATTTTGGACATTCTATACAAATGGAATCATACAACCTGTGGTCTTTGTGACCAGCTTCATTCACTTAGCGTACTGTTTTCAAGGTTCATCCATGTTGTAGCTGAAATCAGTACTTCATTCTTTCATATGATTGAATAATAATCAATTACATGAATATACCATATTTTGGTTATCCATCAGTTGATGAACAGTTGAGTTTTTCCCCCGTTTTTGACCATTCTGAATAGTGCAGCTAAAAACATTCATGTACAAGATTTTGTGTGGACTTGGGTTTTCATTTCTCTTGGGTAAATACCTAGCGGGTGGGATTTCTGGGTCATGTGGTAACTCTGTGTTTAACTTTTTGAGGAACTACCCAATTGTTTTCCAAGATGGCTATACCATTTTACATTCCCATCAGCAATGCATGACTGTTCCAATTTCTCCACATCCTTGCCAACATTTGTTATTGTCTGTCTTTTTCATTATAGCCATCCTAGTGGGTGTGCAGTGGTACCTTTGTGGATTTTATTTGCATTTCTCTGACGACTAATGGTGTTGAGCACCTTTTCATATGCTTGTTGCCCCCTTGTATATCTTTTTTGGACAAGTGTCCAAAAGCTTCAAAGCTTTTACTCATTTTTAATGGAGTTGTCTCTTTTCATTGTTGAGTTTTAATGGTTCTTTTTTTTTCTTCTTTTATTTTATTTTTTAATTCCAGCTTTATTGAGGCATAACTGACAAATGTAATAGTTTTGTATATATTCTAGATTCTAGACCCTTATCAGATACATGATTTGAAAATACTTCTCCCATTCTGTGGCTTGTCTTTTCACTTTCTTGGTACTTTCCTTTGAAGCAAAACTTTTAAATCTTGATTAAATTAAATTAATTTATTTTTCCCTTTGCTTGCTTGTGCTTTGTGTGTCCATCTAAGAAACCACTCCCTAATCCAAGGTCAGGAGTATCTCATAATTATTTTATTGAGATATCATTCACATACCACTCTTATGGACTTCTTTTATTGTGAATATAACAGACACACCGAAAAGTTAAACATAAATGTCTAGCTTGATTAGTTATTATAGAACCATCCCCAGGTCAAGGAACAGAACATTGCCAGCTCCCCAGAAGGCTCCCTCGGTGCCCCACCATTGCTTCCCAGTCATAGCACCCTCTCATCTTCATGGCAAGATTGTGGTTCTTGAAGGCAAGTCCCAAATCAGATCCATCTTTGTATTCAAACAGAATTTATTATAGTGCTTGATAGCAAATATTGTTGAATGAATTAGCAAAGAATGGAAAGTCAGTTAATTTACCATCTAATAGCATCTCTTATAAATTTTTGATTGGTGAAGAGGTTTAAATTATTGCACAAAGCTGTGTTTCTCAATCTGTCTTTGTCTTTTGTTTGTTTTGCCCCAGTCCATCTTAGGTACATGACACATTTTGATGAATTAATGGCTCACTCTAGGTAGGGGAAGGAAAAATAATAATATCGAAAAATAAGGAAAAATAAATAATATCAAAAATACCTGGGAATTCCCTGGTGGGCCAGTGGTTGGGACTCTGCGCTTTCACTGCCAAGGAGGCGAGTTCAATCCCTGGTCAGGGAACTAAGATTCTGCAAGCCGTGCAGTGTGGCCAAAAAAAAATAATTTGCTGATAGACATTTATTGCATGCTTACTGTATACCTGAAACTGTGCCAAGCATTATGTCACTCTTCACAACACCCTTGATGAGATATATATTTTTCTCTCTCCCCTTCTCCCCTCTCTATCCCCCACCCCCCATTCTTTTGTTTTACCAACAGAAGCACCAAGGCTTATCAAGACAAAGTAACCTGCCCCAGGTCACAGCTATCAAACAGCAGAGAAAGAATGTAAAACCAGGCAATCTGACTCCAGAGCCTACATGATACAACCCTCCACTCTTCCCAGGTAATTGTGATTCCCAAAGTACCTGAGAGCTGCCCTTAAATCTGATCAGGAGAAAAGATGCTCACTGGACCCCTGGCGTCTTTCTCAGATGTTCTTTCAGATGTATAGATTCTTAGAACAGGAAGTGTTCGATAAATGGTGTGTATCGTAACATATTTTCTTATTGCGATCTTTGCCCCATTCTTTTTTTTTTTTTTTTTTTTTTTGCGGTACGTGGGCCTCTCACTGTTGTGGCCTCTCCCGCTGCGGAGCACAGGCTCCGGACGCGCAGGCTCAGCGGCCATGGCTCACGGGCCCAGCCGCTCCGCGGCACGTGGGTTCCTCCCGGACTGAGGCACGAACCCACGTCCCCTCCATGGGCAGGCGGACTCTCAACCACTGCGCCACCAGGGTAGCCCCTTGGCCCCATTCTTTTGATGCATTCATGTGTCACCTAATGACTGGGATAGCAGGCTCTATGGGTGTGAGGACTGAGTAAGGCTCCTCTCACTTTGGGTAACATTCCAACTGTCTCTGCTTTTAGATTTGCTAAAATCTAAAGGGAAAGCATGTGGCCATAAAGAGAGAAGGAACTAGTACTTATAAGAGATAGCTATCTTCAGGTAACCTTAGAGATGTGTGATTTTATAAAAAGATACTCATAGTGGACTGAGTCACTCAGAGGTGCTTTTTTTTCGTCAAGACATATACCCGTTCTTTTTCTGGTATGAAGATAAGTGATATTTCATAACAAAGTAGTGTATACACACACAAACACACACACAGCCTTTTACCTCTTTCTCTTAAAAAGGCACAGACACAGCACGAGATAGGAACTTGATATCCTTGGTAAATTTTTGGACCAGCTTTTAATGGAGGGATAACCAAGACTTGACTGAAGAACTGTCTATTAACATCACCACTTTCTGTTTATGGCATTACCTACAGGCTGTCACTTGATCATGGGTATTTGTCTCATTTACGGCACACAAAAGTGAATGTATTAGATGAATTAAATTCTGCTTGAAATGTGGCATGCTAAATTGCCCATGGTTGGCTTGGCGGCAGTCCTCTAACAAAATAATGAATTCAGTCTGGGCCTGGAGAACACATCCCTGGCAAAAGGCTTCTTGGCATTTTCAGCCACATTCGTTAAATGGGGATACGTTTTCCAAGAGCTTCGTTAGCAGCTGAAGGTGGGAACAATACACTAGGCCATGCAATTATCCTCTTACAGCCAGGTCAGTCCTGTTCCAGAGACTGTTCTATACAATGTGGCAATGGAATCGCAGTTTTCAGCTCTGAAAAATGTTCACCCCATCAAAAAGGCCACTTTTTTTTTTTATTACAGCTTATCTTGATTATATGTCATTTTTTTCTTTTTATCCTTGTGTTTTTCTTAATACGTTGCCATCCAAAAGTGTTCTTCTAATCCATGGTTAATTTTATTTTAGTTTTGACAATAACTTGCTTTCCAAGTACTGTATTAAAAGGATTGTTGCATGGAGTAGAGTGAATAACATTTTCTACCTCTTGAAAACTGGCTTTCAGGTATCTAGTGCTTTGTGGTTTTCGAAGTACTTTCACACACAGAAACTCACTTGACTCTCACAGGAACCCTCCGAAGTAGACAGAGAGACAGAGCACAGTGAGTAGCTCCGAGTCTGGGGTATTGATGAGTTTATATATTTTGTTTATCTTTTCAAAGAACCAGCTTTTACTTTCTTTGATCTCTTCTATTCTTTTTTTTAGTTTCTATTTCATTTATTTCTGCTCTGATCTTTATGATTTCTTTCCTCTACTAACTTTGGGTTTTGTTTGTTCTTCTTTCTCTAGTTCCTTTAGATGTAAGGTTAGGTTGTTTATCAATGTTCACAGCAGCATTATTTACAATTGCCAAGAATGGAAGCGACCTAAATGTCCATCAACAGATGAATGAATAAAGATGTGGAATATATACACAATGGAATACTACTCAGCCATAAAAAAGAATGAAAATTTTGCCATTTGCGTCAGCACGGATGGACTTAGAGGGCATTATGCTAAGTGAAATAAATCAGACAGAGGAAGACGGATACTGTGTGATATCATTTATATGTGGAATCTAAAAAATACAACAAACTAGTAAGTATAACAAAAAAGAAGCCAACTCACAGATACAGAGAGCAAACTAGTGGTTACCAGTGGGGAGAGGGAAGTGGGGTGGGGCAGTATAGGGGTAGGGAATTAAGAGGTACAAACTATTAGGTATGAAATAAGCTACAAGGACATATCGTACAATGTGGGGAATATAGCCAATATTTTATAATAACTATACTTGGAGTATAACCTTTAAAATTGTACACCTGCAACATATGGTATTGTACAGCAACAATACTTCAATTAAAAATATTAATTAATTAATCAATTAATTAATCAAAAAACCTTAGCTGGCCCATTCTTTATTTTGTTGTTGTTTTTTTTTTTTACTGCAACTTCCATTTCTATTTATT
Source organism: Monodon monoceros (assembly GCF_005190385.1). Taxonomy (NCBI): domain Eukaryota; kingdom Metazoa; phylum Chordata; class Mammalia; order Artiodactyla; family Monodontidae; genus Monodon; species Monodon monoceros. Next base: position 45,576,428 of record NW_021703777.1, read on the forward strand.
AATTTAAAAAAATCTCATCCTTTTAAAGTTTCTGTTTTTGTATATATTTTATAATCTATGTAATCTATTAGTTCAATATAACTGAATATACCATATAAATAAATAGGCACACACAATATATAAATATAAGAATATAACATATCTGTACATTAATTGTTGAGGTAGCACATAATCAAAAAACTTTGGTAGCCCTACCCCAGACCGTCAGGAGAGGCTGAGAGGGACAGGTTTAATGTGCACGATATAATGTTACCAACTGGCACCCCTTTAGGTGATTATTTTTTTCTGTAATAGAGCCATAGGGGTTGTCTGGAGAAGGGTTTTTAATGCTTTGGTTGTTTACCACCTTGGAGTCTTTCATATTCTTTCTGCACTATGATTTGGACTTAGGCTGATGTAGTTGAATGAGCCACCCTTGTTGGGTGAAAACCTGTGAAAGAAGGTCTCGGTTTAATATGCTACACTTGGGGGTGGAGAAATATGATTACGACCTAAGTGAGACAGACAAAGCAGGCTACAGTTAATAAGACCCTTGATCTCCATGGCCGAGACTCAGGCTGAAGAAGTGGTTTCATTGACTGGTGCTGGGAAAGTCATTAGGATGCCAGGTGCGGGATGCCAAACAGGAAATAAAAAAGTTGTAGACTGACTGTTAGAGCTGAAAGACCTTAGAGGTCATCTGGTCCACACTCTCATTTTACAGTGAGGAAACTGAGGTCCACAGAGTTAGAACTTTATCTAATGTTATGTAAGACTCTGTCTTTAACGCAGGAGGCAAACAGTTCAATGTCTTCCTGGCCAGTCCAGATCTTAGCTGGGCTCAGAAGGAGGACTTGGCACCTGAGAACAGGAAAATGTTTTACTTTATAAGGAATTCAAATTCCACATGCTTCACATTAAAATATTTTCCCTCCATTTATATAGTGAAATTATGTTACAAGGAGACAATTTGAAGAGTCCACATTGTGATATATGGATGGACTACATGTAATTCTTCAAAAAATATTCAGGACTTCCCTGGTGGTCCAGTGGTAAAGAATCTGCCTTCCATCGCAGGGGACTTGGGTTTGATCCCCGGTCTGGGAACTAAGATCTCACATGCCCCGGGCAATTAAGCCCGCGAACCACAACTACTGAGCTCACGCGTCTCAACGAGAGAGTCCACATGCCACAAACTACAGAGCCCACACTCTCTGGAGCCCACGCGCCACAACTAGAGAAGAGAAAACCCTCATGCCACAACTAGAGAGAAACCCATGTGCTACAACAAAGAGCCCGAGCGCTGCAACTAAAACATACTGCATGCCTCAACGAAGATCCCTCATGCCGCAACTAAGAACCGACACAGCCAAAAAGAAAAGAAAGAAAGAAAAAAAAAATCACCTTAAAAAAATATTCAAACATAGCAAATTTTGGTCTTATTCTATGAGTATAAGCCATTTAGCATTTTATTCATCCTCTCAGGGACAGAAATATTAAATGTTATAGAAGTGTCTTATAATGGCCAATGTTGAAATTTTCCCAAGCATTTTAATGGCTAATCCTTGGGAAGTTTTCTATATATTTTTGTATTGAAAGCAACTGAGAACATAATGCAATGATAATTCTCAAAAGGAAAATGTTAATTATTTTACTCTGTGTGACTTTTCTGGAAGGAGTGTTCTAGCCTCTGTGTGTCCCATTAATTTATATATTGGATTTCCTCTAAGGATATCCCTGAGTTTATGCCTCTGAAATACCACATGCATTTCCCAGGTTTCCATTCCTCCTGTCTGGCATGTCCTTCCTGCCTGGCTAATGTCTCTATTTCCTTACAGACTTAGCTCAGGGGTTGCCTTAGAGACCTTCCCTTGGCCACTCCTGCTTCTCCTCCTTTGCAGAGAAAAGGAGTCTTCTTCTTTTGGGGTACTTCTTTTATGACATTTCTCAGGTCTTGCTGAAATTATCTGTGGAACTGTGTTTTCCCTACGCTAAGTCTTGAGTTCCAGGGTGACAGAGAGGATTTTCTTTATTTCTACATTTTCAAGGCCTAGCAAGTGGTAGCTCCAGAAACATATTATTAGAGAAACACAAATTATTTTCAGAATCTCATTAAAGAACAACTAAAAATATCCCAAAGTCTCATGTAGACTAGATATATAGTGATTTACTATTTACTTCATATAATCGACAGATCTTGCATTAAATAAGCCATTCAGTTCCTTTGAAAGAAACATCCTGCGTTTGATTCATATCAATACTGTGATATCAATAAGTTAACTCTGCTCAGAGCTTCAGATGGAGCTGAGAGAATTCTAGGTAATTATCTTTTGAGAACACGAGTAACTAAAACTACAACTAATAAAATACTGCAGAAGCAAGATGATACTCTAGGCTCAGTCTCTTCTTTGAAAATGGTTTATTTTGGTCTGTTTCTCTCATCTTACATTAATACCTATAGTTCAAAAGGAATTATTGCTTTAATATACCAGAATTCTTTTTTGTCCTAGGCAGCCATGGGACACATGTTTTAAAAATGTAGTCCCTTGATAAATTTATTTCGTGTCAATATCTTTCTGGATGAAAACTAAATGTTTTAACCTATAATTCCATGGTTTTGATCCTGCTGGGTTGGCACATTATAGATGCCTATCACTTCTACATTGAAATTAAGGGAGGAAAACAGCTGTAAATTTTATGATCTAGATAAAAATCATATTCCTTTACAATCTTTTATCCTATAGCTTGATACTTTCTAGGTTCTCTGAATTGATCTAAAAAACATCTAATTTCTTCCTTACTATTTATGGATTTCTTCAATTAGCTTCAGCAGGGAAAAAAAAGACTTGAGCTGGCTCATTCTTGACATTTTTCAACTTAAATCTCAATATTCCTTCCTGTAAAGCTCTGTATCTTCAACTGTCCATTGTCTTGTCTCTTCACATAAACCCAGCTTCCTACTTTTACTTACTAGAATATTTCCTAACCCCAATCCTCTCACCCATCTAAGGTACTAAGTTAAGAGGTTAGGGGCAAAAAACAAAAAAGTGAAAGGAGATAATTGGGAATTTAAATGGAAGACTTGGGCGGACTCACCCCTAATAGCTTATTACACAACATGCTATCAGCAGCTCGTTACTCACTCCCCACCTTCCAACACCCACGGGACTCTACAGGGGTTGGCCTTGACACTTCTGAAAGGAGTGGACCATGACCTATAGGTACAACCAAAATTTCTTTTATTATATGTTGCAATACTTCTTATGCTATTCCCTACATTGAATCATCGTGACAAACAAAACACTGACCCACATTAAATTAGAAATAGCTTTAACAACAGTGGTCAATTTAATGTGTGAATTTAATTTATATATATGTTTATCATTTTTTACATGTTTATATATACACATATACATATACAAACTGTTTTGTTTTGGCTTTATCATAATAATTATGAATTAATCTAGTAATCTTTTCATGAACCCAAGTTCATTACAGAAAATAATAACTAAGTGATAGCAACTGAAAACCCTAAGAGAGAATTATAAAAACTGTGCAAGAAATCCTAGTCAAGAGACAAGAAATTCTACTATTTGTTTCCTCTAAGAATGCTGCAGTGAATGTCCTTGTATATATACCACTATGTACGTGAATGAGTATTTCTTTAAGTTCAAACCCTAGAAATGGTATTGCTGGGTTAAAGAGGATGTGAATTTACAATTCCAGTATGTGCTGCCAAAATGCTCTCTCTGTGGACGTTGTATCCGTTTACACCTCCACTAGCAATGTACAGGAAGGTCCCGTATATGTGGAATGTTTCCCCCCAACCCGGCCAAATATTGGCCAGTAGGATAGGTGAAAAGTAATCCCAGAACTTTGCATGGAGCCCTGTCACTCCGCCTTGTAGTTGAGAGCACACTTTTCCAGGGGGTTCAGTCTGGTCCTCTGAGCCATCAGGGGGGTCTCTTTGTGTTCCTTTATGTTAATTCAAATACATATAATTTCCTCATATTCCACCTTCTAGAATAATGGAGTCAGCCCAGATCAAGTCCAAACTCCTCATCTCCATTTTTTTTAAAGTAACAGCCGTGCCACGCAGCTTGCAGGATCTCAGTTCCCCGACCAGGGACTGAACCTGGGCCATGGTAGTGAAAGCCCAGAATCCTATCCACTAGGCCACCAGGGAACTCCCTCATCTCCATTTTTGATAGTAGGTATTGGAAAGTATGGTGTGCTCCTTGGAAGTCAGCCTTATGATCAAGTCATTTCTCTAAGTTCTGGTTCTAACTCCCCCAAGCCACTGCAAATGAGAGTTCAGTGTGCCTCAGAGCTCAACAAAATTATTCAAATTATTACTAGGTTTAGGACTATATATCTTCATCTCGAGTCTTCCTATGCTTCCCCTTTATACTCCCTTAGTTCCTTGAAGATCACCAACTGAAGCTGCAGCGTCTTCATGTGCAAGGTCTCGCAGATCCTGGGTAGATTAGCAAAGCACACTGAGGGCGATCACCAAGAGCCTTGGCCTTTGGTTGTTCTAGGCTGGAACCCATTACTTAGCTGCCTCAGGAGTTAGTCCCTCTTACCAGCATTTGCTGTCTTTTAGAGTTCCAAGATCATTCTCCTTCATCCATAATTTAAAGTCAGACAGGCCTGGGTTTGAATCCCAGAGGGACCACTAACAGGCCATATGATCTTGGGCTAATTTAACAACTCTAACCCTCAGTTTACTCACCAATAAAATGGAGATGACATGCTTCCTTTTCTGACTTCTGGAGAGAACAAAGATTTTATATCTATATCTATACCTATATTTATTTATTTATTTATTTATTTATTTATATACACACACCTCATCCAGTTAGAGTTAAGGTTTTATCTATATATAGTATATATATATATATAAATTTATATTTATATATGTGTGTGTGTATATATATATATATATATATAATTTAGCACAAGGGTTAGCACAAAGCACAAATGCAACAAATAATTATCTCCTTCTGTTACTCTCCTAGCAGAGAAGCAAAATACTATGTTAGCAGTATTTTACTTTCTTTTAAGCCTATATTTTCATTGCCTCCACAGCCCCAAATGTAGGCATTTCTTCCTTGTCTCTTATTATTGCTAAATATACAATTAAGCAAGCAAAGAAACAAAAAGAGATTCTTTTATTGCCCTTAAGACTTGGTTTTTGTTGAAATTGTTCATTTTATTTAGCTTGATTATTTTTTGCAATGCTTCTGCTGATTCTAGACTTGGACTTATTGCTATTACTATTACAAGATGAATGTTTTAGATTCTCCCAATATTAAATGCATCATTATTATTGACTGAAAGCCTATAGCATCCAGGAAACAGTAGGGCCCCCTTTTCTGCATTAGATAAAAAATATTTCAGACTTGGTGGTGCCACAGTGGCCAAGGCTTCCCAAGGCTGCTCTGTTCATGAGGAAGTCTGTCTACAAGGTAGAAGACAGTTGATTCCTATAACTGCTGCTGTAACCAAAATCTCTACCTCACTAATACCAGTGAATTGTACTATGCCTTGAAAATTCACAAGGCAAATTAGAGCAGAACATGAAAGAGGAAGAGCATGAAGGGGCAGATGCCGTGGGAGAAGAGAAAGAGAATTTTGCTTTCAGTTTATCTGATTAGGCTGTGATAATGCCCTCTACAGACCTGTCCATCACTGCTGCACTTAGGTCAGACAAGAGTCTGACCCGAATGCCTGGGCAACAAAGGGCAAACAATGCTAAATTCAATTTTAGCTGATTTTTGACAGAAGGAAAAAATATTCTTTAAGGAGCCTGTTGAGAGCACCACATGAACCCCACATTTTTCATTTTTGACACCTTAGATCTTGTGGTAACACTTCATGGTATAAAATAGAAAGCAAAATATAGAGTGGAGGCAGACAAACATGTAAATGTTGTCCGGGTTCCCAGTTTCTGCTCCTAATCCCAGGAACGTAATCTCTTCCCTGGATCCACTTTAAAAATTTATTTCCAAAAGCAACATTTGCTCACCTAGGGAATAGATGTTTTTCTAGGGGAAAGAAACCAACTCTATTCAGGCATATTTAATTATCTTTTTTACATATGGCATATTTAATTATCTTTTTTTTTAAACTTTCAGTTATTAGGAAAAAGTAAAATTATGCTCCCCAAGGCCCAGAAATCTTATACTTGTCAACAATCTAATATTCAATGGACTTCAGGCTTTTCTGCATGATTAGTTCATTTCTGCATCAGCTCAGATCCTCTGAGAAACAAATGCCAAAGTGGAACAAGATGTGGAAGACATGTACTGGGGGAAGCACCTGTGGAAGGAGGGAGGGAAGGAAAGAGGCCTCAGTAGGAGGAGCTTCAGCCTGCAGTATAATTCTGAGATGGTCTTGGCCAGGCCGATGGGGAGCCTCAGAGCAAAAGTTGCCTGTCATAGCAGGCATCAGACATCAGCTAGTATATATACATATACTAGCTTGGAAAAGCAAGTGATGTGGATCCACTTTGCTAATAAGATTTAAGTGGGGAGCGTGGGAGGGAGGGAGATGCAAGAGGGAAGAGATATGGGAACATATGTATATGTATAACTGATTCACTTTGTTATAAAGCAGAAACTAACACACCATTGTAAAGCAATTATACCCCAATAAAGATGTTTAAAAAAAAAAAAAAGATGTCTTGCCCTCTTTATTTATTTTATTTTATTTTTTATTTTTTTGCGGTACACGGGCCTCTCTCTGTTGTGGCCTCTCCCGTTGCGGAGCACAGGCTCCGGACGTGCAAGCTCAGCGGCCATGGCTCACGGGCCCAGCCGTCCTGCGGCATGCGGGATCCGCCCGGACCGGGGCACGAACCTGTGTCCCCTGCATCAGCAGGCGGACTCTCAACCACTGCGCCACCAGGGAAGCCCTTGGCCTCGTTATTGAGGGAAATTAAAGAGTCTACAGATTTTTGAAATTTTCTTCATACTAGTTCTGAATGGATGCTAATTCCTGGTGACCCAAAACACCACTGGAGATCAGTATTCAGAGAGAAGACTTATGGTACTCAGGTGATACATGAGGTTTGAGCTCAAGACTATTTTACAGGACCTACCTGTAAGGAAATGGTTATTTCCTTAGTGCTTGGGTGTATAATTGATGGTGTATAATTGATGGTCTAATCTCCACACTGGAATGTGGCAAAATGCTGTAAGAAGGCCAAGTGGAAGCTCTTGGAATTCCCTCCACCCCATTCCCGACAGTCAACCGGAAGCAATACCACATCCCTAGGAGAATTGCCAAGATTCATGCCAATACCAAAGACTTAAAAGATGCAGGTGTGGCAATTCCTAACATTCCCATTTAACTTTCCTGTTTGGCCTATGCAGAAGATGTCTTCATCTTGGATAATGATTATGGATTATTGTAAACTTAATCAGGCAATGCCAATTGTAGCTGTTGTTCCCGATGTGATAACTTTACTTGAGCAGATTAACACAAGTACCTGGCACCTGGTACACAGCTATTGATCTAATTTTTTTTCCCTTAAAACAATTCTCAAGGATCACAAACCTTTTGCTTTCTACTAACACAGGACAATAATACACCTTCACTGTCTTACCTCAGGGTTATGTCAATCCTTCTGCTCTCCATGTAGTCCCTGCCACAGTCCCCAGAGGTCTTAACCATCTTGACATCCCACAGAACATCCCACAAAACATCACATGTGTCTCCTTCATGGATGACACCATGCTAAATTACTCATCATGGGCAGAGAGTAGTAAATATTTTCATGATTATTCCCTATGGTAAGTTTCCTCTGCTGACATAACTAGTGTAGATTCTATTTTCCTGTCTGACTCAACTCTAAATCCCACTTTCCAAAAATTATAGACCAGATGTCTAAGCCAAACAAAAAATTATCGCTGGGCAAATAATTCATAGACAAAATAATAGACAAAAATAGACAAATTGACAAAATATTAATGTCTATTATTTTTCCATGGAAGCCTGGGTTTCTCCATAAATGTCAGATATCTTTCATATGATTGATATAAGTATCACAAGAGATAGTCAAACAAATTTCACCACTGGCTTCAAAACTCCCTTTGATGGCTTTATGTGATACTGGAGTAAATTCTGGTCCTTTGGCTAATTTCTCATTGTCTATGAAGTGAAAAGCATGTTGTGGGCTGAATTGTATCTGACTCGCATTCATATAATAAATCCCTAACTCCCAGTACCTCAGAGTACAATGGTATTTGGAAATAGGACCTTTAAAGACGTAATTAAGTTAAAATGAGGTTTTAGAATGAGTCCTAAGCCAGTATGACTGATGTCTCATAAGAAGAGGAAATTTGTACACAGAGAGACATCAGGGATGTGCACACACACACACACACACACACACACACACACAGAAGACCACCTGAGAACATGGTGAGAAGGTGCCATCTGCAAACCAAGGAGAGAGGCCACAGAAGGAACCACACCTGCTGACACCTTAATGTTAGACCTCTATCCTCCAAAACTGTAAGCAAAATTTCTGTTGTTCAAACCATCCAGTCTGTGTGTGGTATTTTGTTACGGCAGCTGTAGCAAACTAATACACAGCCTATGGTGTAAAGAGGTAATATGGCTTTTAAAACTTTCAGTAGTAAGAGACAAAGATCACAAGACAAGGGTGAAAGTGTCTTTGTCTTTGTGTCTGTTTTGGTGTGTTTGTGCATCTTTGTTTCTATCTGGATCCCTACTTCCCCACTGTCTTTCCCTCTCTTGATGACTCTTTCCGGTTTTGTTTTGTTTTGTTTTGTAGGGGGCAGAGGGTTTTATCTGACCCCCTCTTTCTCCTTCCCTCCCCCAAACTCTCTTCCAATTAATTAGTTAATAGTAATGATACTTACTCTGTGTTAACCACTATTCTAAAAGCTTTACTTCTATTAACTCATTAAAACCTCAAAATGAACTTATGAAGTAATTACCACCTTTTATCCCAGTCTTATACATGGGGAAATAGAGGGACAGAGAGGTTAAATAACTTGTCCAAGGCACATGGTTAGCAAGTGACAGAGTTCAGAGGTGACCCCAAAATTCTGACTCAAGAGCTGGTGCTCTTAATCGCTATGCTAAGCCAGATTTCACGTAAAAGAGAAGGATGCCTCTGGATATGTCCATTCCTAAATATGCTATTTTTATTAAATTGAAGACAAATGGAGAGAGTATTTTATATCTTATACCTAAGTTAAAGTCACTTTGGAACTTATATAGCCCTCAATACTTTTCCTTGGGTAATATTAAAAAGTTGTCTCGGGGGCTTCCCTGGTGGCGCAGTGGTTGAGAGTCCGCCTGCCAATGCTAGGCGACACGGGTTCGTGCCCTGATCTGGGAGGATCCCACATGCCGCGGAGCGGCTGGGCCCGTGAGCCATGGCCACTAAGCCTGTGCGTCCAGAGCCTGTGCTCCGCGACAGGAGAGGCCACAGCAGTGAGAGGCCCGCGTACCGCAAAAATAAATAAATAAATAAAAAATAAAAAAAGTTGTCTCTTTTTAATAATCCAGAAGAGTCATATACACACAATTTCTAAATTCAAATATAAACATTCTAATGATAATGAGTTAGAAGTATGCCTTGATATTGTAACAAATATACAAGTTAATCACTTTAATCCTCGCAGGAAACTTGTAGGTTAGAAGGAGCTGGTACATTACCCATTCTTTACAGATGAGAACACAGAAGCCAGGAGACATTGAGGACAAGCTAGATTGCGAGGCCATGAGGAGGAACCTTGGGTATCAACTGCAGGGCCCGCAGCTCCCTTTATACCACTCTTAATGCCGCTCAGAGAAGAAGTCAAGTATGCTGCAACCCTAGTGCCAGCATTTGTTCAACTGTCACGACATCACTTTAGCCAAAGCACAGAGAAGATGCAATGCAGTTAGAAGGAAGATTTTACAGTTTTCTGTGCCTTGGCCTGGATAGCATCATGACTCACAAAGGGAAAAGTGGATCATGGCACCATATCTGGCTGCGTGAGATTTTCCTCCATTGATTTTTTTTCTCCATCTACTGCTCCAACTTGATCCTGTTTAGTGAATGAGCCTGACGGAAAACCCAAGCCTGCATAAAAAGCTCCCTGCTGACGCTCTGTCACAGCCGCTCAACCTAGGCTCCCAGGAACTTGGGCAAGCGGAAGAATCCTTTGTCTTCAGACTATGACAAGAGTGGAAAAAAATCCCAACTATTTGGCTGTGTAGCATCATTCGAGCATGCCTTAATGGGGAAGGTCTAATGAGGAATGCAGCCTTTGAAAAATAGAGCTTTAACAACTCCCAGAGCATTCTCACTGTACAATTCTACACCATTATCATTAATAGGATTCAAACTACAAATCAGAGATTATGTTACTATTTTACCCAGTTTGATGGCCACGGATGCTTCTTTTCTTTACTGGTTATGTTCAAAGAGATCTTGGCCTGTTATTATAATCAAATGTGCCGGAGAAAACATCCCTATTCTTCGTGGATTCTATGGTGGTAGCAGGAATAAGAGAATAAAAGAAAAGCCAATTTTAAACTACCAAATGAACCGCAGCTGCTCCAGGCCCCTTCCAATCCCCCCTTCCTCTCCTGTTATTGACCTAGTAATGGATTCATGTTCTTGAGCTTAACTCAACTTTCAGAGGGGAGCTGGGCCTAAAACCAGTTGGAATGGTTTTTGAAGGTACCCAGAGGTCCTTTCCAAACACAGGGCACATGTTTCTGGCAGGTAAAATTCACTTATATTTCTTCCTCTATAATTTCTCCCAAAGCAATTCAAGAGCATTCACCTCCAACACTGTACTTCGTGCATGGTTAAAATGTTTCCAGTTAAAAAGAAAAAAAAAAAAAAAGACAAGGAAGTCTAAAATACTTCAAAAGTGTGTGTGTGGTGGGAGATTTACACGGTATGTGTATTATATCTCAATAAAATTGTTACTGTTTTTAAGCAAATGTGTAGTTGGGAAGGGGAAAGAATGGATAAACATGACTGAATAGAGAATACTCCTGATTTTAAAAGGCATCACTAAGGGTGTGGGTAATGGGAAGTTAATGCTTAATGAGGGCAGTTTCAGTTGTGGAAAATGAAAAAGTTCTGGAGATGGATAGTGCTGATGGTTGCACAATAATATGAATGTACTTAATGCCACTGAACTGTACACTTAAAAAATGGTTAAAATCGTAAATATTACGAGTTATATATTTTACCACAATAAAAGTCATCATTTTTCTAAATTAACAAAAACCATTACTACATCAAGACTACATGTTTATTGTAGAAACCTTAGAAAAAGAAATGAAAAAAGAGGAAAATATAAATCCCTTAAAATCCCATTATCTGGACACAACCATTTTTTAGTACTTTTGTATATATAGCCTCCAAAATTTTGTCACAAACATATAAGTAAATAAAACTGGGGTTGTACTAGGTGTATTATTTAGCAATAATTTTGCTTCTCACTCAAAAAACAAATATATGTATATATATCTTTCCATGCTTAGACAGATAGATTACACATACAGTTGGCCTTTCATATCTGCAGGTTCAACCAATCATGGATCAAAAATATTAAAAAAAAAGATTCCAGAAAGTTCCAAAAGGCAAAACTCGAATTTGCTGCATGCTGGCAACTATTTGCAAAGTATTTACATTGTACTTATAACTATTCACATATTATTTACATTGTATTAGGTATTACGTACCTTGTACATACACCTTAGATGAGTTTTTTCTTTTCTTTAGGATAAACCCAGAGTTATATAACTGTTGAGTATGCACATTTTTAAGAGTTAGTACTTGGTGCCCTCCTGAAAAGACTGAACCAATTTGTATTCCCATGGAAAATGTGTGAAATTACTACCACCAAGTGCATGTTGTTACTCTTCCTCATCTTTTTCAGAATTAGAGGAATTTAAAAAGAGTTTTTAGTGAAATAAGTCAGGCCGAGAAAGACAAATACTGTATGTTTTCACATATATGTGGAATCTAAAAAAGCAAAACAAATGAACAAATGTAACAAAACAGAAACAGACTCACAGATGTAGAGAAGAAACTAGTGGTTACCAGAAGGGAATGGGGGAGGGAGAGGGGGCAAAACAGGTGAAGGGGATTTTTACAAACTACTAGGTATAAAATAAATAAGTTACAAGGGTGTAATGTACAGCACAGAGAATATAGTCAATATTTTACAATAACTTTATATAAAGTATAATCTATAAAATATTGAATTACTATTTTGTACACCTGAAACTAATATAATATTGTGAGTCAACTATACTTCAATTTTTTACAATTCTATCTCATTTAAATCTTTATTTCTTTAAATACTAAGGAGAATAAATGCTTTTCCTAGATATTCCAAAACTCCCTGTTATTCTTTTCTTGTGAATTGCATGTTCATGTCCTTTCCCAATTTAGCTTTTGTGTGGGTTTTTTCCTTATTTGTAGGTAAGAGTTCTTTTATATTAAGGATCTTACCCTTATCACATCTTTTATCATATCATTTTAGCTTATGGAGCTTCTGCCATGTAAATGTTTTCAATTTTTTCATAGTCAGATCTGTTACCCTTTCTTTCCCTTATAATATTTGTCTTTGGCTATCGTACTTTCCTTCCTCCAAATAATAACAATATTATCTATATTTTAAAGCATGACATAATAAAGGCCATATATGAAAAACTCACAGCTAACATCATACTCAATGGTGAAAGACTGAAAGAAAGCTTATCCTCTAAGATCAGTAATAAAATAAAGATGCCCACTTTCACTACTTCGGCATAATATTGGAAGTTTTAGCCAGAGCAAATAGGCAAGAAAAAGAAATTTAAAAACATCCAAACTGGAAATGAAGAAGCAAAATTATCTCTATTTGCAGATGACTGACCTTAGATGTAGAAAACCCCAACGGTCTCTCTCTCTCACACACACACACACACACACACACACTCACACACACAGAGAACTAATAAACAAATTCATCAAAACTACAGGTACAAAATCAATGTACAAAAATTAGTTGTGTTTCTATGCCTAGCAGTGAACAATCCAAAAAGGAAATTAAGAAAACAATTCCATTTACAACAACATCAAAAAGAAAAAATATTAGGAATAAACTTAACCAAGGAGGCAAAAGACTATACACTGAAAACTGAAAAACATTGCTGAAAGATTAAAGAAGATGTAAATAAATAGAAAAACAGCCAAAGTTTGTGTATTGGAAGGCTTAGTCTTATTAAAATGTCAATACTACCCAAAGAGAACTATACATTCAATGCAATCCCTATCAAAATCCAAGAATTTTTTGCAGAAAAGTCCAACCTAAAATTCATGTGGAATCTCAAAGGACCCCAAATAGCCAAAAAAGTCTTTAAAAAAAGAACAAAATTGTAGGTCTCACAGTTCTAGGTTTCAAAACTTACTACAAAGCTATAGTAATCAAAACAGTGTTGTCCTGGCATACAGACAAACATATAGACCAATGGAATAGAATAAACAGCCTAGAAATAAACTCTTACATATACACCCAAATGATTTTCTACCAGGGTGCCAGGGCCATTTAATATTCAAAAGACAGTCTTGCCAATATATAGTATTGGAAAACCTGGATATTCACTTGCAAAAGAATGAAGTTGGACCCTTACTTTACACCATATACAAAAATTAACTCAAAATGGATCAAATAATTAAATGTAAGAGCTAAAACTATAAAACTCTTAGAAGATGTAAAGGAAAAGCTTCATGACATTAACTTTGGTAGATTTCTTGGATGGGACACCTGAAGTGTATGCAACAAAAGAAAAAATTGTGTGCTTCATCAAAATTTAAAACTTTTGTGCATCAGAGGACACTATCAGCAGAGTCAAAATGCAACCCACAGAATGGGAGAAAATATTTGCAAACCATATATCTGATAAGGGATTAATATTCAGAATATATAAAGAACTCTAAAACAACAAAACAATCCAATTTAAAAATGGGCAAACAACTTGAACAGACATTTCTCCAAAGAAGATATACAGATGGCTAACAAGCTCGTGAAAAGATACTCAACATTGTTAATCATTAGGGAATGTAATCAAACCACAGTGAGATACCACTTCACACCAGTTAGGTGGGCTATTATATAAAAGAAGGAGGAGGGGAAGGAGAAGAAGAAAATAACAAGTCTTGTGAAAGAGGTGGAGAAACTTGAATCCTTTGTGCATTACTGGTGGGTAATGCAGCTGTGGAAAACAGTATGGCATTTCCTTAAAAAATTAAACATAGAAAATTAAGCATTTTTCAATTACAAAAAAATAAAGCATTTTTCCAGTTTCACATAGAACTACCACGTGATCCAGCAATTCCACTTCAAGGTATATACCCCCCTAAAATTGAAAGAAAGTATAATGGACTGATTGTGTCTCCCCCCACCCCCAAATTCATACCCATGCCTATATTTGGAGTTAGGAAGTGATTAAGGTTAAGTGAGATTATAAGAGTGAGGACCTGGTGTGATAGAAGTAATGTCCTTATGAGAAGAGACACCAGAGAGCTCCCTCTCTACTCCATCTCTGTCTATAAGTCAGGAAGAGAGCTTTCACCAGAAACCAAATTGGCCAGAAACTTGATCTTGGACTTCCAGCCTTCAAGGACTATGAGAAAACAAATCTATGTAGTTTAAGCCAGCCAGTATTTTGTTATGGCAGTCTAAGCAGACTACGACAAAAGGCACTCGAGCAATATTTGTACATGTATGTTCATAGCAGCACTATTTACAATAGCCAAAAGGTGGAAACAACTCACATGTCCATCAACAGATGAATGGGTAAACAAACTACAATGGAGTATTATTCAGCCTTAAAAAGGAAGGAAATTTTGACACATGCTACAGGAAGGATGGACCTTGAAGACATTAATGATAAGTGAAATAAGCCACAGAAGGACAAATACTGTATGACTGTACTTATATGAAGTACCTAGAGTAGCCAAATTTATGGAGACAGAAAGTAGATTTGGGGGAAGAGGAAAATGGGGAGCTGTTTAATGGGTACAGAGTTTCAACTTGGGAATATAAAAAATTGTGGAGATGGATGGTGGTGATTGTTGCACAACAAGGTGAATGTACTTAACGCTGCTGAAATGTACAGCTAAAAATAGTTAAAATGGAAAAGTTTGTTATGCATATTTTACCATATTCAAAAAAATTTGAAGTGTGCTTGCTAAAAGAATCTAAACAATACAGAAATACATGAAGTAAGCTTATGAAGTAAATTTATTTCGTTATTTTATATGTAAACCTTTAATTCATCTGGTTTTATTTTGGTGTTAGGAATGAAGTGGATCCAGGTTTTATCTTTCCTGATCACAGTATTATTGTTAAATAATCCTTCCTCCCCCATCACCCCTACTAATTTAAAGTTTCTCTTTCATCATACACTAATTCTTATCTATGTAGTAGATCCATTTCTAAATTTTCTCTTTTGTTCCATGGTGCCATTGGCCAGTCAATTTGTTCCTGCCTCACAGTTTAAAGTATCACACTTTAAGGTGTAATTTATATGATATAAAATGCACAGATCTTCAGGATACAATTCAATGAGTTTTGGCAAATGTATACATACACATAGCCCATACCACTATTAAGATATAAAATATTTCAATCACCCAAAAAGATGCTTTGTGCCTCAGTCAGTCCCCAGCCATCCCCATCACAGAAACAACCATTTTTCTGATTTCTTTCACTGATGATTCATTTTGCCTGTTCTAAAAATTCATGTAAATGGAATAATTCAATATGTACTCCCCTGTGTTCTACCTTTCTTCACTAAGCACAGCGTTTCTGTAGTTTATCCATGTTGTTGCACGTACCAGTAATTTATTCCTTTTTATGGTCGAGCAGTATTCCATTGTGCAGATGTGCCACAATTTCTTTACCCATTTCCTATTGTCAGATATTTAGATCGTTTCTAGTTTGGAGCTGTTATGAGTACAACTGTTACAAACATTCCTGTACAAGTCTTTATATAAACATATGTTTTCATTTTCCTTGGAGGACCATACTTTTAAATTACTATAGCTTTATAATAAGTATTAATATTTACTACAGACATTCTCCACTCATTATTTTTATATTTTCTTTCTTAAAATGGGCTATTTTTACATTATTCTGCCAAAACATGCCTTTGGGAATTTTTGGAATTTGATAGATTAGTTTAAGAAAAACTAACATCTTGATAACATTTAATCTTCCCATTCCAAAACATGTTACATTTTTCCATTTGGTCAGGTCTTCTTTTATGTTCCTCAATAAAGTTTTAAAATTTTTATCAAAAAGTGCTGCACATTTCTAGCTTAGTTAATTCCTAGGTAGTTTTATTTTTTTATTACTACTGAAAATTGGTACCTACCCAACCCCCCACCCCCCGCCCATTATTTTTTCTTATTATTATTACTTTTCCACAGGAGGGATCTCGGTTTCTTTTCTAAATTATCTTGTATCCAGCCACCTTACTGAATTTTTCTTCTAGTTATTCTATTATGAACTATTTTAAACATTTACTTTGCGGAGCGTTTCTTTCTCTGAAGAAAATGGAAAGAAAATTATCTCTTTCTAAAGCCCTGCTGGATTGCTTTCCAATCCTGCTTTCATTGTCACACTCCCTTATAATCAGTTATTTGACCTACCAACAACCCCAACCAGCATCTCCTTTCTTTTGTGTCGACTATAAAACTTCAGGGAAGTCAACTGTCAATAGGAAAGTGACTTATACCTTTCAAGAACACATTTTGAATTAAGTCTAGTGCATATGACAGCTAGAGTCTATAACAGAAAAACAATAGGTTGTTGTTGATTAGTTAATTACACAAGTATCCATCATCTTTTTCCATGAAGAAGCAGCCACACTACACATTAGCAACAAACATGTAAACGTTCACCATAGATCCCTTGGATCTGAGACAATTTTGATCAGTAGATACTGGAATGGAGGATGATAGCAAGGACTTTTGTAGACATTTGAGAGACTCTTCTCCCACATGTCATGGGTCCCCACGAGAAGTCAGAGTGGACAGCCAGGAAAGTTACCATGGGGCAGAGAGAGCAACTGGGCATCATCCGTGGTCAAGAGGCTCCTGCTCTCAGGTGGCTCATGCCTCCCACATGGCTTCATAAAGTATAAGATGGCCCTTGTAAAATGCTTCCTCACCCCTCACTCTGAAATGCTTCTTTTCCTTCTTTATAATCTAACCAGTTCAGCAGCTTACTCACCTTTATAACCTCCAAAGGGGTAAAACTTCACTGATTTCCATATCTCAATGAACACAAATTTCTCATACTCGATTGCTAGCACCCCTCCTCTTCTGCAGTATTAACATTTTTTCTGTTGCAATGTTAAATACCTTTGTGTCCTCAAACTCCACTAAAGAATGAAATTCTATCCTCAGCAATTTAGCAAAAACTTCCATATTTTACATTATTCTGCTTTCCCAGGACACTGCACCTTTATTTCTCAAAACATGAGCAGAATTAAACAGATTTAAGACCCTGACATCTGACAACAAGGAAGGCACTCTTCCTTCA
Organism: Monodon monoceros; assembly: GCF_005190385.1. NCBI lineage: Eukaryota > Metazoa > Chordata > Mammalia > Artiodactyla > Monodontidae > Monodon > Monodon monoceros. The sequence goes on from NW_021703777.1 coordinate 45,593,995, forward strand.
GAGAAGATCCTAGAATCCACTGCCTAGGTCCTCTGAACATGCCATATCAGGTCTCATTTCCTAAGTTCTCTTATTTTTTTTCTCTTTTTTAAAAATTGAAATATAGTTGATTTACAATGTTGTGCTAATTTCTGCTGTACAGCAAAGTGACTCAGTTATACACATATATACTTTTTTTTAATATTCTCCTAAGTTGTCTTCCGAACAACTTTTTAGATTGTCGTCATTCCCTAAATAATTAGGGCACTGCAATGCTGTTTAGAGCTTCATTTTTGTCGTCTTCCTCTACTACTTTAAATTTCAGTTAATGAAATCAATACTAAATGCTGAACATGGTGAGTAATATCTATTTTGTGGTTCTTCCTTATTTTCTTTCTCCTTTTTTGTTTCTTCTACTTTTTATTACCAGAATAAAAGTGGGTTTTTTTCTTTACAATTCAATGATTTTTAATATAAAGCTGTGCACTCATCACTGCCATCTACCTTCAAAACATTTCCACCATTTCAAAAAGAAACTGTACCATTTACTGTTACTCTCCATTCCCATCCCTAGCCTTAGGCAACCATTAATCTCCTTTCTGTCTCTATAGATCTGCCTCTTCTGGACACCTCACATAAATGGAATTACATAATGTGTGTTTTATTGTGTCTGGCTTCTTTAACTGAGCTTAATACTTTTGAGGTTAATCCATGTTGCAACATGTATCAGTATTCAGTTCCTTTTTATTGCTAAATAGTATTCTGTCATATGGCTAGACCATGTTTTGTTTAACCAGTTGGTGGGCATTTGGAATTTTTCCACTTCATGGCTATTGTGAACAATGCGGCTATGAACATCTGAGTATGTCTTTGTATAGACACACGTTTTCATTTCTCCTGGGTATATACTTCGAAGTATAATTGTTGGGTGATATGGTAATTCCGTATTTAAGAAACTGGCATCTGTTTTTCCAAAGTGGCTGCACTGTTTTACATTCCCACCAGCAATGTATGGAAAGGTAAATTTTTAACCTCTATGAAATGACGGCATAAATAGGACAAACCAAGGAATTTTGACTAAGAAGAATGCATCTTTTACCCTGCTTGAGAGATGGGAGGTTGGTAGATGATTCTCTTCTGTACTACTTTCCGAATCTATTTTCTGTTCCACAGGCCCCCTGGACCTAGAGTGGGCATGAATGTGCTCAGCCATCAATGCCATGGGGTTAAAATGAACATTGACTTGCCAAGACCTCCTTCATTATAATGAAATGCCCCTCCCTGTGCTCACATACACAAAAACACAATTTTTAAAAAATGCTTGTTAATTCCCACTGATGCAAAGAAGCAAATACTTATCTTCCTTTCCATCTCTTTTTCTGATAGCATATATGTTTATTGCTTGCTCTATTACTCAGAATTCAGACTGCTATAAAAGTGCTTTAACTGACGGAGGGAACAATGCCTTCGGCATTATTATATTCAAATAAGAACGTAGAAAATAGAAGACTGGAAGCATATTTAGTTTCCTTTGAGCTGCCAATTTCATATAGCTGACAACATGAATTATATTACATAAAACCTATTCATTATTCTATCCATTCAAGAGCAACTTGAGGTTTAAGGCAGACTAATGGCTGTCACATGAAGCTACTGCTTGTCAGTCTTCAGTGAACTCAAGCAAAAAACAAGGAAATTGGGAACGGACAACATAGGGAGTCAAAGAATATTCATACTGTGGGGAAACCGCTCCAAAAGAAAAGAAGCTTCTTGTATTGAATTTGGCAGTGGTACAAGTTACACCAGGAAACTGCTTTTCTGTGTTGAAAAGTTATTGTGTTATTTTGGGGTTGGGATGGGCTGGAAATCATTTTACTGCTTATTTAGGTGCCAAACTTCATACCATTGACAGGTTATACTGTCAAATATTCTGGACTTCAAAATGTGTTGTTCATTTTTCTTCTTGTGCTATGTTTATAGAATGAATTGAGAAAGAAAATAAGCAACATAAATAAAATTCTTGAAAAGAACCTATGCTCAGAGGCCCCCCACAAAAATCAGACAGAAAAATAAAATCTTCTGTCTGTTCTGCTCACGGGGCCCCATTTTCCTTAACCACTAAGCTACATAACCTACAGGATAAAAGAACCCAAAGAACAAAAGAGAAACTGGATTCTCCTCTCAGAGGGGAGGGGAAAGTCTCTTGGTGCTTGACTGATACAGAAAAAAAGAAATAAGGATGAAAACAGTGAGACTTATCAACCCACTCAATGGAGAAAAAAGAGAAAGGCAAGCCCATCAGCGAGAGGGCAGAAGATGAAAGAGAGAATTGCAAAACATCATATCTAGGAATGAATTTCTCCTTTTCTTAGCACCCAAGAAAATATTAGGTCTAAGAAAGTATGGGATTCCTCCTGCTTGAATTTCAGAGCAGAGTAGAAAGAGATCTATTGTACATTAGATTTTAGGTTCTAGCTTTCACTTAGCAAGCATCCTCTAAATGGTGGTTATCTTGGCTTGGGTTTCCCCATGCAGACTCTGAGATGAGAATTCAAATGCAAGGAGTTTCACTGGGAAGTAAAGAAAACTGAGAGGGAAGTGGGCAAAGGAGGCAGGGAAAGGAAGGCAGTCACATTATCAAGCCAGCTACAACCGTGGGCAGCTCCAGGAGCTAGTGGAAAACATGCACCTCACTGTTATCCCATCCAAGGGATGAGAGAGTTGGACTGGTCACCTTCCGACTCCACTCAGTCACGGGTGGAGGGCTGCTCCCAGAGTCATTAACCAAAGGGGAGGCAAAAGAAAGTCCATAAGCGAAGAAATGTAGATGCTGACAGTTGGAAGTCAAGCCTCTGTGCACAGCAGCGAAAGGTGACGGAACGTGGGTGTGGCCACGCCTGGGTCAGCTTCAAGTGGTATAAAAACAACCAGGGAACACCTCCCTCTTTGGGTGCAGGGACCTTGTTCGCTGTTGTTTCCCAATTCTGTCATATTTTAGGCATTCAGTAAATAATGTGTTAACTAAATGTGTTAGTGAACGCATGAAATAGCTTTAAATCCTGGCTCCATCATTTGTGAAAAACCTCTTTGCTCATACATAAAAACAAACCTTGGGACTTCCCTGGTGGCACAGTGGTTAAGAATCCGCCTGCCAATGCAGGAGATGCGGGTTAGAGCCCTGGTCCAGGAAGATCCCACGTGCCATGGAGCAACTAAACCCCTGCGCCACAACTACTGAAGCCCATACGCTTAGAGCCCGTGCTCTGCAACAAGAGAAGCCACCGCAATGGGAAGCCTGCGCACCACACACAAGAGTAGCCCCAGCTCGCTACAACTAGAGAAAGCCCGTGCGCAGCAATGAAGACCCAATGCGGCCAAAGATAAATAAATAAAAATAAATAAATTTTTAAAAGACCTCATTCTACGAAATAATAAATGACATAACCTAAGATAGCGCCTGACCCACAGCGGGCACTGAGTAACTGTAGTTATTATGTATCGATTTCCTTCTTTCTGCCGTGCAGTCCTCCCTCCTTTATTTTGCTTTTCTCTCACAGAAAGGAAAGGTGGCTGTAGCATTTGAGAGTGCCCTAGTTCAGAAATTTGAGAAATTTGCAATGTATCTTGACCCAGTGGAAGGGCCCACACCAACGGTTTCTTCTTAAAGGTCAAATTCATTGACTTACATATGTAGGGGAAGCTGTGATAGCAGTTCTTTCAAGAGAGGGCCAACGCTTATTTAATTGTAAGTTTTGAGCCAAGAGCACCACTATGCAACTATGAATGCAATCCTGAAGAATGACACTAATTCTTTTAACCTGCCTGCTGCTTATATTGAGGTCAATGGATGACTTTTTTTTTTTGACCTGATGCTTATCAGTAATGACTCCAAAGTGAAAATCTGAAAAAAAAATCAAGGAATAATATGAAAGTGTCAGGTATTTTCTGCCTTCTCATTCCCCAAATTCACTCACTCTCATACTCTTGTAATGTTTTACCTCAACACTCAACATGTGTATTTCTTTCTAGAACCCAGCCAGATCCCAGGTCTGAATTCCAATAGCTCATTTCCCAGTTTCCATGAAACAAGGCCTGAAAAATGTGAACTTCTCAGAGGACTGCACACAAGAAGATAAAAGCTTAAATTACACCCGTACAACTTCCTCCATTAAAATGTATAACTTTTCAAAGGAAAAGAGTAAGTCAATTAGTTCTAGAAATCCAATCTTTCTTCTTACCTTCCAACAAATGTGTGGCTCAGGATATAATTTAATACCCAAAGTGCTAGGCACTTAGTCCAACTAACCCGAAGAGTGCTTCATCCACCTAACTTGCCTGTGTTTTGAGATCTGTTTAAAATGTTGACATCTTTAGAGTTCTAGGATCTGTCTAAACTACATTTCCAGGAGCCAAGTAAAGGTGAGGGTTGAGGCCAGTTGATGGACGCTCCTCCATGAAAGAACATTTGCTGTGGTGCTGAGCTTATAACCAGGTCTCTTCACCAAGTTGGGGGGCATGAACTTGAAGCCTCTCAGAAAATCAGTCCTCTACCAGTTTGAAACTCAAGTCTGACTGTGATTCAAATGCAGGCTTTTTCATTGACCCTGCCTGGGGTCAAACCTTTATCTTTCCTTCCTTCACCCTTTGCAGCCTTTTCCCCCTCACTTTCCCTTTCAGTGCTATATTTTATCCTCTACGTTTCTGAAAAGCACAGTGGGCTAAATGAGATAGTGTATTAGTTTCCTATTGCTGCTGTAACGAACTACCACGGACTTGGTGGCTTCAAATAACAAAAATTTATCATCTGACAGCACTGGAGGTCAGAGTCCAAAATGGGATTTATTGGACTAAAATAAGATTTCAGCTGAGTTGTGTTCTTTTTAGAAGCTCCAGAGGGGAGTCTTTTCCTTGCCTTTTCCAGCTTCTTGAGGTCACCTGCATTCCTTGGCTTGGGCCCTACATCATTCTGACATCTGCTTTCATCTCTCTCCTCTCCAACTAGTCTGATCCCTATATTAACTGGATCCAGCCCCTGTTAGCTTTAAACTGGTTAGTGTTCATTTAGTCAATTAGTGTTTCTCCTGAGGTAACAGGCTTGATTTGAGGGTTAAGGCTTTATCATGGCTTAACGACGTGATGGAGTGTATCCAGCCCAAGAGGTAAGCCCTAGGGTTTAGGCTAGTGAGAGGGGGAAGTTTAAGTCAATTGAGGAGACAAGGGCGTGATAGAAGAGCAAAGGCAAAGATGATGACTGTGCATGGAGATGAAAACACAAGATCTCAGCTGAAAAACAACAATCAGAGAGGTCAAATGAGACCAAGGTTAGAACCTGACAGAAATAAAAGATAGCAGGAAGCAGAGCCTGGGAAAGTGGGGAGAGTCCAATTTAATTCTTGAGGTTGATATCTCAGTCACACCCCTCATTTCATGGTGCAAGTGACCTTCAAGATACCATTGAGCTGCCTGACTTTTCCACACAGTTCACACATCCCACTTCTTCCCCCAGTCATCGTGACATGGGCCAAAGTAGATGGAAGGATTCTTTGGAACTATAAAATGACAATGCAGTTTTTACTTTAAAAGGTATTTTTTAGGCTTAAAGTTTAAAAGGTCTTCGATCAGCCCCTAACTACTTTTATGACCTTAAGCAAGCTTCCAGTTTCTTCATCTATAAAGTGGAATTAGTAATAGAATCCATACCTCACAGAGTTTTGTGACGCTTATGTGAACTAACATGCCAGTTACAGAGCAGGATCTCAGTAAAGTTAGTCATATTGCTATGACAAATCTTGTTGTCTCTAAGTGAAAAATAACCCAAGAGATCAACAGTTATGAGGTGGAGGGGGAGAACTTTCTCCCAACTAATTACAAAAAGAATATTTACTGTTTACTTATGCATAATTCCATAAATCACAATGAATTTTGACAGTTTTCTTTTGGAAGGCTCTGTCTTGTTGTACACCAAGGAAGTGCCTTAGAAATGTATGAGGGAGAGGAGAGACTGGCTTTAAGAGTCAGCATAGGGACTTCCCTGGTGGTTCAGTGGTAAAGAATCCACCTTCCAATGCAAGGGACGCAGGTTCAATCCCTGGTCAGGGAACTAAGATCCCACATGCCGTGGGGCAACTAAGCCCGTGTACCACAACTACTTAGCCTGCAAGCCTCAGCTAGAGAAGAGAAAAACCAGCACATCACAACTAGAGAGAAGCCAACACACTGCAACAGAAGATCCCACGTTCTGCAACTAAGACCCGACGGAGCCAAAAAAAAAAAAGTCAGCACAAAAAAATCACCCAGAGTTTAATTACATGCAGTTGGCCCATCCCACCATAAGTAGAGAAAGAATTGTGGTGTGATGTACCCTTCCTCACACACTGCATTTAAGTTCAGTCCAAGGTCCTTTCTACAACCTACAAGGTCCTGTCTGATCTGACCCCTGCCCCCCTTTGCATTTGATGTCATACTGCTCTCTCTCCTGCCTACTGCTATATGCTGAAAATGTGTCCTTCCCAAAATTCATATGTTGAAACCTATACCCCCAGCGTGATGGTATTTGGAGGTGGGGTCTTTGGGTGGTGATTAGGTCATGAGTGTGGAGCCCTCGTTAATGGGATCTGTGCCCATATAAACGAGACCTCACAGAGCTCCCTTGCCCCTTCTACCATACGAGGACACAGGGAGAAGATGACATCTATGGACCAGGAAGTGGGCCCTCACGAGATACTGAATCTGCCAGTGCCTTGATCTTGGACTTCCCAGCCTCCAGAACTGAGAAATAAATTTCTGTTTATAAGTCACCCAGTCTATGGCATTCTGTTATAGCAGTCCAAACAGACACCTAATATACTGCAAAAACATCTTTCTTCATATTTCTGAAACATTTCAAGACCTTCCTACATCAGCCTAACTCATAAACCTCTTTTATATCTGATTTCTTATTTCTCATCCATCAGGTCTTAGCTCAGAAGTCATCTTATCGGAAAACTCTTCTCTAATCATCCTACTTAAAGTAAACCCTGCTCCCCATACCTCTACCTAACAGATACTACCATTCCGGAACTCATCATTTTTTTTCGTAATAACCCTGAAATTACCATATACAAACATATTTTCCACCAGTCTATTTCTACTGAACTATGAGCTCCACAAGGGCAGGGAATTATCTGTTCAGGTAGCAACTATTGGCCATGATACGGAAAATTAGCCAAGTATCATCTTTGTTATGTGAGTTGCTAACCTCTGTTTGGTACCTACTACTCTCCCACCAGTCCATAACGTCATGTCATAACTAAACTTCGGATGTGTTTTGTCATTTCAAAGCATTATTATATAGTTTAATCCCTTGGATACTTATAACAACTCCATTGGGTGAGAATGTTCCATTTTTATAGATGAGGACACAGATTCAGGAAAGCTAAGTTACTTGCCCACAGTCACACAGCCAGTTAAGACTATGGTAGAGATGAAATTTGTTTATTTTCACTCCAAGGCTTAGAGTGTCTGGGATGTGTATTTTGCTACACTAGACAGCTTTGCCTAAAATGAAAAGAAAAAAGATAACATAGAAATTACAACCCCAGGGACTTCCCTGGTGGCGCAGTGGATAAGATTCCACACTCCAGCTGTGACAAAGTGAGAGAGTGGCATGGACATATATACACTACAAAACATAAAATAGATAGCTAGTGGGACGCAGCCGCATAGCACTGGGAGATCAGCTTGGTGCTTTGTGACCGCCTGGAGGGGTGGGATAGGGAGATTGGGAGGGAGGAATACGCGAGAGGGAAGAGATATGGGAACATATGTATATGTATAACTGATTCACTTTGTTATAAAGCAGAAACTAACACACCATTGTAAAGCAATTATACTCCAATAAAGATGCTAAAAAAAAAAAAGGCTCCACGCTCCTAATGCAGGGGGCCTGGGTTTGATCCCTGGTCAGGGAACTAGATTCCACGTGCATGCCGCAACGAAGAGTTCACATGCCACAAATAAGGAGCCCATGTGCCGCAACTAAGGAGCTGGCGAGCCACAACTAAAGAGCCTGCCTGCCGCAACTAAGACCTGGTGCAACCAAATAAATAAATATTAAAAAAAGAAAACAAAGGCATTACTAAAAAAAAAAAGGAAATAAGACATATATTTTTTAAAAAAAGAAATTACAACCCTAAATCAATACAGACATACCAAAGGGCATTAAATATAAAGGCTTTAGTTAGATCTTATAAATCTCTAAGGTAAAATGCAGTTCAAGATGGAGAAGGCTATAATGAATAGATGCATGAATGGCTGAGGAATGAAAAAATGCAGTTGATTTAGAAAAGCCTCCTCTGAAGGCAGGAAAGAACTGTCACTTCCATTCTACAGACCGAACCACACAAGCTCTCTTTTGTGGGGATAGTCATTAGAAGAGGGGAAGAAACAGTGCTTAGATTTAGCAGAGAGTCTTTGCCTTGTTTCGTTTCATTTCGTTGAGAAGGGCCCAGGTTGTCAGAGCATAAAAGATGGATGGACTCCTGAGATGGACCGAGTGGGAAAACAGTGACTCTGCAGCTCTTTGGATCAAGATGTTTGCTGTTTGGAAGTACATCAAAGGGAGAGACGTGGACGATTCTGTCTGTGGGTTACTTAAGATCCAGAACATCCTTTAGGGTTTTGTTTTTTTCAAAGATTGATAGAAAGTCTCGCATTATGTGTCTCCAATCACATTGTGAGTTCACTAAAATGAGACAGACAAATATTTCTTAAATTGTGTTCCCTACATAAGAGGCAGTGCTTTGGGAATCTATTACCTTTAAAAGAAAGCAGAGTTCTTACAAATGCTAAGAGCCATCTGGCACATCACCTCAGCATGCTGCTTGAATAAAAGTTAGTTCCAACAACATTGATAGGATCACAAACTTAGTTTTTATCTAAAAACACATAACCTTTAAGCAAAGTTTACATAGTTTCAAAAAGTTAAATCAAAAACACAAATTTTCTTTTCTTCCCCAATCAATTCAATTCAACAGACATTTACCAAACATTATATATGTGCAAGACATCATTAAATTGAAAATCAAACTCAACCTACTTAACTTAATTTTTTAAGCAGGGTTTTCTAGTATATACTACCCTCATCATCTTTCTAACAAAGACTTTAAAGAAGATCCTCTTTAATATTTCATTTGTCTTCCTCTTCATTAATACATCATTTTTATCATTGTTATGCATAGTTTAAGCATTGTGGATAAGAGAAAGTAAAGAAGGAAGAAAAGGAGGGAGGGAGGAAAGAAAGGCCCTTAGCTTCCAGAAGTTAGCAGCCTAACAGGGAGCTAGGAAAAGTATGAATGGCACAAGCAGAAAGCAATTAATTATTCTCTCACTAGCTGAGCTTTGCGTGCACACAGACACACACACACACAATTTGTTTGCTATGGCAGAAACCATCTTGGCAAATAACTGAACTTTATTGTATCTCAGTTTTCTCTCTGTATAATGAGGAAGTTGGATTAGATGATTGCTGAGATTCTTTATAGCTCTAACCTCCGATAGGTCATTCAACATTTATTGAGCATTTGTTGTGTGTGAAATGGGAAGTATTTCACTAGGAGAAACGGGATATACAGCCTGAGTAAAACTCATTTGGCTTTAAAGTGATTATCATTTATTGGCCAAATGCAAACAACTACCTGTACTAGAAGATGGCACGAATAAAGGTGCTGGGAACATGCGAAGAAGGAAGACTTGATGCAAATGCAGGACGGAAGGGGATGGAAAAATGAGGGACCAAACTAATTAGTTTAAGGACAGCAGACAGATGAGGCTACCCTAGTATGAAGGGCAAGTGATGTTAAAGGAAAGAGCAAGAAAGGTAGGGAGAGAACCTCAGAAAGGACTGGCTATTTTAAAAGGTCAATAACAAGCTGATCTAGCTGGGTTCTTGGAAGGAGATGAAAAAGATGACTTTGGGATGAGCTAAACCAAACAGCCCAAGGTCTTGGGAAATGGCCTAAAAGTCAATTTCACATTGAACTCAGAAACTGGCTATCATAAACTCATAAAAGGATCCTTGTTTTAGTGCAGAAGAAATGGGTCAAGAGAGATTGTATGGCTGACGTTGGCGTGTTGAAAATGAGGATCACTAAGGAAGCTAGAAGGTTGTAATGTGCTCAGTGTGGACAGATGGATATAGAAAAGCCAGAAATGAGGAAATCTCAACATGGTCATCCAGACAACTTAAGTATGCTCCAAAGGAGTCATTTCCTAACCTACGGGCTGTTTCTATTTCCAAGGCTTCTCACAATGTAGCAAAGCAGTTCATTTCATCTTGAAAGGGCAGGTTGATTGGGATGTTCTGGATGATTCTCTCCAGAGGAGGAATTGTGAAGAGGATTCAGGGATTATCTCATATCACTGAGGCTAGAAAAACCCAATGAAAGAATCCACTTTAAAATCTGAGTAGTGTCAGCCACCAGGAAGACAGGGGGCATAAGTTTGAGGTTAGCCTCTGATGTCATCAGCTAACACACCCCCTTACAGATAAAGAATGGGAAGATGGGGTTGGGATAGGGGTGGTGAGCCAAGCCTTGGTAGGGGAAGGCTGAGATTTAGATTGACAGGAAGAGGATGATGGTGGTGGTAGAAGCAGATTCAGAGAAGGAGGGGTAATGGCGTGGAAGATGGAACCAACAGGATTTACTAGTGAGATGACACAGAAGACAGTCCAAAGAGCAAAGATACCTCCCGGGCAGGTAGGAATCAGGAGCATTGATGACATAAGAGACAATGGCTGACCTTCAATTCTGAAGCACAGGATTTTTTTTTTTTTAAACACACACGAGAAAAAGCCTTTATTTTTTTCTACAAAGGACATCAGAGGCTAAAAACACAGGACCCAGAGACCACGTGTGGAGCACCAAGACTCCTGTCGTAGCCAGTACTTCTTAGATACATTGTCTCCAACCTAGCCCTCTGATGCATACAATTTTGGGGGGCAAGTGCAATCATTTCCAACAACAGGGCCATTCAGAAACACTTCATTTATCCAAAAGCTCTTCAGAGAGGATCTCTGCTTGACTGCTTCAAGGAGCTGTCTGCCAGTGACAGCTTTTCTGTGGTTGTAAAAGGATGGTCTAGTTGCCTCCAGGCTAATCTGTTCCAGTCGCCAATCCCCCAGAGAGCCCAGAGCATCCAAGACCCAGGAGCATCCATTGAAGTCTGGGTGGGTTTGCTTTAGGATTTCCCCCATATAACTAAAATAAGCCTCATTTTTCCTCCTCTTCTTCCCAAGGGCTGAACTGGTACACTCATACTTCTTTGTGTCTAGACTATACATTTTAGTCTTCTTCCTAGGGAAGACCATGTAAGCACATGAAGTACATGTGGAGGTTTAAATCCTTTGGAGTGCACAAAAAAGGTGCCTCTCCAGGTGGAGACACCACAACAATACTTACTAAGAAATGGTAAGTGGCCCCTCCTTTTATGGGTCTTGAACTACTTACAGGAGTTCCTGTACCTATTTTAGGGGACATTTATAGGACTAAGATTTTTTTTTTAACCTCTTTATTGGAGTATAATGGCTTTACAATGTTGTGTTAGTTTCTGCTGTATAACAAAGTGAATCAGCTATATGTCTACATATATCCCCATATCCCCTCCCTCTTGCACCTCCCTCCAACCCTCCCTATCCCACCGCTCTAGGTGGTCACAAAGCACCGAGCTGATCTCCCTGTGCTATGCAGCTGCTTCCCATTAGCTATCTATTTTGCATTTGGTATTGTATATATGTCCATGCCACTCTCTCACTTCATCCCAGCTTGCCCTTCCCCCTCCCTGTGTCCTCAAATCCATTCTCTGCATCTGTGTCTTTATTCCCTTCCTGCCCCTAGGTTTGGCAGAACCAGTTTTTTTTTTTAGATTCCATATATATGTGTTAGCATACGGTGTTTGTTTTTCTCTTTCTGACTTACTTCACTCTGTATGACAGACTCTAGGTCTACCCACCTCACTACAAATAACTCAATTTCGTTTCTTTTTATGGCTGAGTAATATTCCATTGTATAGATGTGCCACATCTTCTTTATCCATTCACCTGTTGATGGACACTTAGGTTGCTTCCACGTATAGGACTAAGATTTTTTTTTTTTTTTTGGCTACACTGTGCAGCATGCAGGATCTTAGTTCCCCAGCCAGGGATCGAACCCAGGTTCCCTGCATTGGGAGCACGGAGTCTTAACCATTGGACCACCAAGGAAATCCCAAGGACTAAGATTTTTAAAAATTGTTTTCTCTAATAAATTTTAAAACATATATAACAAAAGATTAATCCCGTGTTTTACCCAGATCATAGCTCTAGAAACTAGACCGAGACACGTATTTGGTAGGCAACAGTGACTGAACAGCAGAGTACGTCAAGCGCGTGGACTCTGGAGAACCAGGATGCCTGCATTCAAATTCCACCTCTAGCACTTTCTACCAGCCATGAGAGCTTCAGAAAGCTACTCAAATTCTGTGTCTTGGTTTCTCATGTGTGAAACTGGCACCATAATATATTACCTTCCTCATGGAGTTGTGGAAATTAAATGGGTTAACACACATGGATCTCTTCGAATAGAGATCAGCACCTAGTAAGCACTTAGTAAGTGCCAGTAGTTACTGGTGGTTGTTACTGGTTGTTGTTTGTTGTTGTTCTAGTTGTTATTTGATTATGAATCCTAGGGGCAGGTGCATCCCCACAGCAGGTGGAACCACTTTTCTCAGCCACAATACGGAGTGAGTCATAATAAAATCATGCTGCCAGCTTCCTGAACTATTGAAATACTTGAGCTTCTACATACAATCCCTATTTTTTTTTTAAAAAGTTACCCTTTCTTTTTGAAGTTTACAGATTACAGAGGCTCTTTCCTCAACTCCACCTTTCCTTTTCAAGGACATTAAAACCCAAAGAAAGGGATTTGGAAGTGATTTCTTTTACTGCCACATTTTTGTAGCTCCTTTTTCCCCATTCATTCTCCCACCTCATTTGTACCTAAAGAAAAATGATACTTCATTCATTATATTGTCACACCTGGCAGCTTATAACTGCTTTGTATAAATGTACCTGCCTTTCATATCAAAGACTTAATGTGTACTATCCCTTCCCTTCACTTACAATGGGGGTCACCCTACATTAGGGGAATAGTGAACATTTGGTGAGCAGCATATGAGCTAATGGGCACTTTCTTCATAGTCCTAGAAAAAAGGTCTTGGATACACACAATCAGCCTCTAAGCTTAACTTTTGTCTCATCCTTGGTATTATCTTAATTACGCGCACTTTCATCAATGTTCAAACTCCCTGTTGGTTGGCAAAATAAAGCCCTCTCCTCCCAAAGACATCCACGTTCTAATCCCTGGAACCTGTGAATATGTTAGATTACATGGCAAAGGGGAATTAAGGCTACAGACAGAATTAAGGTCATTACTCAACTGATCTTCAAATAGGGATATTATCCTGGTGGGCCCAATGTAATCCCAAGGGTACTTCAAATTGGAAGAGGGAGGCAGAAGTTAGAGATCAGAGTGATGCAATGTGAGGACTCAACCTGCCATTGCTGGCTTTGAAGATGGAGGAACGGGACCATGAGCCAGGGAATGGGGGTCGCTTCTAGAAGTTGGAAAGGGCTGGGAAACAGAGCCTCCCCTATAGCCTCCAAAAAGGAACACAGCCTTGTTGACATCTTAATTTTAGCCCAGTGAGACCTGTGTTAGACTTCTGACCTACAGAACTGTAAGGTAATAAGTTTGTGTTGTTTAAGCCACTAAGTCTGTGGTAAGTTTTATGGTAGCAATGGGAAACATACACGTTCCATGTCTGGAGATCTGCCTGGCATCCTCATCTCATGGGACTCTGCATCCCTGCTTAGACTGCCCCCCTGCTCTGTTTTGTCTTTGCCTATTAATTCAATAGAAGTTATCGAGCACCTACCCTGTGCCAGGCTCTCTGCTAGATCTTGGAAATGCAAGATGAATAAGACATAGTCCATGCCTTTTCATTTACTCAACAAATATTTGTGTACCCGGGCTAAGTTAGATGTGGTAGAGATGAAAAGAAAATGGTCGCAGCCTTTCAAGAGGCTTTCAGACCGCTGAGAAGACAGTCAACATAAATTTAAAAATTATGATTTGGTGTAATAAATGCATGTTATTGGAGTGTAGAAGAGAGATCACCTAACCCAGCTTGATGAAGTCAGGAAAACTTCAGAGAGAGGAAGAAATGGAGCTTGGATGAATATGAGTTTGCCAGACAGACAGGATGGGGAGAGAGATTTAAGAGCTTTGAAGCAATGTGGCACTTGAAATCTGGCTAGTGGATATGAGAAACAGAATTTAAAATTGTATTTCATTTTAGTTACTTTTTTTAAATATAAATTTATTTATTTTTGGCTGCGTTGGGTCTTTGTTGCTGTGTGTGGGCTTTCTCTAGTTGCGGCGAGCAGGGCCTACTCTTCGTTGCAGTGCATGGGCTTCTTATTGCGGTGGCTTCTCTTGTTGCGGAGAGTGGGGTCTAGGCACGAGGGCTTCAGTAATTATGGCACACGGGCTCAGTAGTTGTGGCGCACGGGCTTAGTTGCTCTGCAGCATGTGGGATCTTCCAGGACCAGGGATAGAACCCGTGTCCCCTGCATTGGCAGGCGGATTCTTAACCACTGCGCCACCAGGTAAGTCCCATTTTAGTTACTTTTAATTGAAATGGAAATAGCCACGTGTGGCTGGTGGCTACCATATTGGACAGAGCAGATTACGCCAGATTATACCCTTGAAAGGAAGGCGATTGTCTTCTCTTTTCTTTTTTCCACTTCTTATGGACTGGAAAGCAGATGTTGGGGCAAGTCACCTTGGACCATGCAGACGGGGCATCAGGATGAAAGTAAGAAAGTAGAAGGCACTTGGGTCCCTGACCCCTTGCAGCCATCTTTCAGTTTGGCTCATGCTCAGATTGTCATGTGAGAGAGATATAACTTCCTATATTGCTTAAGCTAATGCTATTTTGGATCTTTGTAGATCAGACAAATCTGTATCCTAATACAATGTCTCTTAGACTAATGAAAAGCAATAGTCATAATCTTTGCTAAGATTTTTTTTTTTTTTGAGCTCTTTCTGTGTACCAGCCCCTATGTTAGCTGTTCTAAGTACACGGTCTCATTTAATCCCCACACATTCCAATAAGGGAGATAATCGTTTACCCCCATTCTGCAGATAAAATGGAGCCTTGCAGAGTGGCTCATTAGTGGTAGGATTAGGCCTGTTTGACAGGAAACTGTATTCTAGTGAGCAGATACATAATATCTTAACATTAAAGACCAGGCAAATTGAATGTAAACCAGAGTTTTAAAATGCAGAGATAATATTTATGTCTGTGGCAGACATTCTCAACTGTCTACCCGGCACCCACTCCCTCCCTCTTCCTGAAAACAGAAACTCAATTTGTTCAAATAGTGGGCAGAGATTCCTTGACATCAGGAAGGCTGTTTCTATCGCAGAACCCAGGAAAGAAGTCCTGACTGGTCTAAACTAGTCATGGTAGTCTCATTCCCCTTGGCCAATAATTGGTCTAAGGATAGGTATGTGGCACCGTTCTGGTCAACAAGATGTAAGCACAAGTTTGATAGGGAGGGTTCCAAACCAAAAGCCAAAACCAAAAGCCAAAACCCTGCCCAGAATGAAGATGCAATGCCGGAGATATGGCATCCATCTTGCAACCATGAAGACAAAAGTCTACATCGTAAAGAAGGCAGAGTGGAGAGCTAACTGAAGTTCTTGATGACATTATTGAACTGCTGCTCCTTGCCTGGACTCCAGACTTCTTGTAATATGAGAAAAACTAACCCCAGTTTACTTAGGTTACTATCAGTCGGGTTTCCAGTTACTTATAGCTGGAAGTCTTCCTAACTGATACACATATATGTATACGTATCTTTTGTTTTCTTAGGAAAGACAAGGAAAAGTCACACGGCTTACAGTGCTATTCTGCATGTTCTTGGCTGACGGCTGGAAAACAGTTCCCACTGGCTCACCCACAGTAAGCATCATTTGTCTCTCTCAAAACACACATTTTGGTGGGATATGAAAAATAACCTTAAGTAGGTAATAGAGCGCAGGCAAAATGCATATTTACCTCTTTCCCACTCTCCAACTGAAACTAAATTTCCCCTCAATTGCAGATGTTTCTTGAGTAATGCTAAGGTGTGAAAAGCACTTATATTCTGTTGTTTTAGACTGTTAATATTCTGAAATTTTAAAAGAAATCTCTGGGGACTTCCCTGGTGGTCCGGTGGGTAAGACCCTGCGCTCCCAAGGCAGGGGGCCCGGGTTCAATCCCTGGTCGTGGAACTAGATCCCGCATGCCTCAACTAACACCTGGCGCGGCCAAAATAAATAAATAAATAATAAATGAATGAATTTTTAAAAAACTATTTAAAAAATAAAAATAAAAAATCTCTGTAATCTTTCTTAACCTCTGAAGTTTTAGAGAAAAGCAGAAACACTAAACCTAATGCACAAAAAGGATTCATTCAATGGGTATGCCTATCCACACCAAAGATATATGAAGAATTGAGGCATGTTGCAGGATGATGAAGGTTTAAAAATTGGCTTAAATACATAGATAAACAGAAGAGGCAGAAATGCTGTTTTGCCCTTGGATTATATTGAAAGCTGATTTAATTCTCCTGAGTGTGCAAAAAGCAATAAATAATATTTATGCAATCAATTATCCAGAATTGCAAACAAATTCTAAAATATTTCGGAACGCTAGATACTTCCAGTTGAAAGGAGAAAGAACAGATAGTTTTCTAGCCATAAAGGCACTCATACACAAATACACACCATGCCACTACATTAACTATGCTGTTAATCTCTAATCTGATTCATAACTGAAAAGATCATGTGGTAGCTGGTTTTATACTATTTCATTCACAAAAAGAGATTATCCATTAAACAAGCACATTTTTCCCTGGGATTTCACAGAATAAATGCGCGAGACACATTTTTCTTTCAAACACCAAGCTATGTAAAATATTTCCCGATATAATCAGAAAGGTATGAAACAGCAAATTAAGCAATATCTGGGCAATCCTCGGCATTATTTTGTGTTCTTGACAGATCTGACAAAAGTAGAAAAAGCAATTTCAATAAAGACAATATTGGAAAAAGAAACATACCTTAGAGATGATTAATGGTTCTCCATGCTCCAGGCCACCTTTCAAAGTAAAACCCCAGGGAGCTCCTCCCTGCAGGAACGCTTCCAGATAAACGTACCTTCCCCTGGGGGTCCTGTTAGGGTTTAGGGTGGCACTGGTCTCATTGAAGTTCTCTGTGGTCCTCATCATGCCAAACACATGATCCCTCAAGTTAAATTTTAAATGCCTGCAGCAGATTCAAGAAAGCGGTGCTTGTATAGCACATTATCCCATCCTTCATGATCCACGCTGGCCGAAAAAGAGGTTTTCAGGAACAAATTCTTTCAGATGTAAAGGGTTCTTCCGAGCTTAACTCCAAGATGCTGAGCCAGGAGGATTTTTCACTTCAACATTTCTGAATGTAAACTCTCCTCCTGGAATTCCCGGTTCTCACTGAAGCCCCCGAGTGGTGTATATCTCTCTACTCTGTTCAAAAAGAAACTTCTTTCAATGTCACTCTCAAGACTGCCTTTATTTCACACACACCCACACCAAAACTCTTCCAGCAGATTTTACAGAGAAACTTCAAGTCATCTTACAATGTAGTAAGAAAATTGCAAAAACTCAACTGAATCCCTCAATTCTGATTGATTATCAACCCTTTCTTCCTCTCCGAGTGAAATTTACCATTACAATAGCCCCCCCCCTCTCCCCAGAAGTGGCTTTAAAAGAAAGAAAGCACTTACTATGCTTCTGCTCGCTTCAGGAGTTTCTAACTTGTCCCAAACTGAGAAGCTGTGCTAAAACTTTTTGCCTCTGTTTTTCAGCAATAAGTTCAGTTTGTTTCTTGTAAAAGAAAAAAAAAAGTTTTTTCCAGGATGTAGAGAAAAATGGAAAACAGCATGGTAAATTAACCTTCCCTGGAAAAAATATCCAGGAGGCAGCTCAGTGCTTTCTTTGGTCCTTTCAGTGATGATCAGCCACCGCAGCTGCCGAGGCAGCCACTTGCCTCCTCTGAGAGAAAGAGTAAGGAAGTGAGAGGAAAACGGATCAAGGCGAACAGAGGCACCGCAACCTTTCTGCACAGTAAGCGCTGCTATGCGGAATTCGGTTCGCCACAAAGACCTGACCAATCAAAACAGTCTTACAGCTGATAAAACGGAGACAGTTAAAAATACCATACAGATGGCTAATTAGCAAGGAGTAGAAAAATAGTTGATAGATTAGCCACACCTTGTTCCAGTTAAAGCAGAATCCCTGGGGGTGAGCACAGACATTGACATTTTTAAAAAAACTCTGGGCAGTTCTGCTGTGCAGCCAAGTTTGCAAAGAGGATTTGGTAAACATTTAAGTAAGTGTCAAGGTGGTAGCACAAGGGCTTTATTTTGTTCTTTGGAAAAAAATGCCAAGTAAAATATATGACCGGTCAGTCATCTTGAAATAGGGCTCTCCAGTCAAATTTCTCCTTATTTGATTCAATACAAATAGGAGGCAGGCTTTCTTCTGTATTTTAATTGTTATCTACTCCAAGACAGTTTGTTATCCATTCTTTAAATGAAAAGAAATACTTAATATCTGGCAAGTAATAGACACTCAAGGAGGAATGTTGTTCTGATTTCAGGTTAGCAATGGAATTTTGTAATAATGTTATATAAAATTTAACATTAATACTTTCTATTAACAATTTAAACAGTGCAAGGTAACTATATCTTTTACCCAGAAGCTTCAGTTATCAAGTTATTGGAACAATTTAGAATTATTTCCAAGAGATATTTTGCTAAAACTTTTTCTGTTTAAAAGTACTTGATAATGTGAATTATGTTGGAAACTGACATTTTGATATCAATTTAATTTGGGTGTTTGTACCTACAGTTAATGAAAAATTAATATAACAGAGAAGCAGATATAATATGCAAAGAAGTCTAGATGGTATTTAATGTACAACACATGTCAAGTGTTATTTGCTTTTCAGTAGTAACTTTATCTGCAGGGCTCAAAGACCAAAAAAAAGTAAAATCTCATTTTAATGTAATGATAGTACTTTAGTGGAAACAAAAGTTGTACAAAATGAAAGTAGATGGTAAATGTTGTCTGATTCTTAAGAGTAATTATGCAGTTTTTATTGGGGCTTCCTTTTCCAGCTTAATTTATAAATTAAGAATAAAAGGAGAAATGCTGGTTTTCCTTTCACTCCATCATTAAAATATATATGTATATACATTTAAATAAAATCCTAAGTAAATGAAGTGTTTTTCTGAAAATTATTTTTTATGGCACTTACGATCTTGCTCCTGATTCATTTTGTAAAATATGGGATTTCACAGAATCAACATTTAATATTAAAAGTAATACAGCCAAAATCAAAAGGCAAAGGAAAGAAGAACAAGGTAAACAGTGATGAATAGAACTCGGTGCTTGTGGACTAATGAAACCTCTATTTTACATTATCACCAAAAATATTTGACATAAATATTTAATGAAAATTTATATACAATCTGAAAAATAACCCTATAGAACTTCATTTGGTGGGCATTCATTGTAGCAACTGATAGATCAGACTTAGAATAACTTTTTCCCCATCTTCCATTGCTCACAATCAACGAACGTATCCTTTTTTAGAGGTAAGGACATAGAGGCCATGAAAAGCCTAAATAATCTGACCAGAGTCATCCTGCAAGCAGCATAGCAGCATAAGTGAGCATAAAATTAAAATTGTCAGACACTCAGGAATGGAATCTCAGTTTAAGGTAGGTCTCTTGCATAATTTATGTCTCTGCCAGCATTGCTAATTCATAAGAATAACTTCTGTTAGGGTATGTGATTTGGACTCAAACTCTAATTGGAGTATGAAATTGGACCCTCTCTCCTCACTAGAGAGAGAAAAACGACCCTATTGTCTCAAGGTGCTGACAGTGGAAGGCACTAAGACTCTGTCTTAGTATTATTATGAAAATGGCTTTGACCTTGCAGACCCAAAAGGGTCTCAGGGAACTCTCCAAGATCCCCAGACCACACTTTGAGAATTGCTTTCCTTAACCAGATACAGCCATATCTGAAGCTACCCCATTCTTACCAGTTTGGTGAGCCTATAAACACATGTGTACTTTTTCCTTAAATAGCTGGAGTTGGGTTTCTGTTACTTGCAACCGAAAGAGTTCCGAGTAAACACAATGAAACCCTTCATTGTTCTTCCTGGTTTAGGAAAAAGTTTAGGGAAACAGTGCAGTCTCAAAGAGGTAGCTTCCAATCTTGTTTTCTCTCTACTTCTTCCCTCCTTCCTTCTGCCACTAACTTAGGATTACTCCTACCTTCTTATCAAGTTCTTCCCTTCATGGTAAATAGATCCAATGTACCTCACAACTTTGCTTTCTGTCTCTATATGAAAAATTCCCAGTGTTGTAATTGAGTTCATGTTGCTCTGTTACTGTGAATATGGTCCCAAAGCAGAAAAATACTTCAATCTTATTGCCTCTCCTATTCTTCTGGCACGCCTATACCAAACACTGTTTTAGATGTCATTTGCCTAAACACTGTTTTGACTTCTTAGAAGTCACTCATCACTCTATTTGTTAACATCACCTAAGGAAAAATTAATTTGTTCTTTTCAAAATTCTCATTTCTTGATTTTAATTTTTCATAGCAACCTATGTGTCTTTACCTTTTTTAACATTTTAAATGTGATTTAACTTATTGGATTTTTTGGAATGCCTTTAAATTTAGTATTTCAAAGATTGAAAATGTCACTAGGTTGTCTCTGAAAATAAAAAATAATAAAGTCAGAGTGACATCTAGTGGCTCTTCTGGCTTACTAAATCATCATCAAAGTAACTAGACAATAAGTTGTTAAATTGTAGGTTTGGAAGTTTATTCAGTTTTTCTTAAAAGGAACGTCTCAGAACCATCCCCAATAGACAAAAATCAACCTTATTTTAAACTTTTCAAGTCTCTCTAGGCAACCTTTCAGAGGCAAAAAGAATTATCTCTTCATGTGTCTCCTTCTTAAGAGTGAGGAAAACTTCCAAGCCGACCTTCCCTCATCGCTAAATGCCAAGAAGCCTCACCTGAAAACAGTCACTTGATAGAGGACTGAAAGCCCAAAGATTAGTTTAAAAATCATCAGGATGCACCTGCTAGACCTTCCCCTGAAGCAATGTCATGGTTCTGTAGAATGCTGTGTTGAATATGCAAAGTGGGATTCTCCTAGAAAAGAGGAAGGGGAAATGCATGTTGGTTATGCAGTTTACAGCACCTGCTTCACTAACCATCCTGAGGGCTTTCATAAAATTATCAGAGCACGATCAATTCAGGTCTTTTGGGAATGATGAAAATGTTATGTCTTGATTGAGGTGGTAGTTTCACAGGTGTACACAGCTGAACAACATGAAGGTTAGGGGCACAGATTCCCCCCACCCACGCATTCGAAAAGCTGCGTTTAACTGTCTAGTCAGCCCTCTGTTTCCTCGATATTGCGCCGAGGATTCAACCAACCGCAGATCGTGTAGTACTGTAGAACTTACCATTGGAAAAAACTCCACGTATAAGTAGACCCGCGCAGGTCAAACCCTTGTTCAAGGGTCGAATGTGTATCTATGGAAACTCATCAAACGGTACACTTTAAATAAATGCAGTTTAATAAACAGAAATTATACCTCAATAAAATTAGTTTAAAAAAAACCTCAAGAACTCCATCAATGGATGAATGGATAAACAAAATGTGATATATGTGTGTATATATATATATATATATATATATATCTCACACAATAGTGGAATAGTATTCAGCCTTTAAAAGGAAGGCAATGCTGACACATATTACAACATAGATGAAACTTGTGGACATTATGCTAAGTGAAATGAGCCAGTCACAGAAGGACAAATATTGTATTATTACACTTATATGAGGTACCTAGAGTAGTCAATTTCACAGAGACAAAGTAGAATGGTGGTTGCCAGGGGCTGGGTCGAGGGCGAATGGACAGTTAGAGTTTAATGGGTACAGAGTTCAGTTGGGGGAAAAGTTCAAGAGATGGACGGTGGTGATGGTTGTCAAGCAATGTGCATATACTGAACTAAACACTTAAAATGGTCAATTTTATGTTACGTACATTTTACTGCAGTGAAAAGGTTTTTTAAAAGGTACTTGTAAAGGTGAAGAAAGATTATAAAATATGACACTATAATTAATTAGTTCATCACTTCACCATGCTGAGCATGGTTATGGGTGGATGTCCCCAAGACTGCCAAATGCATGAAGAACCAAAGAATAATAATACCTGATAGCATATACTACATGTTAGATACCTGGCAAAAAGTATAACTGTTCTAGGAATTAGTAGTAAGCTATTATTCTAAAAAACTGGTAGAAATATATCCATAAACTTATGAGAAGTAAAGGATTTTAATAAGAATATAGCTCAGCAGAAACAGCAGTATTAAAATCTTAAACAATAGATGGTTATGATAAAGCGCATACATTTATTTTGGAAGAACCGGAGCCAGCTTCAAAAACGCTAGTGACGGGCTTCCCTGGTGGCGCAGTGGTTGAGAGTCTGCCTGCAGGGTTCGTGCCCTGATCCGGGAAGATCCCACATGCCGCAGAGCGGCTGGGCCCGTGAGCCATGGCCGCTGAGCCTGCGCGTCCGGAGCCTGTGCTCCGCGGGAGTGGCCACAACAGTGAGAGGCCCGCATACAGCAAAAAAAAAAAAAAAAAAAACCAAACCCTAGTGACAACGGTGATTGACCACAACCACAACGGCAGAAACAGCCTAGAGGAGAAAAGGCAATCTGCCTTCATTTTATTAGTTATTTGGCTTCAATCTCCTACTTCTATCCCTTTTAATTCTTCTATAAAACAAAGTCTTTATCCTCAAAACTCAAGGACTTGCATTTTTAAAAAACTTAACTCATATCAGTGTTGGGGGGAGAGGCTGACTGCAAAGGGATGCAAAGGAAATTTCTGGGTCAATGGAAATGTTCCACATCTTGACTGGAGTGCTGTTTACTATGTATGTATATTTCTCAAAACACATCAATCTGTACACTTAAAATGAATGAATTTTATTGTAAGTGAAGTATATATCAATAAAGTTGATTTTAAAAACCTCAATCAACTCTAAAGAATAAATACATTCCTGCACTTAGGATGGTATATGAAAGTCTTCTTTTAAAACTCGTTTAGAAAATAACCACAAGTTAGAAATTGCTCATCTTCCAGTCCACCCCGTCAGGCAATATTTCTAGAAATCTAATCACAACCGCACCTGGGAAGCAGGTGGATCCTTCTCTGCTCTATCTGAATGTCCATACATCCCATGCTCCCTCTTCCCTGTCTCCATAGCACTCACCATGTTCTAATATGTTAATTAGGACAAGTGTTTATTTATGATCTGTTTCTCCCAACTAGAATAAGTTCCATGAGGGCAGGGTTTGTCTCTTTTGTTCACTGATGTTCTTGGCATATAGTTGGTGTTTAATAAATATTTGTTGAATGAGATCAAACTTTCTTTTTTAAAATATATTTTATGGAAGTATAGTTGATTTACAATGTGTTAATTTCTACTGTACAGCAAAGTGATTCAGTTATACATACATATATATATATATGCATTCTTTTTCATATTCTTTTCCACAGGTTTATTACAGGACACTGAATATACTTCCCTGTGCTATACAGTAGGATCTTGTTGTTTCAAACTTTCTTACTAAATACATTTCTTTTCTTGTAGTCTTAGTGGAAAGAAAGTGTTAGAACATTAACTATACAGTCTCTAATGTTTTATACCATGTCTACTTGAAAAAATTATTGGAGGTGATTTGCCATTTATTTCCTCCACAGTATTTATTGAGTCACTTCTATGTGTCTGCATTCTACCAGGCACTAGGGAAATATGGCTGTCAAATAGCACTTGAAATAGAAATTTTTAAACCATAATCAGGAGGAGAAAATATCTATATCAAAATTCAGACTACTCCGTAACTCTGGTTTAGCATTGCATTTAGTTTTGAAGACCTTTGGCAAAAAATCTTTAAGGTTGAAATTATAAAGCAAACACATGGTTAAAAATTTTTATATAGTCTACGCTATATTTTTTAAACTACCACTCCTTTACAAAACTGATTGTGTTGGTGAAACAAGGTTTTTTTTTTTAACTAAGCAAATCATGAATTAAATTTTAAGTGACCCTACATGTACATGATGTATGTGATGTCTGAAGTGCTTTCCTAGTACACTTTTAATCAGTGCTACTGTACGAACATAAAGTTCTATTTTTTGGTTTTATACAATCATAGTGGGGTTTTGGGGGGGCTTTTTGAGTTAGGAATATCTCTTCTGATAATTTCTACATCTAGCGTTTTGCAGATGGAAATACTAATGCTCCAACAGGTTGAATGGCTTGCCCAAGGCTGTATAGTTAGTGACAAAGCTCAGACCAGCTCTGGGTTCCTTATTCCTGAACCATCCTCTAATCAACCAACAGTCCTTAACTGCACCTCATAAAGGCCAGCAGCCATTCAACAATAAGAAGGACACTGGTTATTTGAGGGTGGAAACTGAAACTTCTTTGTATCTTCCCCCAGTGCCCAGCGTAGGGTCTGGTCCAGAGTAGAAACCCAAAGAAGGGAGGCAAATAACAACCCTGGATCGAGGCATGGACTCTTACTAACAAGCTCTTGTTGAGAGCTTACTAACAAGCTCTTGGTGACTTGGGCCCTATATGACCAGAACCCCCAACCTCCTCTGGCTGGTCCACTCTGCGCAGGCCAAGCTGGCTTTCTGGCTGATTCTTAAATACACCAAGCACACACTTGGGGAGCTGTGTTCTACAATATGGCTCCTCCCTCTAGGAGGAGGCCTCTGTTCAATGTCACTTTATCAATAAGCCCTTCTGAGACCACACTACGAAATTAACCTCCTTACATGTCTCATGAACACTTATCCCCATCTGATATATTTGAACTTGCCTCTCTGCACATTACTCATCTTCTTCTACAAGAATGTAAACTCCACAAGGATCGGGACTTTTTTTACATTCACAGCTATATTTTCAACACCTTTCCATCAGGTGCCCTGTGAATATATGTGAAATGACTGGATGAAGGGTAAATTAACTCTGGACCCCTTCCTTTATTTCTAAATTATTTTGAAAGCTAAGAAGCTCTTCTATATTCAATATCAGAAAAATACCATGAAGTAAAACTGCAAAGATACTTCAAAATGAAAAGAATGTTACAATGAAGTTATAATAAAATAATAAGAGAGGGCAGAAAGCAGAAGCAAGAAGAACTACAATCCTGCAGCCTGTGGAACAAAAAACACATTCACAGAAAGATAGACAAGATGAAAAGAAAGAGGGCTATGTACCAGATGAAGGAACAAGATAAAACCCCAGAGAAACAACTAAATGAAGTGGAGATAGGCAACCTTCCAGAAAACGAATTCAGAATAATGATAGTGAAGATGATCCAGGACCTCGGAAAAACATTGGAGGCAAAGATCGAGAAGACGCAAGAAATGTTTAACAAACACCTAGAAGAATTAAAGAACAAACAAACAGAGGTGAATAATACAATAACTGAAATGAAAACTACACTAGAAGGAGTCAATAGCAGACTGAGGCAGAAGAACGGATAAGTGACCTGGAAGACAGAATGGTGGAATTCACTGCTGCAGAACAGAATAAAGAAAAAAGAATGAAAAGAAATGAAGACAGCCTAAGAGACCTCTGGGACATTAAACGTAACAACATTCACATGATAGGGGTCCCAGAAGGAGAAGAGAGAGAGAAGGGACCCGAGAAAATATTTGAAGAGATAATAGTAGAAAACTTCCCTAACATGGGAAAGGAAATAGCCACCCAAGTCCAGGAAGCGCAGAGAGTCCCATACAGGATAAACCCAAGGAGAAACATGTTGAGATACATAATAATCAAATTGGCTAAAGACAAAGAAAAATTATTGAAAGCAGCAAGGGAAAAATGACAAATAACATACAAGGGAACTCCCATAAGGTTAACAGCTGATTTCTCAGCAGAAACTCTCCACGCCAGAAACTCTCCAAGCCAGAAACTCTCCAAGCCATGTGGCATGACATATTTAAAGTGATGAAAGGGAAGAACCTGAAACCAAGATTACTCTACCCAGCAAGGATTTCAATCAGATTTGATGGAGAAATCAAAAGCTTTACAGACAAGCAAACGTTAAGAGAATACAGCACCACTAAACCAGCTCTACAACAAATGCTAAAGGAACTTCTCTAAGTGGGAAACACAAGAGAAGAAAAGGACCTACAAAAACAAGCCCAAAACAATTAAGAAGATGGTCATAGGAACATACAAACCGATAATTAATTTAAACGTGAATGGATTAAATGCTCCAACGAAAAGACACAGGCTTGCTGAATGGATACTAAAACAAGACCCATATACACTGCTGTCTACAAGAGACCCACTTGAGAACTACGGACACATACAGACTGAAAGTGAGGGGATGGAAAAAGATATTCCATGCAAATGGAAAAGAAAGCTGGAGTAGCAACACTCATACCAGATAAAATGACTTTAAAATAAAGAATGTTACAAGAGACAAGGAGAGACACAACATAATGATCAAGGGATCAATCCAAGAAGAAGATATAACAATTATAAATATATATGCACCCAATATATGAGCACCTCAATACATAAGGCAACTGCTAACAGCTATAAAAGCGGAAATCGACAGTAACACAATAATAGTGGGGGACTTTAACACCTCACTTACACCAATGGACAGATCATCCAAACAGAAAATTAATAAGGAAACACAAGGTTTAAATGACACAATAGACCAGATAGATTTAATTGATATTTATAGGACATTCCATCCAAAAACAGCAGATTACACTTTCTTCTCAAGTGCACATGGAACATTCTCCAGGATAGATCACATCTTGGGTCACAAATCAAGCCTCAGTAAATTTAAGAAAATTGAAATCATATCAAGCATCTTTTCTGACCATGACACTATGAGATTAGAAATCAATTACAGGGGAAAAAACATAAAAAAACAAACACATGGAGGCTAAACAATACGTTACTAAATAACCAAGAGATCACTGAAGAAATCAGAGGATATCAAAAAATACCTAGAGACAAATGACAATGAAAACAAGACAATCCAAAACTTATGGGATGCAGAAAAAGCAGTTCTAAGAGGGAAGTTTATAGCAATACAATATTACCTCAACAAACAACAAACATCTCAAATAAACAAACTAACCTTACACCTAAAAGAACTAGAGAAAGAAGAACAAACCCCAAAGTTAGTAGAAGGAAAGAAATCATAAAGATCAGAGCAGAAATAAATGAAATAGAAACAAAGAAAACAATAGCAAAGATCAATGAAACTAAAAGCTGGTACTTTGAGAAGATAAATAAAATTGATAAACCATTAGCCAGACACATCAAGAAAAAAGAGGGAGAGGACTCAAATCAATAAAATGTAAAATGAAAAAGGAGAAGTTACAATGGACACTGCAGAAATACAAAGCATCCTAAGAGACTACTACAAGCAACTCTATGCCAATAAAATGGACAACCTGGAAGAAATGGACAAATTCTTAGAAAGGTATAACCTTCCAAGACTGAACCAGGAAGAAACAGAAAATATGAACAGACCAATCACAAGTAATGAAATTGAAACTGTGATTAAAAATTTTCCAACAAACAGAAGTCCAGGACCAGAGGGCTTCACAGGTGAATTCTATCAAACATTTAGAGAAGAGCTAACACCCATCCTTCTCAAACTCTTCCAAAAAATTGCAGAGGAAGGAATACTCCCAAACTCATTCTATGAGGCCACCATCACCCTGATACCAAAACCAGGCAAAGATACTACAAAAAAAGAAAATTAGAGACCAATATCACTGATGAATATAGATGCAAAAATCCTCAACAAAATACTAGCAAACAGAATCCAACAACACATTAAAAGGATCATACACCATGATCAAGTGGGATTTATCCCAGGGATGCAAGGATTCTTCAATATATGGAAATCAATCAATGTGATACACAATATTAACAAATTGAAGAAGAAAAACCATATGATCATCTCAACAGATGCAGAAAAAGCTTTTGACAAAATTCAACATCCATTTATGATAAAAACTCTCCAGAAAGTGGGCATAGAGGGAACCTACCTCAACATAATAAAGGCCATATGCAACAAACCCACAGCAAACATCATTCTCAATGGTGACAAACTGAAAGCATTTCCTCTAAGATCAGAAACGAGACAAGGATGTCCACTCTCACTACTATTATTCAACATAGTTTTGGAAGTCCTAGCCACAGCAATCAGAGAAGAAAAGAAATAAAAGGAATACAAATTGGAAAAGAAGAAGTAAAACTGTCACTGTTTGCAGATGACATGATACTATACATAGAGAATCCTAAAAATGCCACCAGAAAACTACTAGAGCTAAACAATGAATTTGGTAAAGTTGCAGGATAC
This sequence comes from Monodon monoceros, assembly GCF_005190385.1. NCBI lineage: Eukaryota > Metazoa > Chordata > Mammalia > Artiodactyla > Monodontidae > Monodon > Monodon monoceros. The sequence goes on from NW_021703777.1 coordinate 45,622,610, forward strand.
AAAATTAATGCACAGAAATCTCTTGCATTCCTATACACTAATGATGAAAAATCTGAAAGAGAAATTATGGAAACACTCCCATTTACCATTGCAACAAAAAGAATAAAATACCTAGGAATAAACGTACCTAGGGAAACAAAAGATCTGTATGCAGAAAACTATAAGACACCGAAGAAAGAAATTAAAGATGATTCCAACAGATGGAGAGGTATACCATGTTCTTGGATTGGAAGAATCAATATTGTGCAAATGACTATACTACCCAAAGCAATCTACAGATTCAATGCAATCCCTATCAAACTAACAATGGCATTTTTTTACAGAACTAGAACAAAAAAATCTTAAAATTTGTATGGAGACACAAAAGACCCCGAATAGCCAAAGCAGTCTTGAGGGAAAAAAATCGGAGCTGGAGGAATCAGACTCCCTGACTTCAGGCTATACTACAAAGCTACAGTAATCAAGACAATATGGTACTGGCACAAAAACAGAAATATAGATCAGTGCAACAGGATAGAAAGCCCAGAGATAAACCCCCGCACCTATAGTCAACTAATCTATGACAAAGGAGGCAAGGATATACAATGGAGAAAAGACAGTCTCTTCAATAAGTGGTGCTGGGAGAACTGGACAGCTACATGTAAAAGAATGAAATTAGAACACTCTCTAACACCATACACAAAAATAAACTGAAAATGGATTAGAGACCTAAATGTAAGACCAGGCACTATAAAACTCTTACAAGAAAACATAGGAAGAACACTCTTTTACATAAATCACAGCACGATCTTTTTTGATCCACCTCCTAGAGTAATGGAAATAAAAACACAAATAAACAAATGGGATGTAATGAAACTTAAAGGTTTTGCACAGCAAAGGAAACTACAAACAAGACGAAAACACAACCCTCAGAATGGGCGAAAATAGTTGCAAACGAATCAATGGACAAAGGATTAATCTCCAAAATATATAAACAGCTCATGCTGCTCAATATTAAGAAAACAACCCAATCCAAAAATAGGCAGAAGACCTAAATAGACATTTCTCCAAAGAAGACATACAGATGGCCAAGAAGCACATGAAAAGCTGCTCAACATCACTAATTATCAGAGAAATGCAAATCAAAACTGCAATGAGGTATCACCTCACACCAGTTAGAATGGGCAACATCAAAAAATCTACAAACAACAAATGCTGGAGAGGGTGTGGAGAAAAGGGAACCCTCTCGCACTGTTGGTGGGAATGTAAATTGATACAGCCACTATGGAGAACAGTATGGAGGTTCCTTAAAAAACTAAAAATAGAATTACCATATGACCCAGCAATCCCACTCCTGGGCATATACCCAGAGAAAACCATAATTCCAAAAGACACATGCACCCCAATGTTCATTACAGCACTGTTTACAATAGCCAGGACATGGAAGCAACCTAAATGCCCATCGACAGATGAATGGATAAAGGAAATGTGGTACATATATACAATGGAATATTACTCAGCCATAAAAAGGAACGAAATTGGGTCATTTCTAGAGACATGGATGGATCTAGAGACTGTCATACAGAGTGAAGTACGTCAGAAAGAGCAAAACAAATATCGTATATTAACACATACATGTGGAACCTAGAAAAATGGTACAGATGAACCAGTTTGAAGGGCAGAAATTGAGACACAGATGTAGAGAACAAACGTATGGACACCAAAGGTGGAAAGCCGGGGGTGGGGTGGTGGTGGTGGTATGAATTGGGAAATTGGGATTGACATGTATACACTGATGTGTATAAAATGGATAACTAATAAGAACCTGCTGTATAAAAAAATAAACAAAATAAAAAGAAAGTTATATAAAATAATTTTCATACATATATGCGGGTTTAAATAGTTTTATCGTGTTCTAATTAACATACTATTTCAATTAAAGACTTCAAAACGTAAAGAAAACAGAACTTTCTTTGTTCGTAGAGCCCAGGGTACAAACACGAGACACCAATGGAAATCACATATTAGGAACTAAAATATTTTCTTGCCACACTCATGCTTTCATAGAATAAAATTTGAAACAATTAAAAAATGCTTTCTGTCTCGCCACAAAACTTAAACCATTCATCCCTCCATTTAATACGATTTCATTCCCTATTAAAATACTTGATTCTATAGGCAATCTTAGCTCTCTCCCAGTCAATAAATGGAATAATTTATATCATAGGTACAATAAAAAGCAATCTTTAGTGGTATTTAATACTAATTTTATTAAAATTTATAACTACATTATATAATGTAGGATTTATTAACACTTCCAATAAACTTGCACATAAAAATTATTCACTGTAGGTGTCCGTATAACGCAGCAGCCAATAGCATTAACGCGACAGGTTGTATCTATCACACGCAGGCCTTTCTGGATTCCTTCCATCTGAGCACTAATTTAGGCAGCACCGAGAGGTCTAAGTGTGTAAATCACATTATGTGATAAGTTCTATATTAGGGATAACGACAAAGAGCAAGTGAAGCACAGCGGAAGAAACAACTCTCCGGAGGCAAGAGGGTCAGCTACCCCGAGAACACTTGTGAACCTTGAAAATCATTCCGTACAGAGGATCGGCGTAAGCGAAGGCAGAGCTGCAGAATGTGAATCGTTAAAGGAGATAGTCAAAGGGGAACTGAGGGGTGGGTTGGCGGAGGGGGGTACGGAGGCACTGTCAGAAGCCGGGCGGGGAGACCTGACTGGCAACGCCAAGATTGGGCTTGACGCTTAGATTGTGGGTAGAGATAGGATTTGTGAGGGTCGGTAAGAATTGGGGAAGATCATTTGCGGAACAACTTCGAGAATAGCCTGGGGCGTTCGGGTGCTGGGAGGTGGGGGAGGGGGGGGAAGAGTAGGATTTGGAAACCGGCTAAGTGCCCGTAGAAGAAGAGAGAGGCCTTGAGAGGCAGACAGTGTAAGTGGAGGCCCGAATCAGGGTCGTTTCTGGGGTAGGGCTGGCAGCATTTGACGCTTGCGGGGTGCAAGCAGCCTCCTTAGGGCTTCTGGGGTCGGAGAGGAGGGCGGGAGAGGGGGGGAATGGCGCTCGGTTGCCCGGGCGACGGCGTCTGGGGACGCAGTCCGGGTCTGGCGCCGGCCCCCGCGGAGTAGTCCAGCACCCCTTCCCCCTCCCCAGCCCGGCTGAGGTGCCCTACCGTTGCCCGCGCGGCTCGCTTGGAGCAAGCGGCGGCCGGAGCCCGAGCGCACGAGGAGAGGGCGCAGGGGTGGGCGGGGCAGCGTCCGCGCCCCCGCCGCCCCGCCCAGTCGACGCAGGTGCGGCCGCCGCGCCCGCCGGCGTCCCCCCGGCTGGGGTCGGACTCTTAGGATGAGGAGTTGGTCGCAGGTACAGGGGCGGGCGCAACCCTGGGACCGGGTGAGGGGGTGGGTCGTTTTCCTGAGGACCCGAAGCAGCGCGTCTTCATTTCTGGAACCTTCCAGACCTTTGTGTCTGTTTTGCACGTGGTGGTAGATGGCCGATAAATTGTTTATCAGAACGGACTGCCGTTGTTTTCGGGGATCGCAAGACCTCCGGGGACGGTGGCTGAACTCTGGGACCATACTATTCCTTTTGGTAGAAATAACAGGATCCTGTCCCAACATTACTGCTAACTCCTGTTCCTACCCCGCTTCCGGCGGACGGGGGGAGGGGTGGGGAAGACAGAGGTATGAAGAGGAATGTGTAGCCTTGGACAGTCTCATCCAGAATGAGATTGTATTAAGTGCTGTGCAGGGGCCCTTTCAGCTGGAGCCTTCCCTGTTAAGTGAGGAGTCTGGTTCTGCATCAGTTAGAAACAAGAAGTTCTCAGATGAGACCATCCTTTTCCACAAAACTGTGCTCCAAGTCCCCACTGAAGCTGTTCCAGGTTGTGTTCATTTATCTTGGTGTACTTTAAGGGCAAGGAAAAGTAGAAGAAAAGTGAAGTCGGCTATTTCTCAGGGTTTTTAGACTGGCAAAACCACTTCTTGCTTTCTCAGCAGCCGATTCGGGAAGGACAGGGCTAGCACTTTCCACTGTCCCAGAGACCAGCCGGGCAGGACTGTTTCCATGTGTGTAAAGTCGTGGGATGGAGGTGAGGGAGTGGTGGGAGACAGTCTGATCCTCCCAACTCTGTACCACATTTATTGTTTTAAAACTTATACAGTTATCTTTATTTGTGTTGTGGGTAAAGTGGTTTTTAGGCCGTAGAGATATTATTATACTCCTGAATTGAGGGCAGAAATTGACAAGTTATTTGGCATGTGCATAGGCCTTACTGTTGTGTTCTACAAAGAGGACTCAGTGTTGTCTATCTAGTATGTTAGGGCCACTCACTGTAATAATCCACAATTCATTAAATAGGGGCTCTGTGAACCACCTGTTTCCAAACTAGATGGCTCCAAATTATATGGTATAGTAGGCTGAATAAGGGCCACCCAAAAATATCAGGTCCTAATCCCTGGAACCTGTGAATGGGGTAAGGAAAGAGGGTAAAGTCAAAGATCTTGTTATGGGAGGTCATCTGGGTGGGTTCTAAATGCAAACACAAGTATCCTTGTAAGAAGGAGTCAGAGGAGATTAGATACAGAAGAAGAGAATGCAGTGCGATCACAGTGATGTAAATTGGAGTGATGCAGCCACAAGTCAAGTAATGCCAGCAGCTACCAGAAGCTAGAAGAGGCAAGGAATGGATTCTTTCTTAGAGCCTCTGAAGGGAGCACAGACCTGCCAATACTTGGATTTCAGCCCCGTGAGGCTGATTTTGAACTTCTGTCCCCAGAACTGTGAAAGAATAAATGGCTATGGTTTTAGGCCACCAAACTAGTGGTAACTTGTTATGGCAATTACAGGAAACTAATACACACAGTTATACTTATAAATCACATAGAATCAATCCTGTATTGATGAATACAGTAAGTCTTCTACATACGAACCTTCAAGTTACAGGCTTTCAAAGATGTGAACGTGCCCCTGGATGCCAGCTGTTGTACTGTACTACCGTACTTTTCAAGGTACTGTATTGTAAGATTAAAAATGTTTTATTTTTTATGTTTGTTTGTTTTTATGTATTATTTGTGTGAAAAGTATTACAAACCTAATACAGTACAGTACTATATAGCCGCTTGTGTTAGTTGGGTACCTAGGCTAACTTTGTTGGACTTACGAACAAATTGGACTTACAAACACGCCCAGAACGAAACTCGTTCATATGCAGGGGACTTACTGTATTTTAAAGCTCTCCAGCTGGGGCAGTGGCAGGTGTAGTAGTGGAGACCACTAAATATTTCCTGAACCCCGTAAATCCTAAGGAAAAGACTGAACAAAGAATTTGGTGAGAAAAGAAATTAAAAAGTGCATAAGAAAGAGGTGGTCTAGCACTTCAAAGCAATGTTTTAAACTTTTGTTGTATTCCTATTAATATATCACCGCATTTGTTCTGGTTAAGAGAATAAAGGTACAAAGTGAATTAGGCTTGGTCCTTAGCTAAGACATTGTTGGATAGCTGTCATGTGTATATCAAATAATAGTTGCAGACACTTGGGGATTGAGTTCCAGGCTCAATCCAGGGGAAAAGAGGTAATGCCAAAGTGCTTCCATGTGGCGGGGAGTTAAAAACAACCTCTAGTCATCTTGAAATAAAGACCCTTTGGAGTATTCAAGATGCAGGAAAAAGCCAGTGTTCAGGTTTAACTGATTGACTTCTGGGTCCCAGGCAGCTAATTAGCACCCCTATTCTTACCCCACAAAACATCACAAAAACGTACAAAGAGTAGCCAATCTGCTTTCTTTTTGAACTGCTGTTTTGAGGTATAATTTGCATACCATAAAATTCACCAATGTTAAGTGTAAAATCCAATGATATTTAGTAAATTTAGAGTTGTGCAATCATCACCACAAATCAGTTTTAGAACATTTCCATCACCCAAAAAAGATCCCTGGTACCCATTTGTAGTCAATCGCCATTCCCAATCCCAGCACCAATCCGCTCTAGATCACTGGCCTCCTTTCGAGTTAAGGTTTTAGTTCCTCTGCTGTACTGCTCCAGTGGCCTCATAACTGGCGCCTTCTACTCAGTATATTTCCCACCCAGCCGCTAGAGGTTTATATTCCCCTGGTTAAAATCCTCCAGTGGCTTTCCACTGCAATTATAGAATAAACCCCAAAGTCATTAGTATGACTTTTTCAAGGCCCCGTGAGCTCTACCACCAGCCAACCTCACCAGCAACTTCTCAGGATAATTTAGGAAAGGAACTGCTCATAAGCACAGAATTTCTTTGGGCACAGTACACAGTTGGCTGTCTATAAGCAGACCTCCCATTCTCCCTGGACTACATGCAGCTTCAGTAGCCTCCTTCCTGGCAGTCAGTGAACCCTTAGCCCTCTCATCTCAGGACCTTTGTATGTGGCACTTCCTCTGAAGATCTTCCCCAGTCCTCTGCAGGGCTGAATTTTTGTCGTTCAGCTCACATGTCACTTCAGGAAGTCTTTCCCTGACCTACCCTAACTAAGTAGTCTCAACTCCTTCTCTCTGTATATTATTACTACCCTGTGTTATTCTCATCATTGCACTTGACCCATCTCCAAAATTATGTTTTTGATTTGTTTTGTTGGTGTCTTTCTCCGTTAGAATATAAGATCCACGAGGGCAGAAACTTGATTGGGCATGATCTTCGAAAGTTCTATCTCCAATATTTACAGAAGCACTGTTCATAGCAGCAATACATTGTAAACCATCAAAATGCTAACAACAGTAATGAAATAATTACCAGAGGTCTACTTTGTACCAGGCCCTGTGCTAAGTGTTTTATATGCATGAATGATTTAATTAAAGCTTACTACTTTTGATGTGAGAAGAGTAAGGGGAGCATGTCCTCCAAATATAGTCCCCTACATTAAATTATATGTTTCAGAGGCATTGGGAAGTTTTTGTTCCCTTTTTATTAGAACACTGATTTTAAAGACTGGATCAGTGTACATTGCTACCAGCTACATAGTTTTGAACCTCTTTCTCCACATCCCTAAAAGCTAAACTGGAGAGGATTTTGCTGGGAAGAAAGGAGGAAGAAAAAGAAGAGTATAGATACAAGCAGGGTCCTGAAAGAGCAGGACACGCTCAGGACACAGCTAGTAAACATTGAATGGTGCACAGTGTGTGTCAAGGGAGTGAAGATGAGGCTGGGAGGTTGGTTAGGCCAGATGGTAAAGGGCATTGAGTGCTGGTCTTAGTTCAAAGCTTTGTTTTGGGGCAAGGTATGGCAAGATGGCTCTGATTTTAAAGGAAGATTGTAAGAAACTGAAACTAGAAGAATCATTTTGAGGTATTTTGTAACAGGTCTAGTAAGAGTTGATTAAAGCATGAAAGAATATGATAGGACTAAAATGAACTAAACTGCATATTCCAGGATTCCTTCCTTATAACTTTTGACCACACTTAAGTCTCCTTCACTGAGTTAAAAGGTATTACAGAGATAGACTCAACAGAATGTGGAGTTTGAATAGATGAAGAATGAAGACACTGAAATGTCTGACTTGGGAAGTTGGGTTTATGGTATCACTATCTGAGAACGCCCTAGAAAACAGGTTAGGTGGGAAGGAAAAGAGACCAGATTTGGGATAAGATGAATTTAAGGTGACTGTAAGCATATATGCAGAGGTGTTAAAGGAACAGATTTCATTAAAATTTATCTAGAGCCAAAATTTTTAAACAAAAGAGCATGAAACTTGCTGGAAGCAGTGGAATTGTCCCTATCTGGCTTTGCTGTTGGCTGAAATCACCTGTGAGAAGTCAGTGTATTCTTGGCCGTCTTTTTGATGAGTGTTCTCCTTACAAAATCATAGAATGTCCAGACTGGAGAAGATTTTACACTTCTTCTAGTCCAATACTCTGCCCAAGGGAGGACAGCCAGTGGCAAGTTGGCATCCCAACGAATGCTCATCCACCCTCAGTTTGAACACCTCACAAGGAAGTCCACCATGTAAATATCCAAGGTGCTCTAGTTTTTAGAATGTCCATTTCCACCCTGAGCTAGAACCTACCTCCCTTTACTTCTGTTCATTAGTCCTCATTCTGAACACAGAATATTGTCATTCTTTTTTCAAATGAGGTATAATTGCTATATAACATTATATTAGTTTCAGGTGTATTTCACAATGATTTGATACTTGTATTGTCATTCATTTTTCCAGTGAGGCATCTGCTTACTTAGATTCCACTGAGATAGTCCAAAAATCCTAGTTGTTTATCTCAGCTCCATTGCTTAAGATTTATAGACCCATTTCTGACCTATTTCTGATTTATAGACAGAAGTTCCTCTGCTCAGTAACTTTTCTAACCAAGCATAAGAGCTGTTACCTGGTCAAAGTATCTCCAGCAGTGAAAAGCAGTTTCAATGGTCAGAAGACATTCAGGGGGTCTATTTAAGTCAGTTTGGACAGTACCTGGAGAAAGGTCAGGTCTGGGAATGTAGACACGGGCCTATATGTTTACTTGCTGCGCTATCTTGATAATGTCAATGAGACCTATACCAACAAGATTAGCACTGGGCCAATAAATAGGGAGCATATAATTGAACATGTTCTGTTGTATAAACATAGCCTAGATAAGTGCCATAGGCTATAATTTTAAAGCATACTTTCATATACAAGATAAGCCCAAAGGAAAAAGAATTTAGTTTTGTTGCTGCTGTGTTGTTGTATGTGTGTGTTTTAGGTGTCGTCAAGATCTTAAGTGATGAAAATTAACTTGCAAATTGAACTTTTTGAAAATAATAAATTTCAGATAATGAAGTATTCTATATATTAATAAGCAGATTTAAAAAATTTTTTTTCAGGTGTTAATAGTATAAGTGAAAATAAGAATATCCAGATTTTAAGGTATTTCTTGTTTTACTTTGAGTTATATTTAAGAATTGTGACTAAATACAACTGATACACTAATTTATTATATCTGTATCTAATTTTAGAGCCTGAAGTCTTAAACTTGATGAATGCCTAGGCTGGAGTATCTAAGATAATAAAGTTATAAGGGGTTTATCTCTGTGGTTTTCAAACTCTGCTCCATGGAGCCTTCTGAATTCCATAAAGGTGTTTGGGAGGCAGAGAGGAGGGTGTGTAGTCGGGGTTACGGTTGGAAAACACAACCGTAACCTCACTTAGTAATGGTGGAAATTGAGGCTCAGAGATGTGAAAAGATTTGCCCAGGCTTTCACAGGTAACCAATGACAGAATTACGTGCCCTGATCCTAAGTTCTGTGCTTCTTATGTGCTGCCTCCCTACAAGATGGTTTTATGTAATGGTGAAGTAGGGTCTAAATAGCTTAATTCTACATTATATTATAATGGTCCCTGTGTTTACTCAATGCATTTTAAACTCACTCTCTTTTCTGTTAGTGGACCTATATGAAACTTATATCTTCTTTCTAGATATATAGAAAGATATAGCCATTTATTATGGGCAAGTGAGGGGGTATACACTGCCTAAATTTTAAAAACAATATTGTTATTCATGGCTTACTGTGGCACTATGTACCTATAGATTGAGGCAAGTACTGTATAGTAAGGCTGACATGAGTTATCTCAGTTAACTCTTATTCTTTTGAGGTATATACTCTATCTCCATCTTAGAGTCTTACAGAGGTTAAATATAGTTCTCAAGGTCACATAGGTGGTAGATCACAGAGCTAGGATTTGAACCCTAACAGTCAACGACAACATCTAGAGAGAAAGAATGTGATTGAGAAAGCAGACAGTAAGAGTGATGTGAAGTTATTGGTAACAACAATAACTCAGGCAATAAAGGGTTATTCAGTAATAATTGCTCTCCTCATTGCGTTTCTGAGACTGTACCAGCCCAGATATGTGGTATTTGGATCAATCTTAGAATTTTCTAGGGGAATCATACCTGCAGACTGGTTCTACAAGAGTATGGACCAGTTTTATAAAATCACCAGTCTCAGGCTTCTGTGAAAGGTGGCACTCTAGGGGCTTGAGTCATTAGTTGACGAATCCAGTAATCTAAATATAACACACATTATACATAATCTTTCCCAATCAAAATAGAGCATGGATTCTAAATCACCTTACTGTGGAGGTTGTCACATTTTATCACAGTCACATGAGAGGTCCACCTTACGTAGCCATAAGGAAAGAAATCAAGGTGAAGACTGGTCACATTGGGGAAAGTAGGTGTACAGTCACCACGGCCTTTTGGAAGCCAAGGAGAAGGTGTAAGAACCCAGGAGATAGTTTTAAGTCTTTTAGCTCAACTATGTAGCAAAAGCTAAAGCCTATAAACTGTTTTCCTCCAAAAGCCCTCTTTTTATGGTCTGTGGTTTCTAAGGCCTTTTCTGCGACATTCCAATTAAATAACAAGAGTAGAGTCTTTACCTAGCTATTATTCGTCAGAAATTTAAGGCTCCTTTCAATGTGAACCTGTTCATAATTTTAAACCAGGTAGAATTGTTCTTAATAAATCTTGAGCGTACTAGAAGAGGCCAAGATCTTATGTGTGTACTTTACCCAGAGATTTAAATCAGACACATGCAAGTTCATGTTTTGATCCCCAAATCAACAAAGTGCAGCGTTTTCACAATTTTATGACTTACTGAGGCAAAAAAAACTTTCTTTTCCCAGGAATCCTTAGTAATTTAATAAGTTGTATGCCTGAAAATAGGAATTATCTTTCAGTTCTTACAATTCAATGCAAGTAGAGAAACACTGAATGATTTGACCAGTTTAATGATTTGGTCAGTCTAAAATAGTGAAAATCTAGATTACAAATACTTTTTTAAAGACAGATTTCATTACGGTACATAAAACAGCTAGCAGCATTGACAATAGAAGTGCTAAGCATCTTTACAAATAAATGGTTTTAAAATTCTTGTTTAAGTAGATAAACCTGTGCTGTCTTCTTTATTAATTTTCTAAGACAAAAAATTTCCCTCTGAAGGACTGTGGCTCCTAATATCCTACCAACAGTCAGTGGATACTGAATTAATGAGTTTATGACCATCATCTTATGCCAAAGTAGAACATGGTTTCCATATCAGAATAATTTGAAGTCAGACCTTTTCCTTTCTTCTCGTTTCTCCAACTTCTAGTACCCGTTCTGCTTATCTTGCTTGTAGCTTCTGTTTCCTTCTTGATACCCAGAACTCTGGTGTCAAGCAGAGTGGATTAGTGTATGATCTCGCAAGTCTGGGCTTTGATTCATTCAGCCTGTCCTGCTCATTCCTTCATGCTTTCGATCTAACTGTAACTTATGATAATAACATTACTCAGTAATTCACATTTTCTTACTGTCTTTCATCATCCTGAAGAGTCCCCAAATGCATCACTTTAGTGTGTAAGCTAAATTATACAGCAAACATTCATGATAACACTTGTTTAAATGAGAGGTTTTCCCAAATAGCAATTCCTTCCGTTAGAACATTTAAATTGCCTAGCAATCTTGAGTAACAGTCCATTTGTTATAATTCTTTATGGAATGTCTCCCTACCTACTACGTATTTCCTAAAAATGATAGCACAAAACATACTAAGGTAGAATTTATCTAATTGTTGTTTTGACAGATGGCACCTCAGTAATCTAAAGGGAGAAACTGTGAGTGAAATAAAAAGGAATTCTGTTCAACAAAAATTCTTTTTAGCTCAGAAGTTTTTTTTTTTTAATTTAACACTATGCTTACATTGTGCATTAATGTAAAAATGGTAAGCAGTATGTTATAAGTGATCTTCCTCTTTCCATCATTTTGATGGTCCTTGCCTATATTTTTTTTAAGAATCAGGATTCTGATTCACTAATTTGATCTGTTGTTTTTCTGTTTTCTTCATTAATTTCTGCTTTTGTTTTTATTATTTCCTACCATGTGCTTTCTTTTGTTATACTTTTTCCCCCTACCTTTTTGTGTTAGAAATCTAATTCACTTATTATCATTCTTTTTTTAAAATTGAAATAGGTGTTTAAGGCTAGGAATTTTCCTCTTTGCATTTTTTTTTAAGTCTGTTGTTTATTTTATTTATTTTTTTTGGGGGGGGGCTCCGTTGGGTCTCCGTTGCTGTGCATGGGCTTTCTCTAGTTGCAGCGAGCAGGGGCTACTCTTCGTTGCGGTGCGCGGGCTTCTCGTTGCGGTGGCTTCTCTTGTTGCGGAGCATGGGCTCTAGGTGCGCGGGTTTCAGTAGTTGTGGCTCCCAGGCTCTAGAGCACAGGCTCAGTAGTTGTGGTGCATGGGCTTAGTTGCTCCGCGGCATATGGGATCTTCCTGGACGAGGGCTCGAACCCGTGTTCCCTGCATTGGCAGGCGGATTCTTAACCACTGCGCCACCAGGGAAGTCCCTGCATTGCTTTAATGTATCTCAGATTCTGATATGTAGTGCTTTCATTGTCATTATTTTTCAGAAATTTTTAAATTTCTGTTTATATTTCTCTTATCACATGAGTTATTTAATACAAGGCCTTTTAATTTCCAAGTGGAAAGGCCTTTTTGCTTTTGGGTTTTACTTTTATTTTTATTTTCTAGTTTTATTACATTGTGACCAGAGGTGGATGTTTGTAACATTTCTATTTATGGAAACTACTGATCTTTTATTTGTGCCCTAAAGTATGATTGGTTTTTGTGAATATTCCATGTGCACTTGAGAGGAAGGTATAGTCTCTATTATCAAAATGTAGTGTTCAATATATATCCAAAAAGTCTACCTTAGTGATTATTTCATCTAAATCTTTTATATCCTTACTTATTTTTTGGCCGCTTGACCTATCTCATACCGAGTGGCCTGTTAAAGTCTCTCATTATTACTGTGTTTCTAGTTCTTATTGCGTTTCCTGTAATTTATGTTTTATCTTAGTGGTTGCTGTGTTACATGGTACATGGAGTCAGAGGTATTATATCTTTACTGTGGAATGCAGCTTTTAACTTTAAGTGCCGTTTGTCTTATTTAATACTCTTTGGCTTGAGGACTACTTGGTCTGGTATCAGGATTTTAACCCATGCTTTTTAAAAAAATTTTATTGAAGTATATTTGTTTTACAGTGTTGTGTTAATTTCTGCTGTACAGCAAAGTGACTCAGTCATACACATATATATATATATATATATTCTTTTTCATATTCTTTTCCATTATGGTTTATCACAGAATATTGAGTATTGTGCTGTACAGTAGGACCTTGTTGTTTATCCATCCTATATATAATAGTTTGCATCTGCTTATCCCAAACTCTCAGTCCTTCCCTCCCCCACCTCCCTCCCCCTTGGCAACCAGGAGTCTGTTCTCTATTTCTGTGAGTCTGTTTCTGTTTCCTAGATATGTTCATTTGTGTCGTATTTTAGATTCCACATATAAGACATATGGTATTTGTCTTTCTCTTACTGACTTACTTTGCTTATTTGCTTATTATGATAAGCTTATTATGATAATCTCTAAGTCCATCCATGTTGCTACAAATGGCATTATTTCATTCTTTTTTATGGCTGAGTAATATTCCATTGTACATTGTATAGCATTGTATACCACGTCTTCTTTATCCATTCATCTGTCAAGGGACATTTAGGTTGTTTCCATGTTTCAGCTATTGTAAATAGTGCTGCTATGAACATAGGGGTGCAAGTATCTTTTTGAATTAGAATTTTGTCTGGGTACATGCCCGGGAGTAGGATTGCTGGATCATATGGCTACTCTATTTTTAGTTTTTTGAGGAACCTCTATACTGTTTTGCATAATGGCTGCACCAATTTACATCCCCACCAACAGCATAAGAGGGTTCCCTTTTCTCCACACCCTCTCCAACATTTATTATTTGTAGACTTTTTATTGATGGCTATTCTGACTGGTGTGAGGTGGTACCTCATTGTAGTTTAGATTTGTATATCTCTAATAATTAGCAATGATGAGCATCATTTCATGTGCATATTGGCCATCTGTATGTCTTCTGTGGAGAAATGTCTATTTAGGTCTTCTGCCCATTTTTCAATTGGGTTGTTTGTTTTTTTGTTATTGAATTGTATGAGCTGTTTATATATGTATTTTGAAAGTTAATCCCTTGTCTGTCGCATCATTTGCAAATATTTTCTCCCAGTCCATAGGTTGTCTTTTCGTTTTATTTGTGGTTTCATTTGCTGTGCAAAAGCTTATAAGTTTGATTAGGTCCCATTTGTTTATTTTTGCTTTTATTTCTATTGCTTTGGGAGACTGACCTAAGAAAACATTGGTACGATTTTTGTCAGAGAATGTTTTGCATATGTTCTCTTCTAGCAGTTTTATGATGTCATGTCTTATATTTAAGTCTTTAAGCCATTTTGAGTTTATTTTTGTGTATGGTGTGAAGATGTGTTCTAACTTCATTGATTTACCTGCAGTTGTCCAACTTTTCAACACCACTTGCTGAAGAGACTGTTTTTACCCCATTGTATATCCTTGCCTCCTTTGTCGAAGATTAATTGACCGTAGGTGTGTGGGTTTATTTCTGGGCTCTCTATTCTGTTCCATTGATCCATATGTTTGTTTGGCCAGTACCATGCTGTTTTGATTACTGTAGCTTTGTAGTATTGTCTGAAGTCAGGGTATGCCTCCTGCTTTGTTCTTTTTCCTCAGGATTGCTTGGGCAATTCTCTGTCTTTTATGGATCCATATAAATTTTTTGATTATTTGTTCTAGTTCTGTGAAAAATGCCATGGGTAATTTGATAGGGATCACATTAAATCTGCGGATTGCTTTGGGTAGTATGGCCAACCCATGCTTTCTTACTGCTTTAATTTGCCTAGCAAATCATTGTCCATCACTTTATTTGTAGTCTTTTTGAATCTATGCCTATTAGTGTCCTCTTGTGTACAGCACAGAGTTGAATTTTTTTAAGAGCCAATTTGAAAATACTTCTCTTTGAATAGGCAGGTTAAGTCCCTTCAGGTTTATTGATGTGACTGTTGTGTTTGGTCTAAATTCTGTCACAGTGTTATTATGTTACTATCTTCTGGTGTAATTACTGCAAGTATTATATTTACTGTGTTTATTTGGTGTTTCTTCTTTACTTTTTCTTTTTAAAATTCTTTTGTCACTTAAGAAGATTTGTATTTTTATTCTAGTGGTTACCTTTGCCTTAGTACTTTCTATACTGCACCTATAACCCCCTTTTTTTTCTTTCTTTACCTTTTGCTTTTTGTCAGTTTTAAATGGTACCTTTTACAACCAATGGCATTCTACTTTCCCTTTTTTTCTCTTTTCCCGTCTTTAGTTACATCTGTTCTCCATTGTCACACATATAATATTTATATGTTATTCTTCAGTGCCATTATCCCACCCATGTTTTAGTCTCAACTTTGCAACTGAATATTTAAATGTTCACCATCAGTCTTTTTTCAGTGCTCTGTCATCTTTTTTCTTTTTTTTCAAATGTTCATCTTTTTTCCCAAGTTTTATTTTGAAAAATTTAAAACCTAGAGAAAAACCAAGATTTTCACTAGTTGTTACCATTTGGCCACATTTGCTGGTCATCTGTTGGTTGGATGAAGCTTCACTCCCTCTAGTTGATTTCTCAGAAGGGGCACTTAATGTACAGTGTTCTGGTGCATTCAAAACTGCTTTTCTGTGCCTTTGAATCTTTTGAAGATCTTGGCTGGGTATAATATCCTTGGTTTAAATCGATGCTTTCTTTCCTTAGATTTCTTGAAAATGCTGCTCTTCTGTTGCCTTGCTTTGTATGTTGTTTTTGAATAATCTGATGCCATTCTAATCTTCTTGCCTTTGTATGTTATTTCATCTTTTTTGCCTGAAGGCCCTGAGGATTTTTTCATAATCTTTAAAGTCTTAACATGGTTTATTAGGATGTATTTCAGAGTTGATCATTCTTGGTCGATTTTCCCTAGTGTGAAAAATGTGTAGATTTGGATCTTCCTTTATTTATAGGAAGCTTCCTTAGATTATTTTAAATAATAGTTCTGTTTCATTTTTTTTTTGACTTTTTTCTTCAGGGACACCAATTATGTTCAACCTTCTTTGCCTGTCTTCCATTTCATTCACTTCCTCTCCCACCCTTTTTATTTCTTTATCTCAGTTTTCATTCTCTTGGTTGTTTTCCTGATTTTCTTCAATGCCTTTTATTAAGTTTACATTACAGTCTCTCCTCCCTGTGTACTTTGTAATTTGGTCTTCATTTCTGATATAATTTTGTCTTTTTCTTTTCTTTCTTTCCTTACTTTAATCAACTCTCATTTCATTTCTTCCTGATTTTTTGCTTTTTTCATTGTTTCTTGTCCACTTCTGTTCTTACATTTACAATTCTCATTCAAGGGTGACTTTTAATCACCCCCAAATGCTTGCTTGAGAATATTTAGTTCAGTTTGGAGTGTTGTGTTACAATTTTCTTTGACTTCATGTTTGTTGGCGGGGAGGGTATGGGGGGGACTCTTCATAGGCAAAAAAGAGTTTATCCACATTTTCTGACATTTTGTTGTAGTTTTGTATGGATGTGTTCTACTTTTATCTATTTTTATTCATTTAGTGGACAGGATTCCTTGTCTGAGAGAGCCGTCTTCTACGTGTTCCCTTTTATGGATGGTGGTGGGGGCGTTGGGTGGGAAGGGTAGAAGGAGCACTGGCATATCTTGCTTCTTTTTGTTTCTGCTGGTTCCTGAATTTTCCCCTCTCATTTCCTTCTTCCCTTTACTGCCATGTCTCCATATCTGATTGTCCCCCAGAAACATTCTTCTCTGAGGCTGACACTCCTGGCGCCCACCCACTTTCAAGCCCTTACTGCATAGCCAGGGCTACAGACTATCATGTTCCATCCTGTGCTTAGTAACCTGGCCTTTCTTCTTCACTTTCTAGGGTGACTCTGTGCTTCCTCTCAGTCCTCTACTCCTTTTCAGTCTTTTCAGGCTCTCCTTTCCTGTTGTCCATACTCATAGGCCTGCAGTACTGGTTGGTAGAACATGGGAGAACTTTTCGAAAAAAATTTCCCTCTCCTTACAGACAATTTGAAGGCTGTGGTATTCTCTGTCTTCTGGGAATGCTGAAGGCTTGGAGCCCATGTGCTTTTATTTATTTGTCGTTCTTGTTGACTTTATGGGTATTCAGAGGATGAGGAGGAGATTTGGAATCAGGCCCCCAGTGTTTTCCAAACCCAGAAGACCCCTCTTGGCCTAATCTAAAATTATGAGCACTGTTTGATATCAAAGAAGTTTTTACCTTTTATTAATGATTTCTAATTTGCTGATTTGTGATCTCTTTTCCTAATTTGTGGCTTTTTACTGAGGAATTGTCTTCTTCCATTATTTGACAATGTAACGTGATGAGAGAGACTTAAGAAGAGGAAAAACTCTGCCCCAAATCAGAGTGCTAATAATCATAATAATTAAAGTGTTAGTTTTTTATTTTTAGATTGTCTCTAATAAGCCACTTGGCCTTTAAAATCAATAAGTTTTACAGTAAGATTCTCTTTACTTATTAATGTTAGATAATACTAAAATATTTCTGTGTAAATATTTTCCTGGTGAAAAACTGCTATTAAATTTCAAATGTGAATATAGTCAGTTCCTCCTCTATGAACGTTTTTCATGTAATACCTTATTAATAAAGATCGAATCCCTGTCTTTTATAGATAAGAACTAAAAGAACTAAATAGGGAAGCATTCATATTTCAAGATCTCTAAGAAGAGGTAGCAAATATTTAATATGGAACAAAAACCTTGTGAATCAAATAATGAGGATCTTTTATCAAGTAGTGGCCTTACATCCAATGCAGGTACGTGTTTTTTATAAAACAAAATGGGAAAAAAATTAGAACTAAGCAGTCTTCGTAATATTCATTCAAGCTGCTATTTTTTCAGTATGTTTTGATGTTAACTGTGCAAGGCACAGACCTTGTTCATGAATGTTTACCAGATTATTTATAATTCTGCTTTATAAGGAAGAAATTGTTTAGTCTTTTAAAAATAGCATATCTATTTTTTAGCATGTGTTTACATTATTTTTTGGTTTGAAGATTGTTTTCAAGTTGAGGAACTTGAAAACAATGCCATGCACATTGCAATGCCATTGCACATGAAAACATGCACATGCCATGTTTCTCTAAATGCCTCCCTTCTCTTCCTCGGTCTGCTCTAAGCCCAAATTCTGCATCATTGTGACTTCTTTTCTCTCACACCCCCCGCCCCCCCATCCAGTCAGGTACCAAGTCCTGCTTTCTCTATTCTCAGAAATGTGTCTTGAGTGCATTTTCTCTCTCCATTCCCATGACTGCTGTCCTAGTTCAGGCCCCCCATCAACTCTGATGAAAATTATTTCAGTCAACAGATAGCAGGCAGGAAAACAGAAACAGTAGGAATAAATAGGTGACATTTAATACAGGGAATTGACAACACAGGTGTTGAAAGAGCTGAGAAGGCTCAGAGATGAGCCACTGTAGGAAGCTGCTACCAGCTTTGGGGCTAGAAGGACCCTGAGAATGGGAACTGTCATAAGGCGTAGGTACAAGCAGGAGCTAGAGCCATGGGGACGGCTGCCTGTGGGAGCTGAAGCCACCCCTCACTGCCACAAGCCTGTCAGAGGCAGGAGAGAGGAGCAGTCCCTTAGCTTCTCCCTTCCTCTGGCCTTCTGGTCTTTTGCCGGTACCTCCCACTGCGAACCGTCTTGGAAACAAGTTGGGAACGGGGCCTAGGAAAAAAAGTTCTCTACAACACACAGCAGAATAGGGGCAGGACAGAGAATGGATTATCTAGCAGTCAGGCAGGTGACCTGCACAGCCCTAACTGCTTTCCCTGTCACGTCTGTCTCATCTGAAAGAATGCAGCCAGAGTTTATTCTCAGTTACAGGTGTTGTTTCACCGTTTCTAAGCGCAGTGAAACAGTGCTGAAAAACTTTTATTTTGGCACCTTTATTTTGTAAAAGCTTCTGCTCCTTAGGATGCTTATGCCATTGTCACCTCCATCCTACTATACCCATCAACCCTGCTCACCTCCCCACCTACACGATATCGCTCATCCTCAGGGACATGGGCACTTAGCTCATGGGCTGTCTCTCCCTCCCCAGGCACATCATCATCCCGTAATACCATCGCCCTCATGGACGACCCATCTAAGATCTTAGACTCAGGGCTTCTCCACCTTTTTAGTTCTAATTGTTTTGACCTGTACTCTAGCTACTCACTTTCCTATCTTGGATCTTATTGCCAAGAACGGTTGGACTTCTGGAATCCAGCCTGCTATCTTCTAGCACTCTCACTCTCTTATTCCTGCAACACTTATTTTTCTGCCTCATGAAGGTAGTGGTTCTCAACCATGGCTCCACGTGAAAATCACTTTTTGAGACTTTAAACTTTTAAATGGCTTAGAACCACACCTAGAGAGGCTAATTCGGGAGATCTGGAATGGGGCTTGGGCACCACTGGTTTTGTTTTTTTTTTTTTAAAGCTCTCCTTGTGTTCCTGGTTTACAACAAGGGCTGAGAACAGCTGCTCTACCTTCTGCTATTTTCTCCTAAACTATCCACCTCTTCCTATCTTCACTTTCTTTATCGCTTGCCAGTATCCTCAACTTCCTCTTTCTCTTATTCTTCTTTGCACTCTTACAGGAGAATCCCAGTCCTTTCAGGCTGACTGCCTTTTCCATTTTTGTCCTGGGCTGCTGGAAGAAAATACACAAATGTGGATTTTCCACCAATTTGCCACTTGAGAGTCATAGTTTGCCACCTCAGCTGGGCCCCCGAGGCTGCTGAGGAATCTTTCTCTTAATCTTAGCCAGTTCTGTCTCTAATTTCTCACCACACTTGTTTCAAAATTACACCATCCTCAAGCCCCTCACTCTGCCACCGTCTTCCTCACTCTCAGATGACGTCATTTCCTGACTTGCAGAGAAAATACGCCATTCGGCTGGCATTCTCCTACCCTCTCCTCTGCTGCCCCTAAGACTCACTGTTCTTCACAGTCCGTGCCTCTTCATAGCTCCGTGGAGGAGGTACCCTCCTAATTTGCTACTCATGCTTTAATTCCCACCCCCGCTCGCAGCAGCTCAGTCTCCTCGGAGGTTTGGCTCCAGGATCTCTGCAGAGTCCTGGGCCCCACTCACTCCGATACCTTCAGTCCCTCTCTCTCCGTTTGCACTTATCCATCAAAGTAAACATGCTAAATCTCTCCAAGCCTAAAACCACTAACAAGGAAATATAACAAACCAAAACAACAAAAATGAAAACCTCTCCTCAACCTGCGCCTTCCGTGCCCCTTCTTCCTTCACAGCTGTGCCGTCTGAAAGACAAGTCTGTGTTCACGTGTCCACATCTTCACCATCCATTCACTCTGTGAACCACTGCCTTAGGACTTTTGAACCTAGTATTCCAATGAAAGCACTCTGGCCATAATGACTAGATTTTCTCTTTTTTGCCAAATGCAGTGAACTCTTCCCCCTGCCCAACATTTTATTTCGAATTTTTTCAAAATGGTCGAACAATTGAAAAAATAGTACGTTGAATACATTAAATACCCTTCAACTGATGCACCAGTTGTCAGCATTTTATCATATTTGCTTTATCTCTATGCCTACAATTTATATTTCGTTCTGCTGAAGTTGAAGGCATCATTATTCATGCCTCAAAACCAGAATGTGCATCTCCTTAGAAAAAGGATGATTTCCTACATTGCCACATCATTGTATCTGAGAAGATTACTGTCGATGCAGTTATCATCTAATTCATATTCATATTTAAATTTCCCCAGTTGTTCCAAAAAAAGTTTTACTTAGTGTTTTAAAAAAATCTAAGATCAAAGATCATGCACTGTATTTGGTTGTTTGGTCTCTTTATTCTCTTTAAATCTGTAACCATCCTCCCTCCTTTTGTTGTTGTTGTTTCTCATAGCATTTTCCTTAAGAGTCCAGACCAGTTGTATTGTAGAATGTTCCACATTCTAGATTTTTTCTGATTGTTGCTCATGTTTAGATTCAGATGAAACTCATTTGGCAAGAGTTTTACATAGGTGACAATTTATACTTTTACATCATACTTTAGGGAACACATAATGCCAGATCCTGCTAATTTAGAGTCATATTTTCTCCTTTACAATAAATAAGTAACCTATAGGATGGCCCTTTGAGACCTTGTGAATATCCTAGTACTAAATAACCTTCCATTCAGTGGTTTTAGCGTCAATTGAAGATCCTTGCCTGAATCAGTTATTACATTGATGATTTCTAATTTTTTTTTTTTTTTTTTTTTTTTTTTTGCGGTACGCGGACCTCTCACTGTTGTGGCCTCTCTCGCTGCGGAGCACAGGCTCCGGACGCGCAGGCTCAGCGGCCATGGCTCACGGGACCAGCCGCTCCGCGGCATGTGGGATCTTCCCGGACCGGGGCATGAACCCGGTCCCCTGTATCGGCAGGTGGACTCTCAACCACTGCGCCACCAGGGAAGCCCGATGATTTCTAATTTTACCATAGTTATTAGCATACATTTTTCAGGAAAGAAAAACTTTTATTATTATCACTCTAGATACATAGGTTGTTTTTAATTCACAGTGCTATAATGTATTGTTGTCACTGTTGTTTTGATGCTCAGTTGTACCAAATTTGGCCAGCCCCTTTAAGCCAATTCTGTGTCTTTTTAAAACATGGCCCACTTCATTACTTTCTGGCACATCAGAATGTTCCAGGCTGTACTTTTCCTCCTGTTCCAGCAGACCCGGAATCAGCTATTCACTAAAGAGCCCTGGTTCCTTCTAGTAGGAAATAGTATTCACACACCAAGATCTCGTGTGCTTATTGCTACTGAAGTGTCACTGTGTCTAGGAGTGCTCAGTGTCTAAAGCTTGGAATTAGATTTTTTTCCCTTAAGTTCACACCGGTAATTCTCAAATCCAGTACCACAGAGTTCTTCCTCATCTTCCCCCCATTCCATATCTGTATTTCCCTTACAGTGAAAACTCAAGTTTCCAACAACTTCAGTGTGTTTACTTGTTTTCTCTCTTACACGGTACACACAAAATTGTTTCAGAATTGTAACGACACCTGTTATATTAACAGCTTACCTGCTAAGTTAAGTTCATGTGCAGTCAGGGTACTGTGTTCTAAAGTTATTTGAAAGGAGCTATTTTCTCTGTGAGGTTATGTTATCAACTTACTGTACACTTAGGTTTATTGTTTTCTGTTAGTTTTCAATTTTATTTTTTGAATATGTATAACATGTATATGGCTCAAAAGTGAAAACTTTATAAAAAGGTGTATTCAGTAGAGTCTTGCTGCCATCCCTATCTTTTCCATTCTATTTCCACCCATCCCTGTACTCCTATAGATAGCTGTTTTCATGAGATTCTGTCTTATTGTTCCAGTGTTTCTTTTGTGCAAAATTAAGCAAATGCCACACATACACACATATCCATATATGTACATACATATACACGTACACATACACTCTTGTTTCTCCTTTCTTACAAAGAAGAGGGAAATTAACCTCCACCTATTTAAGGGAGGAGTAGCAAAGAATATGTGGACATATTTTAAAACCACTGCAAGTTTACTTTCTGGTCACAGATTATCTATATTTCTCTCACATGCAAAATATATTCACTTTCCTAAGAAAGCCCCTAATAGCCTGATCACACTACAGCACTCACTGAGAGGCCAGAATACCTTTACCTAAATTAGATTCAAGTATGGATGAAACTCCTTAATTGTAATCCCTTAAATACAGCTCCTTGAGTAGAGTTCCTCATTCTCTGAAGACTTGTGACACCCAACATGCAATGGTAGCCAGGCGCAAGATAACCACTGTCCACTCCTATTGAGGAAGCAGTAAACAGGAAGCACATATGTCTGGAAGCACATATGCACACAGTTCTGCAATCCAGCTGGGCACAGGCTGACCACTCAGGACTAGCTGATGGATTAGGACCCAGGCCTGGGGATAAGTCTCCATGGTTCCTGGCACCATCCACTGGACTCTTGGGTCTGACTCTGAGTTCTCCTCCCTTTTGCATGAAAGGTAGCATATGTTTCCAGCTGGGTGGCTTTTTTCAGCCTGCTTGTAGAAAAGCCTCTCTCCATCTCATACTGTCTCTGTCCCTCAGTTCAAGCCAGCGGTGGTTCTTGAAAATCTTCGTGTGTCTTCTGTGACTCTTACTGGGTTTTACCTCCTTTGTCTTCCTTTTAAATGTGAATATTTCCTCAGAGTGCTCTGCTTGATCCTCTTCTCTTTTCACTCTGTACGCTGCCCCTAGATGATCCCCTTGACTCCAGGGATTCATTAGAACTTATATGCTGATGATTGCCAGAAGCTTATCTCTAAAGTAAAACACTCTCCCAGACTTCAAGTCCATGTACAGTATTTGCAAATCAACATCGTTACTTGGACGTTGCTGAAGCCGGAAACTAAAGAGAAATCTTTGATGTCTCCCTCTCTCTTACTTACCACATATACTTCTTAAATTCATGCCCTTGTTTCTGTCTCTGCTGTCTCTGCTTTAGGGCAGACCCTTGCCATGTCTTGCCTGAACTGTTGAAAGCCGCCTTCTACTTTGAGTTTCTACCTTCATTTTTATCCCCATCCAATGCATTCTCTACACTGAAGCCAGAGAGCCTTTTCAGAACGCAAGTGTAGTTGTATTACCCCTATCTTCAAGTCCTTTAATGATTCCCTAGAGCTTTCACAGTGAAATCCAAATTTCTTGGCATGACCACAAGGCCCTTCGTGATATGTCCTACATTTTCATTCTCATATCTGGCCACTACTTCCTTTCACCCATAGTATGCCGCGCTGCTTCAAGACCCCTCGCCAATAATGATGGTGTTCCCACTGCCTGGAATGCTCTTCCTCTTCTCCTGTCTTCCAGACTAGTTACTTCTTACTCATAGACGCTTCAAGACTAATTCAAGTATCACTTGATCACTGTCAAGTAAAACTCCCCCTCCTCCCTAACCTGTTCCTCCTTTTTACCGTGTGCTCTTCTCTCTCAGAGACACTCTCACTTTTCTGTTTTCCCCATGAGACCTTGAGCTCCTTCAGGGTTCAATAAGGGAATCTACCTGGGATAATGTTTGCCACAAAATTATTTTATTATTAAGTTAATTAATTGGTTAATTAATTATTTAATATTTAGGCTCTTCAGGTTCATTTTTTATGTCATCTATTCGTGGATCAATAATTGAAAACACATCTTCAACTGGGACTTTGACACAAATCCCTTTTTTCCCTAAATATGAAGTGGAACTTGATTCTCACAGAAAAGTCATTCCTTACCCTGGAAAGGAACACATTGAACGTGTTTTGGAAGAATATTCACATCAAGTCAAAGATTTGCAGAGAAGACTAAATGAAGTGAGTTACATTCTTTTCCTCCAGTATCTGATACCATTTTGGGGAGACAGTGAGGCACAGAGCTTTGGAATAGAACCCAAACTTTCTGGAAAAAAAACTTAGTAATGGATTCATGGGACTTCCCTGGTGGTGCAGTAGTTAAGAATTCACCCCCCAATGTAGGGGACATGGGTTCGATCCCTGGTCAGGGAACTAAATCCCAAATGCATACCACAACTAAGAGTTTGCATGCCACAGCTAAGGAGCTCACCGGCCGCAGCTAACACCCAGCACAAAATCACCAAAAATAAATAAACAAAATTTAAAAAAATAATAATAATGGATTCATTGGTTAAACTTGTTAATTTGGCCTATGCCTTCTGTTTCACTATTAAAAATTGGACTGGTGAAAAGTCTGCACACCCATTTGTCTTTTGTTAATAATAAGTCATAATGCCTTGTCTTAATGGTGTAATTTTTTTCCAGTTTTATTGAGCTATAATCAACATACAGCACTGCATAAGTTTAAGGTGTACAACATAATGAATTGACTTACATATATCATGAAATCATGACCACAGTAAATCTACTTAACATTTATCATCTCATATAGATAAAAAGAAAAAACATTTTTTTCCTAGTCATAAGAACTCTTAGGATTACTCTCTTAACAACTTTCATATATACCATACAACAGTGTTAATTGTAGTCATCATGTTGTACATTACATCCCCGGTACTTACGTTGTACCTTTTGATCACCTTCATCCAGTTCCCCCTCTCCCCACATCCCTGTTTGGTAACCACAAGTCTGATCTCTTTCTGTGTAAGTTTTTTTGGTATTTTGTTTTTTAGATTCCACATGTAAGTGAGATCATATGATACTTGTGTTTCTCTGTCTGACGTATTTCACTTAGCATAATGCCCTCGGTGTCCATCCATGTTGTCGTAAATGGCAGGATTTCCTCCTTTTTGTGGCTGAATAATATTCCATTGTGTGTGTGTGTATATATACACACACATACATACCTCAACTTCTTTATCCATTCGTCTGTCAGGAGACACTTAGGTTGTTTCCATGTCTTGGCTATTATAAAGCATGCTGCTATGAACATGGGGGTATCACTTCGACATAGTGTTTTCATTTCCTTTGGCTATATTTCCAGAAGTGGAATTGCTGGATCATATGTTAGTTCTCTTCTTGACTTTTTGAGGATCCTCCATACTGTTTTCTGTAGTGGCTGCACCAGTTTTTTATAATCCCATCAGCAGTATACGAAGGTTCCCTTCTCTCCACATTCTCGCCAGCATTTGTTATCTCTTGCCTTTTTGATGTTAGCCATTCCAGCAGGTGTGAGGTGATATCTCATTGTGGTTTTGATTTGCATTTTCCTAGTGATTAGTGGTATTGAGCATCTTTTCATGTACCTGTTGGTCATTCGTGTATCTTCTTTGGAAAAATGTCTATTCGGATCCTTTGCCCATTTTTAGTTAGATTATTTGGATTTTTGCTATTGAGTTGTATGAGTTCTTTATATATTTTGGATGTTAACCCCTTATCAGATATAGGATGTGCAAATACCATTTTTTTCCCAATCCATAGGTTGTCGTTTTCATTTTGTTAATTGTTTCTTTTGCTGTGCTCTTGGTGTAATCTTAGTGAAACTTGAATTGCTCAAAATGTTATAATTAATGACATTCATCTATAATTATAATTAGTAATTGGTTCAGGCCTGCTGTCCTGCTTTCATGATACCTGGTTTTTCTTTACAAAGCAGTTGGTAGGGGGTCGGTTTTTAGATGTATGTGTATACACGATAGCTAAGTAGTGTATAGAAGTTATTTGATAAAAATTTCGAGTGGACCTTGTGTAGAATCAAGCTGGCTTTAGTCAGCTTTACAGCTGCATGTTGGATCCTGATAGTCTACAGCCTAGAAGTCAAACTTATACAAAGGGCTTTGTGATCGAATTTTTTTCGCTGTACATTTTAGCCTCTTCGGCTACCTGTTCCCTATATGTACCCTCCATTCTAGCCGTATCACTCTTCCCTGGATGTGCCATTCTGTTCTAGACCTTCATGCCTTTGCCCAAGTCATTTCCTCTTCTCTGCCTGTCTACCTGTTAAATTCTTATTATCCATCAAGACTCAGCTCAAGCATTTCCTTCTCTGAAGCCTCTCCTCTAGACACAAGTAGGTGTGTTCCCCTCTGTACACTTGCTGCTCTTCATACACACGTCTATTGTAGTATTTAGTACGTTTTATTATATTTATTAATGGACTGTTCTACTTCATCAGAATGTGTGAGCACTTAAAAAAAAACTACAAATTTATTAAGTGCTGAAAATGAGATACCATTGTATTATGTAGAGGGGATGCAAAGATGAATAAGATAGGACTCATAAGGAGTTCATAGTCTTGAAGGGGGCCTGGCATATAAACATGTAATGAGAATAGTTTATGAGAAGTGCACTAAAGAGATGGATTGATGATCGATAGATAGAAAGATAGATGAAGCACAGAGGTACCAATGAGGAAAAGAAGCAATGTCAGTTAATTTTCCAAGTCTATCCTCTGGCGGAGTATGTGACACTTGACTGGCTCCCAATAAATTAGTTAAATCAGTAAATAAATAACAGGGCTATTTGGGTACTTATAATATTTATCAGAAACCTCCTATGTAACAGATATTATGCTAGGTACTGGATATATAAAACTGGAAAAGGTGTGGTCCTTTTTATGTACACATTTACAGTCTTATAGCCGAGATATTTAAAATAGAAAATGATAGTAACAGGACATGTATGCTACAGTAGGGGTAAGCGGTGATGCTAAATCTAATCAATGCTTTACATTCCTTATCTTACTTGACTTTCCAACAACATTTGACACACATGACAATTCTCTTCCTCTTGAAGTGCTCTTTTCTCTTAGGTCTCATGGAAACACACTCTCCTGATGTTCCTCCAGCTCATTCTTTTTCAGTTTCTTATTCCAGCAAAACCCTCCATAGACAGTAATAGTGATTCCCATAGCTTCTGTTGCCATGTACATGTAAGTGAGTGTTCAGTTTACATTTCTGGTCAGACCTCTTAAGTGGTCTCCACACCAGTTAGTGTACCTGTGTTCCTACTGGATATTTCTACTTGAAATGTTTCTCAGGCTCCATAAACTCAACATACCTGATCTTTCCCCCAAACCTTTCTTCTAGCTGTATATGGTGCCACATTTATATTGTTGCACAGGGCAAAAACCTGATTCATTCCTGATACCTCTTCATTTTCCCTGACATCCAGCCACTTTACTACCAAGTCCATCCAGTGTACCACATATATATTTCTCAAATATGGAAATGTTTTCATTTCCACTGTTAACCATACAAAGTTCAGACTACTCCCGCCATTCACCTGGACTATTAGAAAAGAAGGTAAAGGATCTTACCTTATATTGACTATATAAACATTGTCAACTGCAGAATTAGGTAGTAACCTATTATATTTCCTTTCCTGTGTAATGTTTGTTTTTCCTGTGGTTCCTAATTGCCTTGCTTTTTCCTTATACTGTTGATATTTACCTTTATCATATCCTCATTAAAAAATTATTATATAGGTTTTCTATCAAACCTCCTTTAACCCAGGACCCTTTAGGAGTTCTTCTGTCTAGTCTCGATGAGTTTCTTCTTAGGTCTGCTGTATAGATACTTTCTTGGGATTCCTATCACTGCTTTCCTGGTTGAATTCATGATTTCCAGGATTCACTGTTTTCTCTTTTCCTCTTTCTTGATTTATTTCTTCATTTAGTCAAAACACATCTTTAGAAACTTTTAAGAAGAAGTATATGGGACATACATTATATGAATTTTTTCATTCTGATAATGACTTAAGCTGGATACAGCTGAAAGTTATTTTCTCTCAGTCCTTTGAAAATATTGTGTGCCCTTGCACAGACTGAGAAGATGTCTATCTGATTCTTGTTCCTTTGTAGATGATATGTTTTTACTTAATTGGGGTTCACCTTTGGAAACTTTAGGGTCTTTATCTCTGAAATTCCACCATGATGTTCTTAAGTGTGGATTTTTGTTTTTTCCTTCCCTGTGCTAGTACCAAAAGGGACTCAGTGGACCCATTTGGCCTGCAGATTTGTGCCCTTCAGCTTTGAGGAATTCAGGTTTTTTTGGTTTCTTTTTTCTTTGATAGTTTTTTTCTGTTTTCTCAATTCTCTCTTTCTGAAGCTCCTGTTAGTCAGATATTAGCTCCTAGCTTGAACCTCTAAATCTCTTACCTTTTCTTTCAAAATTTTTGTCTACTTTTTTACTTTTGGGGTGCATTTCAACCATATTTTTAATTTCCAAGAGCTCTCTCTTCTCCTCTGATCACTTCTCTGACACAGTGTCCTGTTCTTACTTTACAGCAAAAATGTCTTTCAAATTTCTCTGCAATACAAGTTTTTGGAAGTGTTCTTCCACTGTTGCATTATCTCTTTTTGTTTCTTTGGATCTTTTTTCCTGAGTATTTGCTCATTTGTTTAATCTTGGTCTCTTTTTTATTTTGTAATCTTCCTTCAAGTGTTCAGTGGTTTTTGGCTTTTTGTTCATACTCAAGAATGAACAGTAAAAAAACTGATGGCAGTCTCCCTGGGGGCAGAACTTGATGGCTTTACTTTGGTATAATTAGGTGGGGCATCAGCCATTGTGCTGGGAGATCTCTCAGTGCCTGATTTTGAGATCTTTGTGAATTTCTTTGTAGTAGAACACCTTGATTTTTGAATGGTAGTTGTCTGCTGCCAAGTTTTTTAAGTCAGTTGGAGGTAGAGGTTGACTTTTCTATATACACAATTTCCACCAATTCTCATGTCCTCGGGAATAGAGTTTATTTCTATCTCTGTCTTGAACCAGAGTCAGATTTGTTCTAGGAACGGTGTTTTGGTTGTAACGTGAATGGATTGAAAGAGGACAAGGTTGAGACAGTGAGACTAAGGTATTCAAAAAACCTAGGTGAGAAATGATTAATTAGGCCCCGAACAATGGTGAAGGGGGAAGGAAGTACACATAAAAATAAATCATTGATATATAGATTTTTGGAAATTATTAGCTATAAGGAAATACGTTCCTCTAATGAAAACTAATTTTCAGGACTTTTTTTTTTTTTTTCAGAGCAATGAATTGCATGAGAAACAAACATTTTACTTAAGACAGTCAGTCATTGGTTTGCAAACAAAACTTCAAGAGATGCAGATGGAGAGAGATGCCATGGCTGACATCAGGTTGGGATTCGTTACCTGAAATTATCTTAAGGTTTTACTCCTTGTAGTGTAAAATCACTTGTGTGAATCTGAGTTTTATCAGTATTATTTCTTCTCTTTCATTTATTTCCTAGACGAAGAGAGAGTCAGTCCCAGGAGGATTTAAGAAATCAGCTTCAAAATACCGTTCATGAACTTGAAGCTGCCAAATGCCTTAAGGATGATATGCTGAAAGATAGCAACACACAGATAGAGCAGCTAAGAAAGATGATGCTTAGTCATGAGGGAGTGCTTCAAGAAATTCGATCAGTCCTAGTTGACTTTGAAGAAGCCTCAGGCAAGAAAATATATGACCATGACAGCATGTCTACCATCCACTTCCGCAGCATGGGCTCAGCTATTAGTAAAATCCTAAGAGAATTAGACACAGAGATTTCTTATCTTAAAGGGAGGATATTTCCAGTAAGTGGTGAGAACACTACATCAATACTGTATTAAAATTCATTAAGACAATAGTATTAGGCATATAATTTTTGAAACTCTTCAAAGTAAGCCAAGTTCTCATTTTTGGTCTCTAAAATAGCAGAAGTTACTTCCACAATGATCTTTGTTAATAGTGGGAACTAACTCGACTTATCTGTATAGTTACGTGAGAGTATAGCCAGTGTAAAAGATCTAATAAAATACAGCGATAGAATGTATCTGATTTTAGCATTGCTTCTGTTTGCATCTTTCTAAGGCATTCCTTTTGTTGGAAAATCTCTAAATTTTCCAAGCTTTAGATTTACCAATTCCTAAATCAGTATCTCTTTTTTATAACCAGGTAGAGGATCAGCTTGAAACACTGAAATCTGAATCACAGAACAAAATAGAACTACTACTTCAACAACATCAAAATAGGTAGGTTTCTGAGGTATAGAACAGGGGTCTCCAACCCCTGGGCCACGGACTGATAGTGGTCTGTGGCCTGTTAGGAACTGGGCTGCACAGCAGGAGGTGAGTGGTTGTGAGCGAGTGAAGCTTCATTTGTATTTACAGCCGCTCCCCATGGCTCGCATTACCGCCTGAGCCCCACCTCCTGTCAGATCTGCCGTGGCATTAGATTCTCATGGGAGCGCAAACCCTGCTGTGAACTACGCATGCGAGAGATCTAGGTTGCATGCTCCTTGTGAGAATCTAATGCCTGATGATCTGAGGTGGAGCCGAGGCGGTGATGCTAGTGCTGGGGAGCGGCTGCAAATACAGATTATCATTAGCAGAGAGGTTTGACTGCACAGGGACCACAATAAATCAATTGGAAAACAAGCTCAGGGATCCCACTGATTCTGTATTATGGTGAGTTGTATAATTATTTCATTATATATTACAATGTAGTAATAATAGAAATAAAGTGCATAATAAATGTAATGCACTTGAATCATCCCCAAACCATTCCTCCCCCGCAGCCCCAGTCCATGGAAAAATTATCTTCCATGAAACCAGTCCCTGGTGCCAAAAAGGTTGGGGAACACTGGTATAGAAGATCGTAGTGAAACTATACCACAAGTCTATAATCTCTCATCAGCAATTCCAAAATCTGTAAAGCTCTGAAGCACAGAATCTTTTTTTCATAGATTTGTGGCAAACTCACGTTAAAGAAAAAATTATTCTGACACGTGTTTAAAAAGTAGGGAAGACTTTATTGAAGACTATTGCAACAGGAGTTTGCATTAGAGAGTGATGAGGCTCAACTCCCAATACAAGGGCAAATGGAGATTCATAGCCAAGAAGCAGGGCGAGGGGTTCAGTGGATAGAAAATTACTAGGAGGAGGCATCGAGGTGAGAGGCTTCTTACTAAACTGACCTAGCGAGATTCATACTAAGCCTAGGCTTCTTACTAAGTGGGGTGGAGGCGCAGACTGCTGAGAGGAGTCTGGCTAAAGTTTGGTCAAGGTTAGAGTCTTTGTCACTCATTTGTTGGGAAAACCTGAGCTAATGTAAAGCTTTTTATAGTCTTTATGAGTTACCGCGAATATTTAAAAACCTACTGTTGTGTTAGTAGTGTCTGGCTTCTAGGACACTTCCCTAGATCTCTCTGGGGGTGTCACATGATGCTCAGTACTGTTATTTATTACCATTGTAAAATTAAAAAAAAAAAATCTGAATCCTAAAACCTGACTGCCCCCAAAGGACTTGGATAAAGGATTCTGGATCTAATTTACATACTTGTTATAAAAAGAATAGCATATTCAAAGCTAAAACAAAATACTAAATTTGAGAGTGTTGAAAATCATTAATATTTAGAATAATTCATTGTCAGGCAACATCTGTATCAAATAACAATCACCACATTCTTTTTATAGGATTGAGCAGCTAATCAGTGAATATGAAATTGAAAAAGCAGGACTTACTGAGAAAGCTAGCAGTGCTCGGAGCCAAGCCAATAGTATCCAAAGTCAACTGGAAATCATTCAGTATGTGTGTCCTGGTGGTTTGAAATTGATAGTCATTTATCTTCATTTTATTTTTATCAATTTTTTGTTCTAAGATCTTTTAAAAAATTACTTAATAATTGATTCTACAGGAAAGTAAAACTTTTCTAACATTCAAAGAAACAGAAAAGATTACTTAACATGTAGATAATACTTTATAACCATATCAGAAGTATTAGGGCAAGTATTTGGGCCTCTTGGGACGGGATGTTTTAGATATTGTCTACATTTCAACTGATAGGATAAAACAAACACACACACTATATATGTGTGTGTATGTATAAATATACATAAATTATATATATATACATATAAATAACTTTATAGTTTGACCTCCTGTGTTGAAACTTTTTATATGGACATTTTCAGTCATACACAAAGGTATAGAGAAAATTGTATAATGAACTCCTACGTATACATCACCTACCTTTAACAGTTAACATTTTTGAACTTAATCTTTTAATAAGCAGTTTTGGAAAATAAAAGACTATTGGCCTAATAATGCCATATTAAATAATTAGTGGAAGTATCTAAAAGCTAGAGAACCCTTAGGTATCACACTTATTCTTAGTCCGCTATTTGCTGTTATTCCCCCTTTAAACCCTTTTTAGAGAACAAGCAAGAAACCAAAATTCAATGTATATGCGTCAACTCAGTGACCTGGAATCTACTGTTTCTCAGCTACGTTCTGAATTAAGGGAAGCCAAAAGGATGTATGAAGGCAAGGTGAGTTTAGATTTTGCTGCTCTGCTTCCAGCGACTGTTATACCCAGAATCAATTATATAGTTTTTAATGGTTTATTTGAAAATGAGGAATCAAAGCAATCATTTAAAATTAAAAGCAGTTTATAAGATGGGTGCTAAATAGCTACATGTTAAATTACTATAGAAAAACAGTTTTTAAGTTGTTTGCTCAAATTCATTCATTCTTAGAAAAGTTTTTTGCATCCTTCAAGTAAGTTTCTAAAAAGTGAATAATAAGGCCATTTTAATTACTTTTACAAGGCTTAGCTTTAGCAGGTACTTTGGTACCAGCTGGTCTCCCCGACCACTGAACGTTTTGGGGCCTAACCTCCTCTCTTACTTCAGCTCCTCCTTATTAATCATTGTGTGGCTAGCAAACTGAGTTCATTTCAAGATTAGGCCGAATAAAAAATAATTAGGAAGCTAAATCTTCATTTCTCATCACACAGTTCCTATTAAAACTAGATATTAATTGTAAATACTACAATATTCTGTTCTCTCCCTGTCTATAGCTAAAGACGAGCTATTCGTTATCATTATCAACCATTTTTCTGGAGCTTAGGTTTTTGTTAATTTCAAGGACACAAAATAGTGTCCTGTTTTGTGAATGCCACCTTTCATCTCCAAAATGTCCTAGTCTGGAAGATAAATTCTACGTATAATCATCCTGCCTATAAGAGAACCTACAGTTCTAACCACTTGTAGCTAATTTCCTACTCCTTAGTTGATTGGGAAGAAATAGAGTATAAGGAAGCTGCCAGATTTTCTTTATAAAATAATCCAGTTCTACAAGGTAACAGTACAAGAAAAAAGCTCCTTATGGGAAGAAGCAATTGAATATTGCAGCACTAACTCTTCCAGATACTTCCCTGCCTTTGAGCAACCCCTCCTGTAATTACCGCTGTCACCCATTTGCTGGCCACAGGAGGGGGCTGTTTCTCCTCGGTTCTCAACTTTAAAGACCTCAACTTTAATTCCTTGTGGCACGGCTGAAAGAAGAATGGAAAATTTAGACATGAATTTACTATAAAAGCCTAAACAATAAAGAGTAACATGAAACTATATAATCTCAGTTATGAGATTTGGATCCTCTACAGGGACTTTCAAACATTTTTGATCACTACCCACAGCAAGAAATATAGTTTACCATATTATCTAGTACACAGATACAACTGAAGCACACTTCACAAAACAATACTTACCCCTATTACTTAAGACGCTGGCTCTTTTCTGTTTTCTTCAGATACTGATTTGATGCTCACTAAGTTGACTTCATTTTTCACCGCTGGGTTGCAGTGTGAATAACACTGCTCTCCAAGACCTCTTCCTTAGCTCTTGGCCTAGATTCTTGTATCAAGGTCATTTCAACAACAGCCACCTGGAAGCAGCCTTGAGGAACCTTAGACTTCTTAAAGGCTAAACCCAAGAAACAAAAGCCCGGAGAGAAATATTTGCTCTTTACTGCTTCTCTGAGGCCTGCTTTTTGTGTTCTAGTTTCTCTTCTCAGGGTGAACTTTTCCCCTGAAGATTGATAGCGGGAATATCGATCGAACCCATTCTGGGCAGATCAAGCCTACACAAAAGGCCTTGATCTCACCCTATAGGTTATGGTAATGATTTCAATACAGCGTGGGGTAGAAAGATGCTGTACTTTACTACTCAGGTTGAGTGGAGGTAGGCACCTTGGCCGAGCTGAGCACTGACGATCCAACAGTGAGAAAGGCAATAGGAGAGCTGCTGTACTATAGTACAGTACAATAACCGATATTCATCATACTCAAACCATTTTGAAAAGACTGTTCATTGTTTATTGACAAATTAAACCCTTTGAAAAGCCACGAAGTACTAAATAAAACTCAACTCACCTGTTGGTCTTACATAATTTGAAATCGATACAGCTTTCCATTTGTAATGTCGCTTGGAAAGATGACCCCTTCATAAGCTATCACCCATCGCTAATCTGTACATGGTCTGATATATAGCATCATGCCGATCAACTCTAAATTTGGGCATGGTAGGAAACTTTAACAAATACTGGCATGTAAACAATACAAAAATAGTTTTGGTTTTTATAAACGTCTATCTCTTTAGCATTCTAGAAGCATAAGCATCCAGATGAATGACTGCAAACCTTTTATATGAGTGTTTTGAGGTCATATAGATACAAGCAGTACTAAAACCATTGTCTTACTTTGCTCTAATGTAAACAATGGATCACCAAGAATTTCGACAGTCTTAAACAGTCAACATTATTGGAAATAAGGGGGGCATATTAGTTTAATTAATTTTAATCCAGATCGTTGAGACTTATAATAAAGCATATTGAACCTAACTGAGTTGGCACCTAGATGATGGTTAACAAGGATCTCTTAACAGTAACTCCCTTTAGTGAAGGAACACTGAGAGATGATTACCCTGCCATGTAAATATAGATTTGAATATACTCCGACCTGAAAGGCATTAATAGTACATGACAGGGCTTCCCCGGTGGCGCAGTGGTTGAGAGCCCGCCTGCCGATGCAGGGAACACGGGTTCGTGCCCCGGTCCGGGAGGATCCCACATGCCGCGGAGCGGCTGGGCCCGTGAGTCATGGCCGCTGAGCCTGCGCGTCCGGAGCCTGTGCTCCGCAACGGCAGAGGCCACAACAGTGAGAGGCCAGCGTACCACAAAAAATAATAACAATAATAATAATAATACATGGCATAACTGAGCAAAGAAGATCAAGCAAGTTAACAAAAGTATTTCAGTTTGGGTTCATGAAAAATTCTATTGTTATGAAATGTTTTTGTTGTAATAAATCGAATATAGAATTTTTAAAGACAGATTCTTTTGTTAATTTCTTTTATTTTTCATGTACCTTGACTTTACATTGCTAAAGCCTATTAAAACTTTAAAATATATTTTATTTTCCACTGCTTCAGTGCACATTTTCGTATATACTGTCCAAATAACAATAAGGAAAAAATACTTAAAAGCTATGATTAAAAGTGAGGTTTGTGAGAAAAGAGACTTATAAGGGTATGTTGATATTATACATCAACATATTTTATGAGAGGCAGGCAGTATTACTATTTTCTCCTGAGGTCAGATTCCTTCAGAAAAAAAGTATTATTTTTAAAAAACTGATGACAGGTCTGAACAAAACTTTCCCAACTAAAATGCATAAGTTTAGAGAAAACTTGTTTAGGAGGGCAGTGTTTCTCTTCAGATCATATTGATGAAAATAGAAATTGTGTTTCAAAGAACATTTTAGACGTAGCCTTCAGACATACAAAAGTGTTTTACTGTAATGTTTTTTCTATTCTTCTCTTTCCATTTTAGGAGAACCTCCAGAATTCCCCTTTACGAAATTGGACCAGTAGAAGCTGTCACTATTGGCTCTGTAGATTTGGCTTTACTCTTAACTTTCGCTTTTTGACAACAAAAATATCTCATGATCTTGATTCTAAGTTTATTTTTCCTACTTTGAAAGCATTTGGGGCTGAATTTCATACTCAAAAAGTAAAGATTTAGTAGCACTGGCTGGAGCTATATACTCTGCGGGAAGATTCTGTGCAAACCTCTTTGCATAGTTCTGCCAATGCACCTCCATGCTCACCTGCAACATCCCTTATTACCCCATAACTGTGTCTTTTTGAGCACAGAAAACAAAAGATACAATTTGGCACGATTGGTGATAACCTAAAATCACTGTAAGATTAGAATGAGATCCCAGTACCGATTTGTCCAGTGATCCAAAACAAAAAGTAGATTCATAGATGGTGAAAGGGAAAACCAGTGCTGCTATTTAAAAAGAAAAAAAGAAAAAACCTTTACTATATCTCAGATGTCAGTATTTATTCTGGACATTTTAAAAGGCTTTTCTTTATAGTGTTTTTAACAGCTGTTTGTATCAGCTCAGCTGCTACTTCAATGGTTTTCCCTTTCACTCTCCATTTATCTTTTTGAATGATTAATTAATATAAATATTTTTACTCTAAAAAGTGAAAGGTAAAAGCAGAGCTATAGCAGTTGAGTCAGTACTGACAACTACAAAACAAGTGTTCCTGCAGGGGTCTGGAGGAACTTCTGATACTTAGAAAGATATGAGTTGACTCTTTTTCTTTTCTTTTTATTTTTTTGGCCTCATAGATTTTAACCTCAAATGGTTACCCAGGATTTCTTAAAAAGTGAAAACAGACATAAAATAGCAAGTCTTAATTGAAGCTTTTAAAGCACATATACAAATACTTTGCTCAAAGACAGAAATGGTTTTACACCAGACTAGGAGTAGAAGATGTTTGTTTTAGTCATATGAGTAACTTTTCAAGTTGAAAGTGTTCTTGTTAAATTTATAGCTCAGAATATGGTTCCTTTGACCATATTTTGTTTCCAAAGACAGGTGGAAAAGATGGAATTTCGGCTTCATTAATACTGTTCTTCTTGTGTTAAAAAGTATTAGTAGCAGAATTGAAAGGAATTTAAAAGATCATCTAGAATACTCTTTTCAAATTATTGGTGAAAAATGTGTAATTTAGACTCAAATTATAGACTCAGAGAGCTTATGTGACAGAAGCTGGTTCAGAACCCAAGGTGTTTGACTCTTAGTAAGATCGCGTTTCGTGTCTGATCACATTTGTCTACCCAAAGTGAAAGTTTATGGGTTTTTTCCTAACTATTCCTACTGTCTTTACTAAGTGTGCTGAGTTAGTCTTTCCCAATAATAAAAGAGCTGAAGAGGTTATATCAGCTGATATTATTCATTCATTTATCTTAGGAAGCTACTTGTGCCACAGAGGGTGAATTGTTGTAGGGCTTTTTTCTGTATATGCCCCCAAAGGAGCACAAGAGTGAAAGTACTTCTTTATAGGATTATGAGAATCTATGAGCACATTTCAGTCGGTCACCTAATGTTTTATTTTATCTAATTCCTGTGAAATACTTCTTTTATATATAACATGCAGTCAAATACAGAGTCAGTTTTAAAATATATCCAATGTATATATTAAAATTTATATTCCAGTCCCTATAGGCTGTAATACTACTCTGTTGAATTTGAAACTATTTGATAGTCCTGTGTTAGTATTTTCTTAAGTCATGTATGTATGTATGTAGATAAAGATATATATATATATATACACACACAGATAACTTCTAAGTGTTCATACTTACCACTTATCAAAGAGATAGTTGCATATATGTGTTTATATATAATGTGCTTAATAAGTGTGTGCTAAATTAATAAATGAAGGTCTTAAATGAACTTAGTCCAGTTTAAAATAGTCATTAAGAAAAAGTTAGTCTTGCTCATATGTTCTTTAAGAAGGTTTAATCACAGTTGCGTCCAAACCAATCGATCAGTTTTATCCTTGACAGTAGATTTGGAAGCCTGTTCAATAGATGCCTTAGCAGTAAGAAGGGATGTGTAACATTTATGCAGACATGAAAGATTTGTTATTACTGAAAAGTGGATGACGAAATATTATTGTAGATATCACGTGAAAGATCAGGGATTACTACATATCACTAAGTATCAGTAGTTTTTCATTATTTTAATATCTGTGTCTAAGTTATGAGTTTGTACAGCTGTGCCAGAATCTAAACCCAGAATCTGCATTGTCTGAGACCTTAACCTTTTAGCCTGCACTGCACCTCCAGGTTAAGAGCTGTAGGGATGCTGTTAACAGCTATGGCCCTTCTGGCATATGTCATAGAAATGCACAGTCACACAGATGAAACAGCTGCCCGTCTGTAAGAGAAAAGTACACCTATAACAATCCTTTAAAATTGGTATTCTTGTCCCATTTTATAGTCGTAGGAATTGAGGATTGTAATATAACTTCACTTATTCTTGCAAAATAGGGTGATTATATAATAATGACAGTAACTATAAACTTGTTGTTACCATTTATTCTTTTATATTCAATGCCTTTTATTACTGACACTGATATTCTGAAACAAAATAGCTCTTCTAAGTATAATATAGTTAATTTATGTGGGCTCTGCAGAATGTTATTTATGCTACATCAAGCTTCCTTAAATACCAAATTATAGAACACATATTCACAGAAGATAAATCTTGAATAGTGTGAAAATGAGAGTGATGCATTACAGACCATGGCTTAACCTAAAAGTACCAAGTATTTCATTTTGGTCAGTTTGTCTGGCTAAATTCTACATAGATCTTAAGTTTAGAAAACTTTGCAAAATACATCACAATAAACTTTATTTTTGCCCCCCAAATAATACCATTGCCCCAACATAATACCATTTGTTTTCCAAAGACTATATTTATTTTATATTACTCATTGACGTAGTCAGACTGATTTGTGCTTTCCTTTTAGATAGAAGAGCTGGAGAAGCAGTTAGTTCTTGCGAACTCAGAACTAATGGAAGCACGGACGGAACGTGATCAGTTCAGTCAGGAATCTGGAAATCTGGACGATCAACTTCAAAAGCTCTTGGCAAGTTGATGCTCTGAAATATGAATGAGATTAATTCTGGGAAATTTTTACCACAATAGTTCACAAAATTAGTTTTATTTGTAAAATTACAAATTTTACAACATAGTTGTACATTTATACACAGCACAATATCCTAGACACTACTCAAGTTTTACATATAAAATATAGTACTCTATAATTTAAGCGGAACTGTTAGGGCTTAAAAGTTAGGTGAAGCCAATCTTCAAACACCCGTAGTCTTTCAGTTAGGTACTGTGTTCTGCTAAATTGAAATCATGTTGAGTGTTCATTTCAAAGCCGAACAACATCCAGAACACATACAAATTATGTGTAAAGAAAATTTAAATGCAAGTTCAGGTAAAAAAAAATTTTTTTAGAAGGAAAGAAGAGAGGATTCTGAGAGTAGTGAACCAGATTCTGCCCTCTGTTTAGGGATACGACAGGCTGAGAAGTTTAGGAAAGGAGATATTAGTACCCCTTCGTGTGATATTTATTAGAGGTCCTATAGAATAGGGTTCTTTTCTCCCCACCCAACCTTATTCCAGGCTACAGCGCCCTCTGCTGGTAGAGGACAGGCCGACGGGGCTTGAAGAGCGCGCCGTAAAGGGAGAGCTGGCAACTGGGAGAGAAGCTCTAAACCTTGGGATGATCCTCACTTCTCTCCCTCCTATTGCGTGTATCCCAGTGTCCTCATATCTAATTTGAAAATCTTGGAGGTTAAATGTCTGAACCGTCCTCATAACCATCCCCTCCTTTTCATTCTTGCTACCACTACCCATTCATCCAAGCCCCTCATTATACCTGCAGTGTGGCAGCATCTCCTCACTCGGTTCCTAAATCTAGTTTCTTCCCTCTTCCGTCCAGCCTGTATTCATCTTTCTAAACTATAGCTCTGATTGTGTCTCTCTTCCACTCAGAAATTACTCTCCCCATAAAGTCAGACTCCCTGCCTTTCAGTTATTCTCTGGCCCCAGCTTACCTTTCCAGTCTCTTCTCTCCACATACACCCAGTGTTCCAAGCAAACCCCATGTGTGTCTTTCTAGTCCCTTCTTCCTAATCTCTGCATCTCCAAGCTGTTCTCAAGGTCCAACTTAGATGCCGTCTTGAAGCATTTGATCTCCTTTTCGATCATTTCTCTCTGCTGTTCATTAGCTCTGTCTCTTCAGTGAAAAGCCACTTCCAGTTATTTGTCCATTTATCTCTCTCTGGGTGAAAAGTTCTCTGAATATCTGTGTGTCTTTTTTTTCTCTTTCTCCGACTATGGAGTTTTTGCCAACAGTAAACACTCACTATATGTTTCTTGAGTAACTGAAGAGGGAGGTATTCTATTCACAACCCAGTTGCCCCTCCAATCCCAATACCAGACACTATTCTGCTATTTCTGAAGCAGTCAACCAAATTACTATTGCTTTTCCTTCAAGCTTTTCTTTATTACAGGAGTACACTTGATGTGAAGCATAATGCCTTTGTTAGAAAATTCAAAACTTAACAGGATGATTTGTAGTTTCCTCTTCATTATATACTATTTGGGGTCTAGTCCATTGAGGTGTAATGCTAGAAATTACACGTAAACAAAATGTTATTTTTCTAGGAAATATTGTTCTTTATCAAGCCATTAAAAGGGAATCAGATTCCAAAATCAAAGGCTTCTCAAATCCCATAGCAACTCCAAAAATGATGTAAGGAAGGAAAATAAGAATTTTACTTTAATTATTTAATACTAGGGAAAAAACTTATCTTCGTTTCTTGTAGGCTGATCTGCATAAACGAGAGAAGGAGCTGAGTCTCGAGAAGGAACAGAATAAGCGTCTGTGGGACCGGGACACAGGCAACAGCATCACCATCGACCACCTGCGGCGGGAGCTGGACAACAGGAACATGGAGGTGCAGCGCCTGGAGGCCCTCCTCAAGGCCATGAAGAGCGAGTGTCAGGGCCAGATGGAACGGCAGGTCAGGCAGGGCTGGGCGGCTCCTCCTTGGTCTCCCCCAAAGTAGAGTTGTGGATTCTGTGAGCAACTTATAAAAACCTGTTGTTTATGTCTATATTTTTGACGACTCGTTAAATTTAAAATGTTAAGCTTTATCTCGTTTTTGTCCATTGTTGTGTAATGAAACTCCCATCCAATTTTCCTTTTCATTTCCACCTAGAAATTGGTAACCTAGTAATTGCTTATTTCAGAAAAGCATCAAACCATAGGGAGATCTGAGGAACAGCAGGGTTGAAGGTTTCCAACAGAACCTGCCCCGGAATTAAGGGGCAGGTTGGAGGGAAATAGAAAGGGCAGTTTGTCTTCAATCCTACCACACTCTCCACTATTGCCAGTGTTATCCTAACTTAACTTGGTGTGGAAAACATCCTCAGAGGAAACTTGCCAAGCTCCTCCCAACGCTAGAAAACCACTCTAGAGGAGGAGCATTATTATTCAGTTAAGGCCTCTCCACCTTGGTCTAATTAACACATGTCAGTCTATGGTCTCTATGAGGTTCTGACAGCAGAACAATTTGAGACACTGTCAGATTCATGATTTCACGTTGTTGAGCTAACTT
Source organism: Monodon monoceros (assembly GCF_005190385.1). Taxonomy (NCBI): domain Eukaryota; kingdom Metazoa; phylum Chordata; class Mammalia; order Artiodactyla; family Monodontidae; genus Monodon; species Monodon monoceros. Next base: position 45,664,323 of record NW_021703777.1, read on the forward strand.
GTCATATCTCGAGACCTCTGTCTGTCTGCCTAAATTCATGAAATTCTTCTTTAACAATCAGATGGCAGCAATTCAGGGAAAGAATGAAAGTCTAGAAAAAGTGTCCTCCTTGACTGCTCAGCTTGAATCCACCAAAGAGATGCTCCGCAAAGTAGTAGAAGAGTTGACAGCCAAGAAGTTGAGCCTGGAGAGCTCCGAGAGGACTGTGTTGGACCTGACAGCTTCATTCCAGGAGAAAGAGAGAGCCATCGAGGCCACCAACTCGGAGATCATGAAGCTGCGCTCCCGGGTGGACTTGAAGCTGCAGGAGCTGCAGCATCTGAAGAATGAAGGGGCTCACCTCAGAAACGTGCAGACAGAATGCGAGGCCCTCAAGCTGCAGATGGCAGAGAAGGACAAAGTGATCGAGATCCTGCGGCAACAGATTGAAAACATGACGCAGCTGGTGGGCCAGCACGGACGGACGGCTGGCGCTATGCAAGTAGAGAAAGCCCAGCTGGAGAAAGAGATCAATGATAGGAGACTGGAGCTACAGGAAGTTAAGGTCTGTAGAGTGTTTTGGTGGTTTAGCTTCTGAAATATCTTTTTTCCCATGAGTAAGTATGACCTAATTGACTGGAAAGGGGTTTTGTAAGATGATTGTGGACACTCTGAAATTGTTTGAATGTATTTGTGTCAGTGTGCGTATATGTTTTTGTGAGAAAGTTTCCATACTTTTATCAGATTCCACAAGGAATGGCCCCAAAATGGTTCAGAACTGCTGACACAAAAGAGAAAATCCAGCTTCTTCGTGAAGCCTTTCCTGATCCCACAGTTTGAAGAAGTATTCTGTCCCTCTTCAAACAGACCTAAATTTGAACCCCATCTCTCACCACTCAATAACTGTAAAACACTGGACTGTTTGCTGAACGTTGGCTTCTATGTCTGTAAACCAAAAAGCAAACAAAGAAAACAAAACCCCCAAAACCTATTGGGTTATTTGAGGCTTACATGAGAAAATATGTATCAAGGATTTATTTAGCTTGGTTCCTGACCTGTGGAGGATGTTTAGAAAATATTAGTTCTCTTCCCCCATTCCGTTCTCTCTCTTCTGAACCTTATCATACTGCATTTGTACCTGTTATAGCCTGGATCACGTTCTGTATTGCAGTGTGTGTGTGTGTGTGTGTGTGTGTGTGTGTGTGTGTAAATAGCAATGTCTCCTCTTCCCGATAAGACTGCAGACTTCTTCAAGCAGGGTACACATCTCATTCATCTTTGTACCCCTGCCCCAAGACTTTGTGCCTTGCACCCAGCAGGTGCTCAGTAAATATTTATCAAAATTTAAAACTATTGAACCAATTTTTAAAAATTTGATTTCCTAAGCTTTATGTTACCTGTATCTGCCACGGTAAGTAGTAGGAGACAAGTCATGTACAATTAATTTTTTTCTTTTAGTTTTACTGAGATATAATTGACACAATACTGTATAAGTTTAAGGTATACAGCATAATGGCTTGATTTACATATATTGTGCAATGATTACCACAGTAAGTCAACATCCATCATCTCATATAGATACAAAAACAATTAAATAAAACAATGTTTCTTCCCTTATGATGAGAACTTTTAGGATCTACTCTCTTAGCAACTTTCAAGTATACCATACAGCAGTATTAATTATAGTCATAATGTTGTACATTACATCACAAGTGTAGTTATTTCTGTTATATCTGGAACGTTGTACCTTTTGACCACCTGATCCAATTTCCCCTCCCTATCCTTTCCCTGCCTCTGATAATCACAAATCTTTTTTTAATATTGATTTTCTTTTTTAAAAAATAATTTATTTATTTGTTTATATTTCTGGCTGCATCGGGTCTTGTTGCTGCGTGCGGGCTTTCTCTAGTTGCGGTGAGCGGGGGCTGCTCTTCCTTGTAGTGCGTGGGCTTCTCATTTCGGTGGATTCTCTTGTTGTGGAGCACAGGCTCTAGGCACACGGGCTTCAGTAGTTGTGGCATGCAGGCTCAGTAGTTGTGGCTCACAGGCTCTAGAACACAGGCTCAGCAGTTGTGGTCCACGGGCTCAGTTACTCCGTGGCATGTGGGATCCTCCTGGACCAGGGCTGTTCCTTGAACACATTACCCGTGCCTGGAGCTGTCCCCAGCCTGCCACATGCTTGCTCCTTTACCTCTTTGAGGTTTCTGCTCATCAGAGAAGCCTTTCCTGACCGACTGTGGCAGGGTCCTCAGGACCACTCACAGGGTGATCATTTACTAGGAGGACTCAAGCAGTACTCAGCAGATAGCCGTGCTCATGGGTAGGATTTATTACAATGAAAGGATCTAAAACAAAATCAGCCAAGGGAAAAAGCACACGGAGGAAACCAGGCACAAGCTTCCAAAAGTCCTCTCCGGCAGTCATGCAGGATATGCTTAATTCCCCCAGCAACAAGTTGTGACATGTGTCAAATGTTGCCAACCAGAGAAGGTCATTAGAGACTCAGTCTGCAGGGTTTTTATACTGGGGGCTGGTCATTTAGGTACTCCTTCCCGGACAGGTGAATACAGTCTTCCGAAAGGAAAACAGGTGTTCAGCATAAATCGTTTTGTTTGCAGAACAGTTTAGGCAGAGCGGGCCGCTTTTATTAGTTAGACTGGTGGGAACCCTCTCAAAATCCAAGTTTCCAGAACAGCCAACAGCCAGCCTGCCTAGCAGGCTTTCCTCCGGGTAGCCGGCAGGCTCTCTTCCACGTACCAACTTAGCTCACGTAGCAGCCCCCTCCCTGTGTTCATTCTCTACCCTCTCACCTTTTAAATTCTTTTTTGTCCTCATTATCTGGCTATTAAATATTTGTTTCATCTGTCTCCTCTCACTGGAATGTTAAAGCCCCACGAGGGCGAGGACACTGTTTGATTACTGCTGTACACGGCCAGGGCAGGGGAAGCCTCGCAGGCGAGGTGCTTTGGGAGTAAAACAAGGAGGTGCTCACCTAGGGCCTCCCCTACCTCCCCTGCTACGCTATCTCCAACAGATAAAGTGGAGCCTGGCACAAAGTAGGTGCTGGTGTTCAATACCTTTTTTTGAATGAATGAGTACAAAGAATAGGAATCATGAAGGGTTGCGGTCAGTGATACTGAGAATTAACATCTAAGGTTAAAAGGAAGTCAAATATTCCTTTTGTTTTCCAGCTTACTATTGCTGCTTTATATTTTATTTTTTTATTTCTTACTCTGTCCTTTGTGTTTATCCCTATATTTAGATTTTGAAAGATAAAAAAGATGCAAAGATACGGGAGCTTGAAGCCAGAGTGAGTGACCTGGAGCTGGAAAAGGTGAAGCTGGTGAATGCAGGCTCTGAGCGGCTCCGTGCAGTGAAGGACATCAGACAAGAGAGAGATCATTTATTAAGTGAGGTGAAAGCTAGTAGGAATGAGTTAAACAGTCTTACAGGTATGTTACTCCAATTCAAATTCTGCTAAAAAATAGGAGTGCTATCAGTGAAGTTCAATGAGGATCCTGGGACTATGTGAAAGAATGGTTCCTCATCCCAATTACAAACATGGATAATTATGCTGTCCCAGTGGACACCTGAAATCCTGATGCTTCTCCTTGAAGCCCTCCCACAGCTTGCACTTACTAACCACTAACTTTAGTCAGTCTTCAGTGTCCATAAAATTCTTCACTGAGTTTCCAAGAGGAGGGTGAGGGAAGCGGAAACCTTGAGTCCTTTGAGTCAGATAGCTTGATTAGATGTTTAATAACGAAGCAACACATGTAAACAGACTTATGCAAATTTCTTGAAACAGAAAAATCCAAGGCCTTAAATTTTAAAATGAAATACTCCTAGTTCACCAATAGTATGGTATAGGTATTATCTACTTCTCATACACACACACACACACACACACACACACACACACACACGCATACACGCATACATCTGTGATTCCTGAACACTTACTATGCTAGATGCTGAGACAGGCCCTAGAAACAACAGTGAGGCTCCTGGCTAGTTGAGAACCAGACCCGTATAGAACAGGTTACAGTACAGTGGGTGAGGCACAGTGGACGTGTGCTGGCTGCACATGTGGCAGAGGATAGAGAATCAGCCTCCCGTAGGAGGGAACATCTGTACTGGGCTTGATGGAGGAAAAGGAATTTGGCAGGTGAAAAAGAGGTAGAAGGGCAATCCAGGCAGAGAGAACATTATGGGCAGAAGCATGAAGGCATAAAATAACATAATGTGACCTCAGAAGTATTTATGGAAGTAAAAATACAAAGGAATGAGGACTAAGAAATGAGGCAGACAATGTGGAGCCAGCAAAAGATATTAAGTAAGAGATTGCTGTCATCAAATTTACATGTTAGAAGGACATTGTCGGCAGGTAAAGAGAGAAAGGCAAGCCTAAAGGAACAGAGGCCACCCAGTTAAGGAGGGTTTTGCTGTAGTCCCAGGGAAAGGTGATGATAACTTGAACCAAGGCAGTGGCAGTGAGAAGGAGAGGAGAGGGAAGAATTAAGAATATTTTTGGAGATTGGAGGGACTGTGTATGTGTTTCAGGTTTTAAATTTTCAGTATTGGGAGAACAATGATACCAACAGCTGAGAGAAGGAAACCAGGAGGGGTTGGCTTGCGGGCAGGAGGGTGAGACGCAGTCAGTGTGATACCGTTGGTCTGGGGGCACCAGGACATCCACGTGGAAGTGTCTAGTTAGACAGAGTTAGATCTTAGCAGAGAGGTCTTGGTTCTGTTTGTTCCCTATATATGTAAATCTATCTATCATATATAAATAGATAAATATAAATAAATAGATAGTTGAATAAGTGTGTGTGTGTATATGTGTGTGTGTGTGTGTGTGTGTGTATTCTTATGTATGAACAATGAATGCCGGGTATTTTGATAGTTACTGGAGATAAAAAATCAGATAAGACACATGGCGGCCTCAGGTTACTTACCATGTGGTGGACATTTCATCTACCTACAGCTGGAGGTTAAATCTGTTGTGGTAGATATGATTATCCAAGAAGGTTTAAGATGAAATAGATGTGAGCCAATTATACTGGCTGGGAAAAAGCAGTAAATAATAAGTGGGTAAAGGAGGAAGATCCACCCAAGCAGATTAAAAAGAGTCAGATGCCTGGAAATGTGTATGCACATCTAATTTCTGTAACAAATGATGTAACTAAATGGAATCTCTTTCAGCTCTAAAATTCTGTGATCATTAATTACAAATAAAATATACTTTATAACAATGGAGTAGAAAAAATTAATCAACTATTATTGATTATCACGTTGTACAGAGGACTATGAAGTCTTAAAAAGGAATTTTCGAAACAAAAGTGAAGAAATGGAAACTACTACAAATAAGCTGAAAATGCAATTAAAATCTGCACAGTCTGAGCTAGAACAAACAAGAAATACGTTAAAGTCAATGGAAGGATCTGATGGTCACGGTATGCTTTAGTAGCTTTTTTCCTTTTGTTTTTAATTCCCTTGGTCTAGATTTATTAAAACACAAACCTAGATACATTGCCTTTCACCTCTTCACAGGGCAGCATGCTGTGAGAGACATACAACAATAGGTAAATAGTATCACTGATGGGTGTTATATAGCAGTAGTTCTCAGGTTTTTGGGTTTTTTTTTTGAGGGAAATTGCCATTTACTTAATTTAATCTTTAAGTATCTGAATCTTTCTTTTTCTGTAGCTATTTCAATAATTTCTAACAGACCTCAATGTCCATAAATGCCAGTTAATTGTTTTTAAGGAAGTGTTGATATAAATACGGGTTACCAATAATTTTCATTCAACACCTTATTTTTCACACGGTTATTATCTACATAAACTGTGTACCTGTGGCTAATTGTCAGTTCCCAATTCCTTCTCTGAGATGAAGATGGGAGGGAGCCCTGGGAATTGAACTGCTAGGATGAGGGGTCCCTTCAACCACTTACTTGTTCCCTTTTCACCTTGCTGCCCATATTAATTCAGAGACAGAAGGTTAGTTGCTGTTTCATATTATTCATATCATTGTTTGTATGGCTATATTAGCTGACTGTAAGAATAAATATTTAACTAAAGGCTACAGTTTTTCTATTTCTCAGTATTTTTTCATGTTAAAAGACTTACGTTTGTGCTTACTTCAACAGCACATATACCAAAACTGGAAAGATACTGAAGGAGATTCCCATGGCCCCTGCACAAAGATGGCACGCAAATTCTTGACGCGTCCATATTTTGTGCGGTTCTTGGAGATTCAGCTCTTTCTTCGCTGGTTAACACCAAGAAAATGGTGGGGCTTGGAGAGATCACTCCAGAGGCCCATCTGGGGTCTGTTCCCTCGTCCCCTCCACCAGACAGAGTCTCGTCCTCAGTGTATTCCAGGCCTCTCCACAACTGTCCCAGTCACATTACCATTGTTAAATTAACTAGGTAATCCTGTATTTGCTCTCGAATGCCTATTTTCATTGATTAAGATCACCTTAAAACAAAAACTTTATTAAGAAAATTACCTTTGAAGGCCAACCATGATCCACTTAATCAGACCAAAATTCTTCAAAGTGGTGAGCAAATGATGCCAACCAATCAGCGCACTGTGCCTGTATTAACCCTGTCTTTGACAGCTTAGCTATAAGAACTGTATCTTGTTGGGAAGAAGTCACACCTTTCATCCTCCAATAGTTTGCTTTTAAAGAATGGCACATTTTCTTTTTCTTGTTAACCTCTAAGCTCTAGCTGGACCTAACTCAAAGCAGTGGCATTTCCAAACCTCTTTTCTCAGCTGACTCCAAGAAACAACATAAGGTCTCTGACTTTGAATTTCCAAACAAGGATGAGCTTTATTCATCTTTTCAGTGGCCTGCCATATCTTAAGTATTCAGTGCCTACTACCTGTCTAGAACATTCTCATCCTGTCATCAGTTTTAGTAAAATAATCACATATATGCTTGCATTGCCAGTTTGACTTCTGAAACAGCAGTGAGTTCCAAGCACATGACGGTAACCATGAGATTGGAAATGGAATCATTTGTGATATCACTGGGATCTTTTAAAAGATCACTTATAGTAGATGTCTTGCATGGTATTTTATACATCAGTTTCTAGAAAAATTATTTTAGTAAAAATACTATATACATTTTTCATTTTATGACTGTATATATTTTGTGTGTATATATTTCCTATATGTGTAAGTATGAACTTGGTCAGCATTATTTATTACTGTTGGAGATACAGCAAATTATGATGGCCAATGAAATTAATTCTAGCAAGGAATCACAAAACATCATCATTTATATACATTTCTGAGCTCAAAACCTCTGAGTAATTGCTGAAAATTGTTATATCCCAATATTGTGAAATCTGAAGACATTTTCTGTGAACACTTCCTTGAAACTGTCCACGTGCCTTAGAGGAATCTTACCTGTCACCTTCTCATAATGTTTGACCATCAAATTATAGTCACCTCTCAAAATTTAGAAACTTTAGAAACTAAGATACAGTTTAGCTCCTTTTTTTCCAGCTATGAAAGTGGCAATGGGGATGCAAAAACAAATTACGGCTAAAAGAGGTCAGATAGATGCCCTTCAGAGCAAGATACAATTTTTAGAAGAGGCCATGGCAAATGCAAATGAGGTAAGTCTCTGTCCTTGGAATGGGGGAAGCCAATATGTTCACTCATTAGTAAACTGCAACACAGAAGAAGATGTAGCAGAGATACAAACTACAGTGGAAGAAAGACAAGAGTTTATTCCTGACAGAGAGAATGAGGAGAAAGTTCCTGAAGGAACATTTGAGCAGGACCTTGAAAGAGCTAGTAATTTTTTTTTTTTGTAACTACTCTGGAATGAATTTTATTTTATTTTATTATTTTTTTCCTTGGTCCTCTTTTATTATTTTTTTGCATGTATCCATTTTTTAAAAATAAATATATTTATTTATTTATTTTTGGCTGTGTTGGTTCTTCATTGCTGCGCACGGGCTTTCTCTAGCTGTGGCGAGCAGGGGCTACCCTTCATTGAGGTGCATGGGCTTCTCACTGAGGTGGCTTTTCCTGTTGTGGAGCACAGGCTTAGTTTCCTGTTGTGGGCTCTAGGCGTGTGGGCTTCAGTAGTTGTGGTGCACGGACTTAGTTGCTCCGCGGTATGTGGGATCTTCCCAGACCAGGGCTCAAACTCGTGTCCCCTTCATTGGCAGGCGGATTCTTAACCACTGTGCCACCAGGGAAGTCCCCATGTATCTATTCTTTTTCAAATTCTTTTCCTATTTCGGTTGTTACAGATTATTGAGCAGAGTTCCCTGTGCTATGCAATAGGTCCTTGTTGGTTCTCTATTGTACTTTAAATACAGCAGTGTGTATATGTCAATCCCAAACTCCCAATCTATCCCTCCCCACGACCCTTCTCCCCAGTAACCCTAAGTTCATTCTCTAAGTCTGTGAGTCTGTTTCTGTTTTGTAAATAAGTTCATCTGTATCATTTCTTTAGATTCCGCATATAAGCGATATCATACGCTATTTGTCTTTCTCTGTCTGACTTACTTCACTTAGTATGATAATCTCCAGGTCCATCCTTGTTGCTGCAAATGACATTATTTCATTCTTTTTTATGGCTGAGTAATATTCCATTGTATAGACGTACCACATCTTCTTTATCCATTCATCTGTCAATAGACGTTTAGGTTGCTTCCATGTCCTGGCTATTATTAACAGTGCTGCAGTGAACATTGGGGCACATGTATCCTTTTGAACAATGATTTTCTTCGGATATATGCCCAGGAGCGGGATTGCTGGATCATATGGTAGCTCTATTTTCAGTTTTTTAAGGAACCTCCATACTGTTCTCCATAATGGCTGCACCAATTTACATTCCCACCAACAGTATAGGAGGGTTCTGTTTTCTCCACACCCTCTCCAGCATTTCATTGTTTGTAGATTTTTTGATGATGGCCATTCTGACTGGTGTGGGGTGATATCTCATTGTAGTTTTGATTTTTATTTCTCTAATAATTAGTGATGTTGAACATCTTTTCATGTGCCTCTTGGCCATCTGCATGTCCTCTCTGGAGAAATGTCTATTTAGGTCTTCTGCCCATTTTTTGATTGGGTTGTTTGTTTTTAGGATATTAAGCCGCATGAGCTGTTTGTAAATTTTGGAGACTAATCCTTTGTCGGTCACATCATTTGCAATATTTTCTCCCATTCTGTGGGTTGTTTTTTTTGTTTTGTTTATGGTTTCCTTTGCTGTGCAAAAGCTTTTGAGTCTAGTTAGGTCGCATTTGTTTATTTTTGTTTTTATTTCCTTTACTCTGGGAGATGGATCGAAAAAGATATTGCTGCAATTTATGTCAGAGTGTTCTTCCTATGTTTTCCTCTAAGAGTTTTATAGTGTCCGGTCTTACATTTAGGTCTTTAATCCATTTTGAGTTTATTTTTGCGTATAGTGTTAAAGAATGTTCTAATTTCATTTTTTTTACATGTAGCTGTCCAAGAGCTAATATTTTAACTGCAAGAAGTAGGCGAAAGGATATTCATGGTAGAGAGACGGAATGGTTATAAACAAAGCATATTTAGTTCTGCTCTAATGCAACATATGTGTTCCTGAAATCACCACGCTATGCAAAATTGTGCCATAAAAACCACCAGGGGGCTTATCAGAACAGTGGGATTAGGAGCACCACACTAACGAACTTCATCAGTGACAAAAGGAAAACAGGAACCTAATGAAAATAGAAGCACTGTTTTACACGTGTTAAATGGTTAAGAGATACATAAATACTACAGTTAGGATGGCCCTTTATCTTAAAAAAGACTGGAAGTTTGCTTGTGCCTTGAAGAATTGCAGCATGGGAGTTGTTAAGAAGGGGTAGAAGGTGGGTTTCCTGTAACACAGGATGTGCATGGACATAGCTCATAACCCAAGGTAAACTGAGGGAGCTGATAGTTGTTTGGAGAGTGTGTATGTATGTGCTTTGTGTGTATTTCTGTGCAGCTCTGTTTAGCTGGGTGCTGTTTTCTGCCTTGACCCCGTATTTCTCATAAATGAAACTGTGCATGAGTAAATGTGAAATTTGTGTCATATTCAAATGTCCCCTGATAACAGCAATCACTTTGGAACAAATTTGCACTTTTAGAAGAAGAGTTATAACAGAACTGACTGTAATGGAGATGAGAAGGTAAACAGCATAAGCAGAAAATAAGGGCATCTAAAATAATTGCTTTCCCCATACCGAAAATGCTGAAATACTTTTTTTAGAATGAGGCTAAGTATTAACAAATATATACATACATTTGTGCATACCCCTCATCATATGGACTTATTTATTTCCTGTGCTTTTGTTCTTTCCCACTTTTTTCTCCCCTCCATTTCTTATCCTAAATTTGTTCTTTTCTTTTTCTTCTTCCATTATTTGCCTATTTGGAACCTAAAGCAGGGCTTATCCTCGTCCTCCCCAAGGGTACTTAGGGCAGTAAGAGGTTACTGCCTGCTGTCACCAGAAACACCTGCACCTAGTAAAGGAAGGTGTTCATCAAAGCTCGATGACATTCCCCTCAAACAGGAAGGAGGCAGCTTGAAAAATTAATCCTTCTTTCTTTCTCATCAGAAAAGGAAAAACTATTTGTATCCAAAATGTGTATTACAGTGGTGATACCTACTACCTTGTTTACATTAAACATTTTCTCTATGAAAAAAATATACATATAGAAAGAAATATAGACTCAGTAAGTTCAGGTTTATATTTTAACTTGATTACTATGCATTTGTTCTTTTCTACCCATTTCATGATGTATTTTAAAGGAATGAACTAATTTTAATGAAACTTTGTTAGATACCAAAGATTCTCCATAAGTTTATCAGTAAGCTCATTCTCATCACTGGATCACAGTGACTTTGAGGACAGGAACTGTGTGTCCTATTTCTTTTTATGCCAGAGGGCCTATAGTAGGCATTTGTGAAATTAATATTTAACCATTTGTGAAATTAATATTCAACCTTGAAACAAAATAGAAAAACCATAAAGATTTCAAATACGTGTGTCTTCTTTAAATCTCTTGTGTCATTTTAAAGAAGTTTCAATTTGATTTGGTATATGATTACTCAATCTCAATTCACCACAACACTGTCTCTTTTTATGACAGCACAGTTATTACATAGTTCATAGGTTTTATCAAAGATTTAATAAGCCTAGAAAGAAGTAATAAACTAGTAGTGATAAAAATGAGAGAAAACATGGTAACATAATTCTAGCAGCTCCCAACTCCAATCCGTATACAGTTAAGCTATAGTTCAGATCTTTACATAATAGTTTTATATTTCCATCACATCTCAGCATCTACATCAGCATACTATTTCTGATATTTTCTCCTCTGTAATTGTAGGAAAACCATTTTCTAAAAGAAGAAAAGACAAAATTAAGCCAGGAATTGAGTACTGTTGCAACAGAGAAAAACAAGATGGCGGGAGAACTAGAAGTCCTACGATCTCAGGAACGCCGACTGAAAGAAAAGTTTGCTAATATGGAAGTTGCTCTTGATAAGGTGGTTATTAACTAAATATATAAAATAGTTATCAACTAAATAGTTATTAACCAAGTAGAATTGTTCTGAATGAAAGGTCCATGTTGATAGGAACCAAATCTGTCAAACTGTATTGTATCCCAGTCACCTCACACAAGAAAAAAACTGTATCCTGTACAGAAGGCTGAGCTTTAAAAACATAGTCATGATGCATACTTTTTACAAAAGTATCTTTTTTCTGGCTAACAGGTCACAAGAGCAGTCAGATATAAGATGTAAGATGCTCCTGGTATCCTTCGTGACCTGAATAACTAAAAATACCACCAATCTAACTTACTATCAAAGAAGGACTTGAATACTAGGTAGAATACAGTCTGTTAATAATATCCATACATAGATAAAGTAATGCTAACGTCTGGCACTTTGTGGAGTTCAAAAAGTGCAGGTGGGGAGCTTCCCTGGTGGCACAGTGGTTAAGAATCTGCCTGCCAATGCAAGGGAAACAGGTACGAGCCCTGGCCCGGGAAGATCCCACATGCCGCGGAGCAACTAAGCCCATGCGCCACAACTACTGAGCCTGAGCTCTAGAGCCCGCAAGCCACAACTACTGAGCCCACGTGCCACAACTACTGAAGCCTGCGCGCCTAGAGCCTGTGCTCTGCAACAACAGAAGGCACGACAGTGAGAAGCCCGCACACTGCAACGAAGAGTAGCCCCCGCTCACCGCAACTAGAGAAAGCCCACGCACAGCAACGATGACCCAACACAGCCAAAAATAAAATTTAAAAAAACAAATAAATTAATCAATTAAAAAAAAAAGAAAAGAAAGTGCAGGTGGGGAACACAGCTTAAATAATGAGAAGGATCAATGATGACACTGTATTTGTCATTGCCATTTATTGTAGAGAAGTAAATCTCTCTTTGTGTCACCTGAAAACTCTGGAAGCCTAAAAATATACCAAGACTAGTCATTGATTCTTGAGAAATCAGAGCCTTCATGGTGATAGAAAATGACCTGTGATCCCACCTATTCAAACTTAGGTCTTAGAACATGATATATTGACTCAATGAATTTCAGTTGTGGTTATTTTTATAGAAATGTTTTTACATTGCTAAAGCTGTTTGCTCATTTCATCCTTAGTTCATTCATTCTTTTGAGTGCCCTCCACATACTAAATGCCATGTAGATGCTGGGGCTACAGAGGATAAAGACATGGCCTCCAGTTACTCTCAAGTTTTCTGAATAAAACATAAATAAATAGATAAATGTAATACAGTGTGCCAAGAACAGGGGAAGTTTCCTTGAATAGATGGCAACTCTGCATTTATACATTAATAAAATAAAATTGCATAAAGAATGGAGGGTAAACCACATGTGGTTGCTTGATTGTAGGCATCTTTGCGGTTTGCAGAATGTCAAGATATAATACAGCATCAGGAACAAGAATCAGTGCGCCTAAAACTTCAACACACTTTGGATGTAAAAGTAAGATCTTTTTTCATCAAAAATAGTAATTTAAGCAAAAATTATGCCTTGGTTTGATATACTTTCATATTTTCCCCATGTACTTTAGATACATTCAAGTGTACTTTTAACATTATCTAATATTAGCAATTATAAAATCTGTGCATTGTACAGATTATACCTATCCTTTTCGTATATAGTAACAAATTGAAGCACCATGCTTTTTGTTAAGTCTATACTGAATGAGGGAAACATAGAAGTACCTACCTTGGGGAACCAGAGATTTGTATACCGGAGGTCAAGTATGTTTGGCTTGTTTGGAAAATTAAAAAAATGATGTAATTTGCATGACAAAACATGTCTTCTTTAAAAATAGTAGATTTTTCCACTGGAGTATATGTCTGGCTTTCGAGTATATTTTAAAGTTGCAGACATACTTTGAAGTCTCAATACTGGATATTTTCACAGGCAGGAGCACTCCATAGTTGGAGAGGGTCTTTCTCAGTCGTATGTCAGAAGTAGTGTGGAGTGTTTGGCAAAGTTAGAAACCAACGTAGTAGCGTCCCATCCGAGATATGTTTTCACATCTGGAATGATTTTATCCATCAGAAGTGTGAAGGCATCTTCCTAAGCCCATGATTAGTCCCCAAAGAGTAATATACACCCGAATCATCTTGCTTAATACTTTGGCTTAAAACTTTGTAGAAGTTCAACAGGTAAGACTGAAATTATATTTGCAAAAATACATTTTGATTTCACAATTCTCACTGTAGGTTGACAGTTATTTTGCTCACATGTATATTGTCTTCCAGGAACTTAAGGGCCCTGGATACACCTCCAATTCTTCTGTGAAACCACGCCTTCTACACCCACCATCTGCTGCCCAGTCTGCAGCCAGCTTCCTATCTCATGTAAGTAGTCTTATAGTCTAATCACACACGAAATCACACATGAAAATCAATTTCATTAGTTAATAGTCCTGTTGTACATACAGCAACAGGGTTGCTAGTAACCTACCAGTTATCCTGCTTATGCATTTCAATGAAAAGCATGCACTGCAAAATGAAAAAGTTGAAATGGACTATTTTCACACACATGAGTTATGTGCACTGATAAACTAGCTATCACACAGCAAGTAACACTCTATCAAACAAAAGAATATTATTAATATTAGAAGTTAACATGGTTCTCTCTGGAGACTGGAACTTGGAGGTGGGCAGAGGAAGGAAAGGAGACTGCTGCTTTTTGTTTTAAATGTTATAAAGTCATTTTACCTTTAAAACTATATGCACGTTACATTGATAAAAATTAAATTAAACCCCTCTCCCCGTGAAGAAAACAACAAACACAACAAAGAACATTTGACCAGGAGTCATTGGGACTTAAGATGTGTCTCTAACTACTTTGTGTGACCTTGGAAACTGAGTTAAATATATTGTTCCTTTTCATCTCTAATGAGGAGTCTGGACTATAGATCATCTCTGGGGTTTTCTAGAAGATCAGCTCTGAAATGCCATGACTCTTCATTACCCAAAAGCCAGCCTAGTACTTAGGCTCTTTAATACATAGACTGTACTTGATTATAAAGAATCTCATCCATCACTGAAAAAGTACTAGTCATAAGTCTATTAAATTTAACACTTTAATTGTAATTCTAACAGCAGTAATGAAGTGTATTATCTAAATAGACTGTTAAGCATGTTTTATACAATTTCTTCCCTTAGAAGTGTTTATTATATAATTTTACACATTAAATGTAACATACATTCTTTGTTTTATTCACTGATGTGTTCTAAGCACCTGGAACAGTATCTAGCATGTGGTAGGTATTCAGTACATATTTGTCTAATCGGTGAATGAATTCATTGTAAAATATTGTGTTCAGGTTTTCATTGTTTCTACTGACAAGTCAGTCTTAAGTCTTATTGTCGCTTTTTGGGAGGCACTTTTTTTCTCTAACCACTTTAAAGATTTTCTCTTTGTTTTGGTTTAAGCAGTTTGACTGTGATGTGCCTGTGTGTAGTCTTCTTTGCATTTATCTTTCTTGGGGCTCACTGATCTTCCTGGATGTGTGGATTGATATCTTTCATTGATTTTGGAAAATTTTTACCTTTTATATTCTTGACTATTTTTTCTGCCCCATTCTCTGGTTTCCTTCTGCGACTTGTACTATTAAGTAACTTTATTTCTTAAAGTGGTATGTGATAACTCCATTGTCTGAATCCCCTATGAACTTCTGACCATTGTTTCTCTTGGTTTCTGGTCATATTTTTGTCTGCTCTTTTTACTGCATTTTTTTCAAGACTATTTTTTAGAGCAGTTTTAGATTCACACCAAAATTGAAAAGAAGATACAGAGATTTCCCTTATCCTCCCTGCCCTCACACATGCACAGCCTCCCCATTATAAACATCATTCACCAGAATGATGTGTTATCAGGGATGAACCTACATCGGCACATCATAATCACCCAAAGTCCATAGTTTACCTTGGGGTTTGCTCTTGGCGTGGTACATTCTATGGATTTGGACAGATGTTTATACATATGTCATAATTGACAAATATCCATCATCATCATATCATACAAAGTATTTTCACTTTACTAAAAGTTCTGCCTCCCCTGCATCCACCCCTGGCAACCATTGATCTTTTCGTTGTCTCCCAGTTTTACCTTTTCCAGAATGTCATTGAGTTGGAATCATACAGTATGTAGCCTTTTCAGATTGGCTTCTTTCACTTAGTAATATGTATTTAAGATTCCTCCATGTCTTTTCATGGCTTGATAGTTCATTTCTTTTTAGCACTGGATTTTCATTGTCTGGATGTACCACAGTTTATCTGTTCATCTACTAAAGGGCACCTTGGTTGCTTCCAAAGTTTGGTAATTGTGAATAAAGCTGCTATAAACATCCATGTGCAGTTTTTTGTGTGGACATGTTTTCAACTCCTTTGGGCAGATATCAAGAGCATGATTGCTGGGTCATATGGTAAGAATCTGTTTAGTTTTGTAAGAAACTACCAAACTGTCTTCCAAGGTGGCTGTACCATTTTACACTCCCACTAGCAGTGAATGAGAGTTCCTCTTGTTCCACAGCCTTGCCAGCATTTGGCAGAGATTATATAATCCAGTGGTTTCCTGAGAATGGGTGCATTTCATTCATTAAGTGTTTTAAAACCTTGCATGTCTGAAAATACCTTTATTCCTCACTTACATTTGATTGATGTGCAAAATGTTGTTGCTATTGTGTCATTTTGATTCCAGGGCTTTTGTATGTGACCTGTTTGTTTGTTTCTCAAAGATTTTAGAGTCTTTTCTCTACCTCTGGTATTCATTTCAGGGTGATCTCTGCTGGGGGTCTTTTTCCCTTCATTGTGCAGGCTCTTATGTTCTTTCTTCTCTGAAATTTTCTTGTGTCATTTATTTGATCATTTTCTTCCTTCATTTGTTCAGTTCTCTCTTTCTAGAATTCCTGTTAAGTCACCTATTAAGCCTTCTGGATTTATTCTCTAATCTCCTTTAATTTTGACTTCCAATCATCTCCTCATATTTTATTCCCACCTTCTGGGAAAACTCCTCAACTCTATCTTCCAAACATCTATTGAATTTTTTTTCTGATATCATGTATTTTTAAAAATTTCCAGGAGGCTTTTCTTGTTTTTTAAATCTTCTCTTTATATAGTTTTATGTTCTTTTGTGGATGCGGTACTTCCTCATTTCCGTCTAAGGATATTAGTATCAGTTTTTCAGTAATTTCTTCTGTTACGTGAATTATTGCTGTTTCTTTAAATTCATTTTTTTTCTGTTTGTTTTGATGTCTGTCTTTCATGTTGGAGATTTTCCTTCACTGTTTGGCAATCATTGGCTGTCCATTCATATTTAAGACTGAGGCCCTAAAAAACCAATGAAAAGCACTTTGTAAGGTTCACAGGATTTGTTAGCTAGTAGATGGTTAGATATTACTTTTTAACCGAGGGATCCAAAAATGATCTTAGTTTTTTTTCTTGGTCCTGTTAATTCCCTTAAAGAGCGATTGTCTTACTACAGACTTGTAGATATAAATCTATCTGCCAGTATTCTGAGAGGTGAGTGGGGCAGGGAATCTGGGGTATCTATATATCTGTAAATCTTACTTTATGCTTATATTTTCAGTTTGCAACCTTCCTCCTGCCATGCCAGATATCCTTTTGGAGCCTAAAGTCCTTTGGTTCAACCTCACCCAGAGATTAAGCCTCTAAATGTATTTAGGGGAAAAGAACGAATTATTACCCGACTCCGTGGGGAGGACATCTGGTATTCTCACAGCTTCTACCATAAACTTTTAGCCAGTCCTCCCATTTTGCTGCCCTGTCCCTTACCCTGGCCTTTAGAAATACACAAGGCCTCCATTTCCTGAGTCTTTCTGGAATACTCTGATGCAGAGCAGCTTACTGCTTCCTGGCTACTTCTGTGCAGGTACTTGATGTTTTAGCTTTGCTTTGTTCTACTAAATTAATTATGAATTACCTATTTGCTTTCCATCTCCCCAAATTTGATCATCATTACTCATCTAATGTTATCTCTCCTTTCCTCTTTATCCTTGTTAATTTCTTGAGTGTCATTTTAGTGGGGCTTCAGATAGAGCAAAAATAAATGCCAAGTCTTATGTTTAAAAGTAGAATATTTCTATGTGCATTGTTCTCCATTGCCCCTTCATTTATCTCGTTTCATTTTCATCTTCTTGTTCCATGATTCTAATAATAGTCATTACTTACTGAACACCAGGCACTGTGCAGCATACTTTCTATAGATTATATCATTTATTCCTCACAACCACCCACACGAGATAAGTGCTGTTATTATACTTATTTTACAGAGGAGGAAACTGAGGCTTGGAGAAGCTAAGTGACTTACAGAGTTCACACTCCAAAAACCCAGTTGTGCCAACACTTAACCAAGGTAGCCTGAGCCTAGAACCTGTCTCCTTAGCCAGTTATACTTTACTCATTCTCTACACCACACTGTTGAATGCTGTTTATAAACAAAATAAACGGATGATGACGTTAATAGATACTCTGCCTGAACCAACAGTGTATTTCATTAGGTCTTTGCGGATGAGTATTATACCATTTTGGAGGTACAAAGGCATTAAAAATTATCCAATTGATTGCCCTAGTTTTAACAGGTGAGAAAATGGTAGAACCAGAAAAAGTATATTATGTGATTTGATCCAAGCTCAAACACCAAGAACATGTATATATGTATGTGTATCTAAATACATACCTACACAGACAGACACATACACACACATAATTGGTAGCTTGACATAGAAGATTTTAGATGAAAGTTTCAGATAAAGGCTATTGTAGCATATAAAAATAAAATATTTCCAGGATCGTATAATTTATTTTGTTTATATATGAGACTCTGTACACAGGCACTGTAATTTGTGCTAGCTGTGCTTGATCTTTGTCATTGAAGTACCCATGATGTGAGCAAGATTTTCAGCAAGGCTTTGTAACTTTTGTCTTATTTCCTACTCACCCATTTTTAGTAGACAATATAAATAATATATATATATATATATATTCTAAACAGTATATTTTTATCCCATTTTTATTACCGCCTTCTGACAGGAACATAAGTATTATAGGAGATGGATTTGGTCAGACATTCTCAAAATAGAATAGTCTAATTCAAACTGAATGAGATCAAGCTTTTATTTTTAGCTTTTACATTCATCTTCTATCTTTGGAAAATGGAGCTAGGAGGAGTTGAGAAGCACACATTCTCCCTAGACATTACTTATCTTACATTATAACTCATAAGTTTGCCTGTAATGGACTCAAGGCCATTAGAGAGAACAGTATTTGGGGAAGATGGAGGTACATTAGAGATATAATTTGCAAGGTATTTTGGAAACAAATTTAACATAAAATAATTTCAGAGTCAAAATGTAATAGGAAGCTAATCAAATCACAAAACAAACCTTAAGTTTAACAACAACAGCATAAGCTTATATTCTTCCCTTGAAACCGAAAAAGCTTGTAGAAGTTTTAACCTGAAAATGTATGTCCCCTAGCAATAGCCTTGATGTGTATCCTAAGGGTCAGAGATTGGAGTGGGAGAGAGCAAGATTCTTTGACGGGCTCCAGTAACTTCAGGAAGAGCTTATATGTAGCTATTTCTTTACCAGCCAGACAGGAGTCATATGTAAAGAATGTTTTTAAATTGTTCATTTCCTAGCTATTTTCTAATTTTTAAAAGTGTATTTTGCTCATGTTATAAATCAAAATATGTTCCATATGAATCAAACAGCATACAAAAGTATTAAAAATGAATCAGTGAAAATATTACAAGATTTATAAACATTAAAAGGAACAATTGGGACTTCCCTGGTGACACAGAGGTTAAGAATCCACCTGCCAATGCAAGGGACATGGGTTCGAGCCCTGGTCTGGGAAGATCCCATGTGCCGCAGAGCAACTAAGCCTGTGTGCCACAACTACTGAGCCCGCTCGCCTAGAGCCCCTGCTCTGCAACAAGAGAAGCCACCGCAATGAGAAGCCTGCGCACCGCAATGAAGGTTAGCCCCCACTTGCCGCAACTAAAGAAAGCCTGTGCACAGCAACAAAGACCCAACACAGCCAAAAATAAATAATAAATTAACTAATTTAAAAAAGGAACGATTATTTTGAGTAAATAAAACTTAAATCACAAAACCACCATAAACAAAATGAAATCACAAACTAGAAAAATATTTCTAATAAATAAAGGGTTAATGTATATAATATAGAGAGTTTTTACATACCCAGATGAAGATAGCATATACTCTAAAAGAAAAGTGTACTAAAGATATGGATACAAAATTCACATAAGAAATGCATATAGTCAATAAACATGAAAAATGTTCAAATTCATTTATAAACAAATAATTATTACTGCATATTAAAGCAAAAACAAACTAACAATTTTGCATATAAAATGGTAATGGGAAGGGTGCAGCATAATGGCCACTCTTGTATCATACCTTACTGATAAAGATATAAATTGATATGATTTTGTCATTTTTGCTTCCAAAGTTCACTGTTTCTTTTTTTTTTTCTTTTTAAATTAATAGACTATTTTTTTAGGATAGTTTTAGCAGAAACTAGAGAATTGAGCAGAAAGTTTAGAGAGCTCCCATAGACTCCCTTTGCCCTCCCCCTCCCTCCCCCCAGTTTCTCCTATTACCAATGTCTTGCATTAGTGTGGTACGTTTGTTACAATTGATAAGCCAATATTGATACATTATTATTAACTAAAGTCTATAATTTACATTGGGGTTCACTCCTTGTATTGTACATTCTGTGGGTTTTGACATATGTATGATGGTATATATCGACCATTATAGTATCATACAAAATAGTTTCACTGCTCTAAAAATGCCCTGTGCTTCACCTGTTCATCTCTTCCCCGCCTTCCCCTGAACCCCTGGCAACCAGTGATCTTTTTACTCTCTTTGTAGTTTTGTCTTTTCCAGAATATCATATAATTGGAATCATATAGTATATAGTCTTTTCACATTGGCTTCTTTCACTTAGCAATATGCTTGCAAGATTCCTTCATATCTTTTCATCCCTTAGTAGCTAATTTCTTTTTCACTGAATAATATTCCATAGTATGGGTGTACCACAGTTTGTTTATCCATTCACCTGTTGAAGGATATCTTGATTGCTTCCAAGTTTTGGCAGATTATGAATAAGTCTATGTGCAGATAAACATCTATGTGCAGGTTTTGCACAGACATAAGTTTTCAACTCTGTTAGGTAAATACTACAGAGCATGATTGCTGCATTGTATAGTAAGAGCATGTTTAGTTTTGTAAGAAACAATGGAACTGTCTTCCAAAGAGGCTGTACCATTTTGTAATCTCACCAGCAGTGAATAAGAGTTCCTGTTGCTCCCCATCCTTGACAATATTTGGTGTTGTCAGTGTTTGGATTTTAGCCATTCTAATAGGAGTGTGGTGTAGTATGATATCTTGTTGTTTGACTTTGAAATTCCTTAATGAAATACAATGTTGAGCCTATTTTCATATGTTTATTTACCATATACATATTTTCTATGGTGAGATGTCTGTTCCAAACTTCTACCCATTTTTTAAAGGGCATTTAAAATTTTTTATTATTGTTGAATTTTAAGAGGTTCTTTTTTGGGGTGTATTTTAGTTACCAGTCTTTTATCAGTTATCTGTTTTGAAAAGATTTTCTGCCAGTCTGTTGTTTATATTTCCATTTTTTAAACATTATCTTTCACAAAGAAAAGTTTTTAAGGTTAATAAAGTACAATTTACTGATATTTTTCTTTCATGGATCATGCTTTTGACGTTGTATCTAAAAAGTCATCACTAAACCTAAGGTCATCTAAATTTTCTCCTATATTATCCTCTAGGAGTTTTATAGTCTGGAATTTTACATTTAGGTCTGTGATTCACTTTGAGTTAATTTTTGTGGAGGATATAAGGTCTGCATCTAGATTCATTTTTTTCTGCATGTGGATGTCAAGTTTTTCCAGCACCACTAGTTGAAAATAGTGCCCTTTCTCTATTGAATTACCTTTGCTCTTTTGTTGAAGATCAGTTGGCTATATTTGTGTGGGACTATTTCTGGGATCTTTATTTTATTCTGTTCCATCAGTCTATTTGTCTGTTCTTTTACCAGTACCACACTGTCTTATTACAGTAAATCTTGAACTTGGATAGTGTCAATTCTCCAACTTTGTTCACCTTCACTATTGTCTTAGCTCTTCTGGGGTTTTTGCCTTCCCATATAAACATTAAAATCAGTTTGTCAATATCAACAAAATTTAAAGAATTATTGGGGTTTTGATTAAGATTGTATTTAATTCATAAATCAGGTTGGAAAAAACTGATATCTTAACAATATTGGGTCTTCTTATCCATGAACATGGAATATCTCTCCATTTATTTAGCTCTTCTTTGATTTCTTACATCAGAATTTTTTAGTGTTACTCATGTAGATCTTGTACATATTTTGTTAGACTTATACCTAAGAATTCTATATCTTTGGTACTAATGTGAATGGTATTGTGTTTTTAATTTTAAAATCCAATTGTTCATTGCTCTTATACAGCAATTGACTTTTGTTTATTAACCTTGTTTCCTGACACCTTGCAATAATCTCTTATTTGTTCCGGGAGTTTTCTTGTTACTGTTGTTGATTCTTTGGGATTTTCTACATAGCGAATCATGTCATTTGTGAAGAAAGACAGTCATTTCTTCCTTTGCAAATCTGTACACCTTTTTTTTCCTTTTTGTTCTTTTTATTTCATTAACTATGACTTCCAATATGATGTTGAACAGAAGTGATGAGAAGGGACATTCTTGCCTAGTTTTTTTTTTTTTTTTTTTTCGGTATGCAGGCCTCTCACTGCTGTGGCCTCTCCCGTTGTGGAGCACGGGCTCCGGACGCGCAGGCTCAGCGTCCATGGCTCACGGGACCAGCCGCTCCACGGCATGTGGGATCTTCCCGGACCGGGTTACGAACCTGCGTCCCCTGCATCAGCAGGCGGACTCTCAACCACTGCGCCACCAGGGAAGCCCCTTGCCTAGTTTTTGACGTTAGCAAGATAGTATCTAGCTTCTCCCCATTAAGTGTGATGTTAGCTGTAGGGTTTTTATAGGTGTTCTTTATCAAATTGAGGAAGTTCCCCACTATTCCTAGTTTACTGAGAGGTTTTTCCCCTTTCAAGACTAGAAATAATTATTTTTTAATTGAAATATAGTTGATTTACAATATTGTGTTACTTTCAGATGTACAGCATAGTGATTCAGTATTTTTGAAGATTATATTCCATTATAGGTTGTTATAAGATAATGGGTATAATTCCCTCTGCTATACAGTATATCCTTGTTGCTTATCTATTTTACATATAGTAGATAATCTCATACCCATGATTTGTCCCTTCCCCATCCCTCTCCTCTTTGGTAACCACAAGTTTGTTTTCTATATCTGTGAGTCTGTTTCTGTTCTGCATATATATTCATTTGTATTATATTTTTAGATTTCACATATAAGTGATATCTTACGTGGAATCTAAACAATTTCTCTGTCTGACTTATTTCACTAAACATAATGTTCTCTATGTCCATCCACATTGCTGCAACTGGCAGTATTACAATTCCTTTTTATGGCTGAGTAGTATCCATTGTGTGTGTGTGTGTATGTGTGTGTGTGTATATATATGCGTCACATCTTCTTAATCCAGTTGTCTGTTCATAGGCACTTGGGCTGCTTCCATGTCTTGGCTATTGTAAATATTACTTGCTGTGAGCATTGGGGTACCTGTATCTTTTCAAATTAGTGTTTTTGTTTTTTCTGGATACTTACCCAGGAGTGGAATTACTGGATCATATAGTAGTTCAATTTTTTGTTTTTTAAAGAACCTTCATATTGTTATCCATAGTGGCTGCACCAATTTATGTTCCCACCAACAGTGTATGAGAGTTCCCTTTTCTCCACATCCTTGCCAACATTTGTTTTTGTAGACTTTTTTTTTTTTTTTTTTTTGGCTGCACTGCATGGCTTGCAGGATCTTAGTTCCCCAACCAGGGACTGAATCTGGGCCCGCAGTGAAAGCAGCAAGTGCTAACCCTGGACCACCAGGGAATTCTCTATTTGTAGACTTTTTGATGATAGCCATTCTGACAGGTATGAGGTGATACCTCTTTGTGGCTTTGATTTGTATTTCTCTAATAATTAGTGATGTTGAGCATCTTTCCATTTGCCTGTTAGCCATCTGTATGCCTTCTTTGGAAAAATATCTATTCAAGACTTCTGCTCATTTTTTTGATTGGATTGTTTGTTTGTTTGATATTGAGTTATATGCTCTGTTTGTGTATTTTGGATATTAACCCCTTGTCAGTCACATAATTTGCAAATATGTTCTCCCACTCTGTAAGTAGTCTTTTCATTTTGTTGATGGAAAGTTTCCTCTGCTGTTCAAAAACTTTTAAATTTAATTAGGTCCCATTTGTTTATTTTTGCTTTTATTTCCTTTGCCTTAGGAGACTGATACAAGAAAATATGTCAAAGAATGTTCCACCTATGTTCTCTTATGGGAGTTTTATTGTTTCAGGTTTTACGTTTAGGTCTTCAAACCATTTTGAGTTTATTTTTGTATATGGTGTGAGGAAATGTTCTAATCTCATTGTTTTACATGTGGCCATCCAGTTTTCCCAGCATCACTTATTGAAGAAACTGTCTTTTCTCCACTGTATATTCTTGCCTCCTTTGTCATAGATTAATTGACTGAAGGTGCCTGGGTTTATTTCTGGGCTCTCCATTCTGTTCCATTGATCTATGTGTTTGTTTTTGTGCCAGTACTACACTATTTTGATTACTGTAGCTTTATAGGATAGTCTGAAGTCTGGGAGGGTTATACCTCCAGCTTTGTTCTTTTTTCTCAGGATTGCTTTGGCAATTTTGTGGTCCCATATAAATTTTAGGATTATTTGTTCTAGTTCTGTGAAAAATGTCATGGGGTATTTTGATAGGGATTGTGTTAAATCTGTAGATTGCTTTGGATAGTATGGCCATTTTAATGAGATTATTTCTTACAATCCAAGAGCATGAGATATCTTTCCATTTCTTTGAATCATCTTTAGTTTCCTTTATCAGTGTTTTATAGTTTTCAGAGTACAGGTCTTTCACATCCTTGGTTAAGTTTATTCCTAGGTATTTTATATTTTTGGATGCAATTTTAAGTGGGATTTTGTTTTACTTTCTCTTTCTGATATTTCATTATTAGTGTACAGGAATGGACCAGATTTCTGTATGTTAATCTTGTATCCTGCAACCTTGCTGAATTCATTTATTCTAGTAGTTTTTGGGTAGAGACTTTAGGGTTCTCTATATAGAGTATCACGTCATCTGCAAATGTTTTACCTCTTCCCTTCCAATTTGGACACCTTTTATTTCTTTTTCTTGTCTGATAGCTGTGGCTAGGACTTCCACTACTGTGTTAAATGGAAGCAGCAAGAGCAGACATCCTTGTCTTGTTACTGAATTTAGTGGGAAGGCATTCAGCTTTTCACTGTTGAGTATTATGTTGGCTATGGGTTGGTTGTAAATGGCCTTTTGCTGAGATACTTTATCATGGGTGGATGTTGGATTTTGTCAGATACATTTTCTGCATCTATTAATTTAATCATGAGATTTTTTCCTCTTTAGCCTGTTGATGGTGATAGATTATATTAATTGATTTTTGAATGTTGAAGTAGCTTTATATAACTGGGATAATTCCCACTTGATTGTGGGGTGTAGTTCTTAAAATAGATTGTTGTATTATACTTAGTAATATTTTGTCGAATATTTTTATATCTATGTTCATGAGAGATATTAGTCTATAGTTTTCTTTTCTTCTAGTGTTTTTGGTTTTGGTATCTGGGTAATGCTGGTCTCATAGAATGACTTAGGAAATATTCTGTCTACATCTATTTTCTGGAAGAGATTGTAGAGAGTTGGTGTAATCTTTTCCTTAAATGTTTGTTAGAGTTCAGCAGTAAACCCATTTAGGCCTGGTGCTTTCTGTTTTGAAAGGTTATTAATTATTGATTTAATTTCTTTAGTAGATATAGGCCTATTCAGATTCTCTATTTCTTCTTATGTAAGTTCTGACAGATTATGTCTTTCAGGGAATTGGTCCATTTCATCTAGGTTATCAAATTTGTGGGTACAGAGTTGTTCATAATATTCCTTTATTATGTTTTTAATGTCCATGGGATCTGTGGTGATGTCACCTCTTTCTGATAGAAATTTTTGTATCCTCTCTTTTTTTCTTAGTTAGCCTGGCTAGAGACTTACTAATTTTATTGATCTTTAATAAAAAGCAGGTTTAAGAACCTGCTTTTGGGTCATTGATTATCTCTATTGGTTTCCTGTTTTTAATTCCATTGATTTCAGCTTTAAATTTTATTTGTATTTTCTTTGCTTGCTTTGGATCTAATTTGCTCTTTTTTCCCCTAAATTCCCAAAGAAGCTTAGATTATTGGTTTTAGATCTTTCTTTTTTTCTAATATGTGCATTCAGTGCTATAAATTTCCCTCTAAGCCCCACTTTTGCTATATCACACACATTTTGGTAAGTTTTATTTTCATTTCATTCAAACTATTTTAAAATTTTTCTTGATATACCTTCTTTGACACATGTGTTATTTAGGACTGTGCTGTTTAATCTTCAATTATTTGGGGATTTTCCAGCTGTCCTTCTGTTACTGATTTCAAGTTCAGTTCTATTGTGTTCCTAGAGAGACATTGTATGATTTTTATTCTTTAATAATTGTTAAGGTGTGTTTTATGGCCCCAAATTACATGTTCCATGTAAATTTGAGAAGAATATGTATTCTGCTGTTTTTAGATGAATTAGTCTTTAGGTATCAATTATATCCAGTTGGTTGATGGTGGTGTTAAGTTCAACTATATCCTTACTGAATTTCTGCCTGCTGAATGTTTCCATTTTTGAAAGAAGGTTATTAAAGTCTCCAACTAATTGTGAATTCATCTATTTCTCCATGCAGTTCTGTCAGGTTTTGCCTCACATATTTTGATGTTCCACTGTTAAGTGCATACACATTAAGGATTGTTACACCTTCTAAGAAAATTGACCTGTTTATCATTATATAATGCCCTTCTTTATCCCTGATCACTTTCCTTGCTCTAAAGTCTGCTCTGTCTGAAATTAATGCTACTCCAACTTTTTTTTTAATGAGGACCATTTTGAAAGTCTTTTAAAGAATTTGTTACAATATTGCTTGTTTTTTATGTTTTTTTTGGTTTTTTGACCACAAGGCATGTGAGATCTTGGCTCCCTGACCAGGGATCGAACCCACACCCCCTGCACTGGAAGGTGAAGTCCCAATTACTGGACCGCCAGAGAAGTCCCCCGATTTTTTAAAATTAGTGTTAGCATGGTGTAACTTTCTTCATCTCTTTACTTTCTTTTTATTGTTATTTATTTTTTATTTTTGGCTGCATTGGGTCTTCATTGCTGCATGCGGGCTTTCTCTAGTTGCGGTGAGTGGGGGCTACTCTTTGTTGCAGCGCGTGGGCTTCTCATTGCGGTGGCTTCTCTTGTTGCAGAGCACGGGCTCTTGGCACATGGGCTTCAGTAGTTGTGGCACGCGGGCTCAGTATTTATGGCACGCAGGCTCAGTATTTATGGCTTGAGGGCTCTAGAGCACAGGCTCAGTAGTTGTGGTGCACGGGCTTAGTTTCTCCGCGGCATGTGGGATCTTCCCAGACCAGGGCTCGAACGTGTGTCCCCTGCATTGGCAGGCGGATTCTTAACCAGTGCACCACCAGGGAAGTCCATCATCTCTTTACTCTTAATCTGTATGTGCTTTTATATTTGAAGTGGGTTTATTGTAGACAATATTTGGGTCTTATTTTTTTTTGATGCACGCTGACAATCTCTGTTTTTTAATTGGTATATTTAGACCATTAACATTTAAAGTGATTATTTATATAGCTGGATTAATATGTATCATATTTGTTACTGTTTTTTGTCATTGCCTTTGTTTTCTTTCCTATTTTTGTCTTTCACTCTTTTCCTGCCTTTTTTTTTAATTGAGCATTTTGTAAGATTTTATTTTTCTCTCCTTTTGCACATCAATTATGGGTTTTTTTCTGCTTTTTTTAGTGGTTTTCCTAGAGTTTGCAATATACATTTACAGATAATCCAGGTTCACTTTCATATAACACTATACTGTGTCATGGGTAGTACAAGTACCTGCTAACAACAAAATAGTACTAATTCCTCTCTCCTGCCCCTTGTATCATTGTTGTCATTCATTTCACTTATACATAAGCATATATTAGTAATACATATCGTAATGTATATTATATTATATATTTTATTAATATATATGATGTACGTACCTAATTGAATACATTATTGCTATTATTGTTTGAACAAACTTCTGTTAGAGCAATTAAGAAAAAGTTTTGTTCTTTACTTTCACTTATTCCTCCTTTAATACTCTTCCTTTCTTTATGTAGTTCTGGGTTTCTGACCTTATAATTTTCCTTCTCTCTAAAGAACTTTTAACATTTCTTGCAAAGCAAGTCTACTGGCAAAAAATTCCCTCAGTTTTTGTTTGAGAAAGTTGTTATTTCTCCTTCACTTTTGAAGGATAATTTTGCAGGGTTCATAATTCTAGGTTGGTAGGTGCTTTTCTCTCAGTACTTTAAATATTTCTCTCAGTACTTTAAATATTTCTCTCAGTACTTTAAATATTTCACTCAACTCTCTTTTCGCATGCATACATGGTTTGAAGAGAAATCTGATGTAATTCTTATCCTTGCTATTCTATAGGTAAGGGTCTTTTTTTCTGGCTTCTTTAAAATCTTTCTTTTTTTATTTTCTGCAGTTCAAATATAATATACTTATGCATAGGGAAGCCCTGGTTTTTGAAGTTTTATTCCACATTAGATATGATGTCCACCAGGGCTAGGACAGGAACAAAGCCAGTGTTTGTTTGGTGAAATTGGATCTGCTTAGGGACAAATGCTTTTATTTATGATTAAGAAACTTGTTCAGCATGTGTGCGATTAGCGGGTATATGGGAAATCTCTGTACCTAATACACATTTTTGCTGTGAACCTAAAACTGCTCTCAAAAATAAAGTCTATGAAAAATGGTTCAGGGCTTCCCTGGTGGCTCAGTGGTTGAGAGTTCGCCCGCCGATGCAGAGGACACGGGTTCGTGCCCCGGTCCGGGAAGATCCCCCATGCCGCGGAGCGGCTGGGCCTGTGAGCCATGGCCACTGAGCCTGTGCGTCCGGAGCCTGTGCTCCGCAACGGGAGAGGCCACAATAGTGAGAGGCCCGCGTACCGCAAAAAAACAAAAACAAAAAACAAACAAAAAAAACAAAAAAAAAATGGTTCACATCTTCATATATTTTAAATTAATGAAATAAAATTTCATAATTTAATGGAGTCTAATTTATGAAATTCTGAACTCATCATGGTAATTTCTAGGTAAGGTGACCATCAGTAAACTGGAAAGATCATAATTACCACACATTCAGTTAGAACTCTTGACACCTTATGTGGTTTATCAGTGGTGGTAGGAGGGGGAGGGGAATGTGAGGGTTATACCAGTAACATCAACACTCGGTTGACATGGACCCTAGAAAAGTAATGCCCAAAGAACAAAAATTTTGCAGTGTTCATCCTTCAGCAACCAATCCGTGTGGCAGGTGTAACTCTGCCTTGGGACAGACACTTCTGGCTAAAATAGCTTGATGATGCTTGATGCCTCTCTAGCCATGAACATCCTCCAACTAAGTCCACCTGCTCACCAGGGCAACTTCTGACTAATGTTCGGTTTCCTCTCTTTTTGTGCCAATTGGGAACCTCTGTACTTTTTCTTATATTATAAATATTCATTGAGGAATACTATCTATTTGAAAATCTTTTTTATATTATTCTCCAACTAACACAGTTTGAAAATACTGGATGTCTCTTTCCTCATCAGTAAAGTGTTGGGGGTAGATTGACTCATCGCTAGAGAGTTCCTTACTTGTAAAGTTCTGTAGCTTTATAAAATTAGTTCAGCCCTTAACAAAAGTATTGGAATTATTTTGCCTGGATGTAGTTGTAAATATTTAATGGCATGGTAAGATGTACTTACCACATTGTTAAAGTTAAAAAATAAAAAAGGATTTAAAAATAGATGTGTATAGTTTGATCCTGTGTTTACATATATGTATAAATAGGTATACACACATTTATAGACTAGATATAGCACTGTGTGGATTATTGATTGAATATTATTGATTATCCCTGAGTAGTAAGATTACAGGTTTTTTATTTCCTCTTCTTTCTCCTCCATAATTTCTGTTTACCAGTTGAATTAATTTTATAGTAGGAAATGGCATTTGAATCTGAAAAAAACAAAGTGTCCTTGTCTTGTAAATTGTTTTAATTCAGCACTCTACGAAACCTAATACAAAGGAAGATCCCACGAGGGACTTGAAACAGCTTCTCCAGGAGTTGAGAAGTGTGATCAACGAGGAGCCACCCGTGCGCCTGGGCAAGAGCGAGGAAGACGGGAGAGCACCATCTCTGGGGGTCTCCTATGTGGCTGTGTAAGACTGAGTGTACTTGACAGCGGGAAGCCTTCTCTAATCAGTGGGTGGCGATCACGGTGTCTATGTGGGACAACTTCTGGGGGGGTTGAAGTTTCAGTAACTTTGAGCGGTATCTGGACATTACCAGGGAAAACAAAAGTGGATGAGTTAGCAAAAGTAAAACACCTTGACATCAAGAGAAAATAATAGCGATAGTTTTCCTACTCAGAAATTAGTCAAGGTAACGTGTTACCCAAAGTTACATTCATACAGTAATTTATAGTTCCCAACAGATTTCACA
Source organism: Monodon monoceros (assembly GCF_005190385.1). Lineage (NCBI taxonomy): Eukaryota > Metazoa > Chordata > Mammalia > Artiodactyla > Monodontidae > Monodon > Monodon monoceros. Next base: position 45,694,691 of record NW_021703777.1, read on the forward strand.
TTCATAATCTTATTTGATTGTCACAACAAGTCTGTTTGAGACAAGATAGAGCAGGATATATTTATCCCATTTTAAAAATGAGAAAAACACAAGTTCCAAAAGGTTGACTTACCTACAACCACACATGGTGAAGCTAAAGCTCAAACCCTGAGAACTGCATAACTCCCCAGGTATAAACTAATTGGAAAGCTTTGGTTCTCTAGGCATTAAGTCTAGGCAATGACTTAAATTAATAAAAGTCAGATCCAAAAAAGGATTCAACCAGTCCACCAGCCACTGCCTGCACGTACCTGCAGAAATCAATGAGATCCTCACACTCTTTTCAAAAGCGTTTTAAATTTTTAATGTGTGCTATTATTAAATTAGCTTAGAGCATTTTAATATGGTATATACTATATTCTTAGCATTATAATACTAATTATATGTTGTTCGTATTATAATAACCCATTGTAATTTTGTTTTCTGGTTATATGGCAAATATCTCAAAATAATACTTTCTGACATAATACTTTTATATAAACAATCTCCATTTTCTTAAGATGTTCAGTTAGTGTTTATTAACCTGAGGTAGCAAAATATTAATTGGATTTGTCTATTTTTTATTAATAATATTATTAATAGTAGTAGTAAAATATTAATAACAGTCCAGTTACCTAGCATAACATTGCATTCTCTGAGTCACATGTTAGAAACATTCTATTGTCACTCCATCTAAGAATACTTATATGTGCAGGACACTTTCATTTTTTTAAAATGTTCTCAAGCATTTTATTTTTTCTCAGCTTTTTTTATTGAAGTGTAGTTGATTTACAATTTTGTTAATTTCTGCTGTATAGCAAAGTGATTCAGTTATACACATATATACATTCTTTTTTTTTAATACTCCTTTCCATTATGGTTTATCATGGGGTATTGAATATAGTTCTCTGTGCTATACAGTGGGACCTTGTTGTTTATCCATTCTGTATATAAAAGCTTACATCTGCTAACCCCAACCTCCCCCTCCATCCCTCCCCCACACTCCCTCCCGCCTTGGCAACCACGAGTCTGTTCTCTCTATGTCCGTGATTCTGTCTGTTTCATAGATAGGTTCATTTGAGTCATATATTAGATTCCACATATAGGTGATATCATATGGTATTTGTCTTTCTCTTTCTGACGAGCTTCACTTAGTATGATAATCTCTAGTTGCATCCATGTTGCTACAAATGGCATTATTTTGTTCTTTTTTATGGCTGAGTAGTATTCCATTGTATGTATATACCACATCTTCTTTATCCATTCGTCTGTCGATGGACAGTTAGGTTATTTCCGTGTCTTGGCTGTTGTGAAGAGCAGAGCACTTTCATTTTTGTCATAACTCTATAATATGCCTTCTAAGCCAGGGCAGTATTATTCAGCTCATTTGACAGATGACTACATTTAGACAGATTAAGTTGCCTCCTCCTATGAGGCAAAGAGACAAAGTCAGAAGTAAACATTAGAGCCCCTGGCTTCCAGCACTAATCATTCCACAAGATTACCATGACTTCCCTGATCAAACTTCCATCACTTCAGCCACTAATGATGGGCTTGACTACATTGAACTGTATTCAACATGAATATATTTAGCCCCTGCCGTTAGAGAGTTTATGTTAATTTGCTGTAATCCTACAAATGACCTTGTCATTTTAGGCTTTGGCACCAAAGCCAGAACTCAGCCTCAAACTTTTAAGGGTTCAGGAACAAAAACATTTCTAAGTTGACAAATTCCAGGGGTAGCACTTTGCAAAATTTGCTTGGAGGCCTAAATTCTACTGTTGTGCCTTAAAGAAGAGTTAAATACATAGGAGCAATTGATTATTCTAAAAATACATGGAATCTAGAAATTATCCTTTGCATAATTAACTGAGAGTTACATTTATCTATACAGAGATGATAGAATAAGAGATTGCATTACTGAATCAAGCCTGAGATTAGAGATATGGCGTAGGTGAGAGGAATCTGAGATTCTGAATCTAATTAATTGTCCAGGAATTTTACATGTGACCAGGTAATTTGGGAAGTCTGGACACGTCACATGAGAATTGATGGAAAGCTGTGATAGTGTTTAACTGAAACCAAAAAGGATTTCGGTGAAATGTACTAAAGTAATTTACTTTCTAGAAATCAACTTAATAGGCATTTTTTAAACACCTTTATAAGAGTATAATTGCTTTACAATGGTGTGTTAGTTTCTGTTTTATAACAAAGTGAATCAGTTATATGTATGTCCCCATATCTCTTCCCTCTTGCATCTCCCTCCCTCCCTATCCCACCCCTCTAGGTGGTCACAAAGCACCAAGCTGATCTCCCTCTGCTATGCGGCTGCTTCCCACTAGCTATCTATTTTATATTTGGTAGTGTATATATGTTCATGCCACTCCCTCACTTTGTCCCAGCTTACCTTACCCCCTCCCCGTATCCTCAAGTCCATTCTCTAGTAGGTCTGCATCTTTATTCCCATCTTGCCCCTAGGTTCTTCTGACCACTTTTTTTCTTTTTTTTTTTTTTTTTAGATTCCATATATATGTGTTAGCATACGGTATTTGTTTTTCTCTTTCTGACTTACTTCACTGTATGACATCTCTAGGTCCATCTACCTCACTACAAATAACTCAGTTTTGTTCCTTTTTATGGCTGAGTAATATTCCATTGTATATATGTGCCACATCTTCTTTATCCATTCATCTGTTGTTGGACACCTAGGTTGCTTCCATGTCCTGGCTATTGTAAATAGAGCTGCAATGAACATTTTGGTACATGACTCTTTTTGAATTATGGTTTTCTCAGGGTATATGCCCAATAGTGGGATTGCTGGGTTGTATGGTAGTTCTATTTTTAGTTTTTTAAGGAACCTCCATACTGTTCCCCATAGTGGCTGTATCAATTTACATTCCCACTAACAGTGCAAGAGGGTTCCCTTTTCTCCACACCCTCTCCAGCATTTATTGTTTGTAGATTTTTTGATGATGGCCATTCTGACTGGTGTGAGATGATATCTCATTGTAGTTTTGATTTGCATTTCTCTAATGATTAATGAGGTTGAGCATTCTTTCATGTGTTTGTTGGCAATCTGTATATCTTCTTTGGAGAAATGTCTATTTAGGTCTTCTGCCCGTTTTTGGATCGGGTTGTTTGTTTTTTTTGATATTGAGCTGCATGAGTTGCTTGTATGTTTTGGAGATTAATCCTTTGTCAGTTGCTTCATTTGCAAATATTTTCTCCCATTCTGAGGGTTGTCTTCATCTTGTTTATGGTTTCCTTGGCTGTACAAAAGCTTTGAAGTTTCATTAGGTCCCATTTGTTTATTTATGTTTTTATTTCCATTTCTGTAGGAGGTGGGTCAAAAAGGATCTTGCTGTGATTTATGTCATAGAGTGTTCTGCCTATGTTTTCCTCTAAGAGTTTGATGGTGTCTGGCCTTACATTTAGGTCGTTAATCCATTTTCAATTTATTTTTGTGTATGGTGTTAGGGAGTGTCCTAATTTCATTCCTTTACAGGTAGCTGTCCAGTTTTCCCAGCACAACTTATTGAAGAGGCTGTCTTTTCTCCACTGTGTATTCTTGCCTCCTTTATCAAAGATAAGGTGACCATATGTGAGTGCGTTTGTCTCTGGGCTTTCTACCCTGTTCCATTGATCTCTATTTCTGTTTTTGTGCCAGTACCATACTGTCTTGATGACTGTAGCTTTGTAGTATAGTCTGAAGTCAGGGAGCCTGATTCCTCCAGCTCCGTTTTTCTTTCTCAAGATTGCTTTGGCTATTTGGGGTCTTCTGTGTTTCCATACAACTTGTGAAATTTTTTGTCCTAGTTCTGTGAAAAATGCCAGTGGTCGTTTGATAGGATTGCATTCAATCTGTAGATTGCTTTGGGTAGTATAGTCATTTTCACAATGTTGATTCTTCCAATCCAAGAACATGGTATATCTCTCCATCTATTTGTATCATCTTTAATTTCTTTCATCAGTGTCTTATAATTTTCTGCATACAGGTCTTTTGTCTCCTTAGGTAGGTTTATTCCTAGATATTTTATTCTTCTTGTTGCAATGGTAAAGGGGAGTGTTTTCTTAATTTCACTTTCAGATTTTTCATCATTAGTGTTTAGGAATGCAAGAGATTTCTGTGCATTAATTTTGTATCCTGCTACTATACCAAATTCATTGATTAGTAGTTTTCTGGTAGCATCTTTAGGATTCTGTATGTATAGTATCATGTCATCCGCAAACAGTGACAGCTTTACTTCTTCTTTTCCAATTTGGATTCCTTTTATTTCCTTTTCTTCTCTGAGTGCTGTGGCTAAAACTTCCCAAACTATGTTGAATAAGAGTGGTGAGAGTGGGCAACCTTGTCTTGTTCCTGATCTTAGTAGAAATGGTTTCAGTTTTTCACCTTTGAGGACAATGTTGGCTGTGGGTTTGTCATATATGGCCTTTATTATGTTGAGGAAAGTTCCCTCTGTGCCTACTTTACGGAGGGTTTTTATCATAAATGGGTGTTGAATTTTGTCGAAAGCTTTCTCTGCATCTATTGAGATGATCATATGGTTTTTCTCCTTCAGTTTGTTAATATGGTGTATCACGTTGATTGATTTGCATATATTGAAGAATCCTTGCATTCCTGTGATAAACCCCACTTGATCATAGTGTATGATCCTTCTAATGTGCTGTTGGATTCTGTTTGCTAGTATTTTGTTGAGGATATTTACATCTATGTTCATCAGTGATATTGGCCTGTAGTTTTCTTTCTTTGTGACATCTTTGTCTGGTTTTGGTATCAGAGTGATGGTGGCCTCGTAGAATGAGTTTGGGAGTGTTCCTCCCTCTGCTATATTTTGGAAGAGTTTGAGAAGGACAGGTGTTAGCTCTTCTCTAAATGTTTGATAGAATTCGCCTGTGAAGCCATCTGGTCCTGGGCTTTTGTTTGTTGGAAGATTTTTAATCACAGTTTCATTTTCAGTGCTTGTGATTGGTCTGTTCATATTTTCTAATTCTTCCTGGTTCAGCCTCAGAAGGTTGTGCATTTCTAAGAATTTGTCCGTTTCTTCCAGGTTGTCCATTTTATTGGCATATAGTTGCTTATAGTAATCTCTTATTATCCTTTGTATCTCTGCAGTGTCATTTGTTACTTCTCCTTTTTCATTTCTAATTCTATTGATTTGAGTCTTCTCTCTTTTTTTCTTGATAAGTCTGCCTAATGGTTTATCAATTTTGTTTATCTTCTCAAAAAACCAGGTTTTAGTTTTATTGATCTTTGCTATCGTTTCCTTCATTTCTTTTTCATTTATTTCTGATCTGATCTTTATACTTCTGCTAACTTTGGGGTTTTTTTCTTCTTCTTTCTCTAATTGCTTTAGGTGTAAGGTTAGGTTGTTTATTTGAGATGTTTCTTGTTTCTTAAGGTAGGATTGTATTGCTATAAACTTCCCCCTTAGAACTGCTTTTGCTGCATCCCATAGGTTTTGGGTCATCGTGTTTTCATTGTCATTTGTTTCTAGGTATTTTTTGATTTCCTCAGTGATCTCTTGGTTATTAAGTAGTGTGTTGTTTAGCCTCCATGTGTTTGTATTTCTTACAGACTTTTTCCTGTAATTGATATCTAGTCTCATAGCGTTGTGGTCGGAAAAGATACTTGATACGATTTCAACTTTCTTAAATTTACCAAGGCTTGATTTGTGACCCAAGATATGATCTATCCTGGAGAATGTCCCATGAGCACTTGAGAAGAGTGTGTATTCTGTTGTTTTTGGATGGAATGTCCTATAAATATCAATTAAGTCCATCTTGTTTAATGTATCATTTAAAGCTTGTGTTTACTTTCATTTTGGATGATCTGTGCATTGGTGAAAGTGGGGTGTTAAAGTCCCCTGCTCTGATTGTGTTACTGTCAATTTCCCCTTTTTTGGCTCTTAGTATTTTCCTTATGTATTGAGGTGCTCCTATGTTGGGTGCATAAATATTTACAATTGTTTTATCTTCTTCTTGGATTGATCCCTTGATCGTTATGTAGTGTCCTTCTTTGTCTCTTGTAATAGTCTTTGTTTTAAAGTCTATTTTGTTTGATATGAGAATTGCTACTCAAGCTTTCTTTTGATTTCCATTTGCATGGAATATCTTTTTCCATCCCCTCACTTTCAGTCTGTATGTGTCCCTAGGTCTGAAGTGGGTCTCTGATAGACAGCATATAAACAGGTCTTGTTTTTGTATCCATTCAGCCGGTCTGTGTCCTTTGGTTGGAGCATTTAATCCATTTACATTTAAGGTAATTATTGATATGTATGTGCCTATTACCATTTTCTTAACTGTTTTGGGTTTGTTATTGTAGGTCTTTTCCTTCTCTTGTGTTTCCTGCCTAGAGAAGTTCCTTTAGCATTTTTTGTAAAGCTGGTTTGGTGGTGTTGAATTCTCTCAGCTTTTGCTTGTCTGTAAAGCTTTTAATTTCTCCATCAAATCTGAATGAGATCCTTGCTCGGTAGAGTGATCTTGTATAGTATCATATCATCTGTAGGTTTTTCTCCTTAATCACTTTAAATATGTCCTGCCACTCCCTTCTGGCTGGCAGAGTTTCTGCTCAAAGGTCAGCTGTTAACCTTATGGGGATTCCCTTATGTGTTATTTGTTGTTTTTCCCTTGCTGCTTTTAATATTTGTTCTTTGTATTTAATTTTTGATAGTTTGATTAATGTGTCTTGGCATGTTTCTCCTTGGATTTATCCTGTATGGGACTCTCTGTGGTTTCTGGACTTGATTAACTATTTCCTTTCCCATATTAGGGAAGTTTTCAAGTCTAATCTCTTCAAATATTTTCTCAGTCCCTTTCTTTTTCTCTTCTTCTTCTGGGACCCCTATAATTCAAATGTTGGTGTGTTTAATGTTGTCCCAGAGGTCTGGGAGACTTGTCCTCAATTCTTTTCATTCTTTTTTCTCTATTCCGCTCTGCAGTAGTTATTTCCACTATTTTATCGTCAGGTCATTTATCCGTTCTTCTGCCTCAGTTATTCTGCTATTGATTCCATCTAGAGAATTTTTAATTTCATTTATTGTGTTGTTCATCATTGTTTGTTTCATCTTTAGTTCTTCTAGGTCCTTGTTAAATGTTTCTTGCATTTTGTCTATTCTATTTCCAAGATTTTGGATCATCTTTACCATCACTATTCTGAATTCTTTTTCAGGTAGACTGCCTATTTCCTCTTCATTTGTTAGGTCTGGTGGGTTTTTATCTTGCTCCTTCACCTGCTGTGTGGTTCTCTGTCTTCTCATTTTGCTTAGCTTACTGTGTTTGGGGTCTCCTTTTCACAGAGTGCAGGTTCTTAGTTTCCATTGTTTTTGGTGTCTGTCCCCAGTGGCTAAGGTTGGTTCAGTGGGTTGCGTATGCCTCCTGGTGGAGGGGACTGGTGCCTGTGTTCTGGTGGTTGAGCATGAATCTTATCTTTCTGGTGGGCAGGTCCATGTCTGGTGGTGTGTTTTGGGGTGTCTGTGGCCGTATTATGATTTTAGGCAGCCTCTGTGCTAATGGATGGGGTTGTGTTCCTGTCTTGCTAGTTGTTTGGCATAGGGTGTCCAGCACTGTAGCTTGCCGGTTGTTGAGTGAAGCTGGGTGTTGGTGTTGAGATGGAGATCTCTGGGAGATTTTCGCCGTTTGATATTACGTGGAGCTGGGAGGTCTCTTGTGGAACAGTGTCCTGAACTTGGCTTTCCCACCTCAGAGGAGAGGCTCTCCCACCTCTCCCACCTCAGTGGCACAGCCCTGACACCTGGCTGGTGCACCAAGAGCCTCTCCTCCACACGGAAAGCAACAGTTAAAAATGCAAAGATGACTCCTCCCAGTTATGACCCACAGCTGCTCTTGCACATCCTCTTGAGAGAAGCTCCTCAGGGATATCTGAGCTGCTGCCGCCTGTGCTAGAGTCCTCAGTAAGATCCCGGAGTACAGCTTAATTCGCAACTTTTAGGTTGTGAGTTTTCTTCAGTCAACATGTGTGTTCAACTGCTAGAGTTGGAGGGTCTCCTGCAGAGGCGGGGGGTGGCTGTGGCTCACAGTGGGTACAAGGACACTGGCAGCAGAAATTCTGGGAAGTACTCCTTGGTGTGAGCCCTCCCAGAGTCTGTCATTAGCCCCACCAAAGAGACAATAGGCATTTTTAAAAATTTACTTATTTTATTTATTTTATTTTTGGTTACGTTGCGTCTTTGTTGCTGCACACAGGCTTTCTCTAGTTGCGGTGAGCGGGGGCTACTCTTCATTGCGGTGCACGGGCTTCTCATTGCGGTGGCTTTTCTTTGTTTCGGAGCATGGGCTCTAGGTGCCTGGGCTTCAGTAGTTGTGGCGTGTGAGCTCAGTAGTTGTGGCTTGTGGGCTCTAGAGCACAAGCTCAGTAGTTGTGGCGCACAGGCTTAATTGCTCGGCGGCATGTGGGATCTTCCTGGACCAGGGCTCAAACCTGTGGCCCCTGCATTGGCAGGTGGATTCTTAACCACTGTGCTACCAGGGAAGACCCACCATTTTTTTTTTTTTTTTTGCTTATTTTACATTTTACTGCTGTTTAACCAGATGAAGATATTTATATGGTATGCCATTCCAAAATCGGAATACTTTTTCTACATTTACATGTATTTACAATAGCTTACATAACTTTTGAGAGAAAGGTAGTCTGAAAGGAAGTTACAACAACCTCAGTATAGGATTATAAGAACCTTACTGAAAACAGTTCTATTTTTATTAATAATTGAATAGCTGAATGTTTAAATGAAATCATAAAAGGATCATAAAGAAATGAAGTCCATAACCCCTAAACAAAGACAACTTCTGAGAACTGACTTTAGCCAAAAAGGAAAAAAAGCTAATATTAATTTGTTACTCATGTCAGACACAGAAGCCATTGCCTGCAGATCTGCTGCATTCAATACATGGTTCTCAGGCTGACACTGAAGAATCTCCCTAACTCGTCACCACCCTGCTCTCCTCCTGTATTGTGCTCTAACCAAGACAGACTACTCCTGATTCCCAAAAGGGGCTCATTTCCTTCTGTCTTCAAGCTTTTCTCCATACTGTTCTCTCCACTGGGAAGAGCCAGCGCCCCAGTCTCACTCTTTTGAATCTGCATTTGTCTAAAAGCAGTATCCAGAGGAACAATTTTGTTTGATCACTAAGTTAAAATTACGTCACGTAGTCTTTAACTTCTCCCACCCTCTGCCAACAGAAGCAACAACTCATTAAGGGAACGCACTGAAGGCAGCGAATCAAGTGAAACTCTTCGCAGGTAAGAAACTCTCTCTCCAGCCCCTGACTTGCAAAATGTCCCCTTTACTACTGTTCATTCATTAATTCAGAAGATCGTTAACTGCCCATGATGTGCCACACTCTGTGCTAGGCCCTTAGGATGTAACAGTGAGGAAGACAGATATGGGCTCTGTCCTCAAGTTGCTTATAGTCATAGGGTCTATTTATTGACTGACTGCCTGGAAAAAAGCTTTTATCTTTTCTATTTTTACCACTTGTAAAAAATAGAGATATCAGAGCCCTCTTTATATCATAAGAATATGAAAATGAATTCTAGGGTTTAAATTCCATTTAGGCAAAGAAAGGGTTCTTCATTACTGTATCTTCAGCACCAAGCATATTGCCTGTCATATAGTAGCTGTTCAGGAAATATTTGTTTAGTGAATGAATTAAGACAGATACTTTCTTACTGTCCCTGCCGTTTGATCAATATTCAGTGAACTTGAATCTTTCTAAATACAGCTTTCACATAGCCTAAAAGAAACAAGTTTTGATTTTCTTCTCACCTGAGTGTGTAACATTACATCGTTCCTGTTAATAGTATCTGCAGCTATCTACTGCATATTTTTATTTTTACTATTGTATGGGTGTTTTAGACTCATCTCATTTAGTCTGTCTAATCAAATCTATGATATAGGCATTATTACCCCTGTATATAGGTTAGAAATGGAGACTCAGCTTGCCAAGCAATTTGCCAAGTCATACAGCTTGTAAATAGAGGAGCCAGATTTGAACTCAGGTCTAGCTGGTTCCTGAGCTCAGGCTTGTAACTGCTCCTGTGTTCTGCCTCTGAGTACCTGAACAATCAAGATGATGGCAGGGCTGCACTCCTTGCAGAAGCCCTTGGGATTAATGCATTTCCTTACCTTTCTTTTTTAGAGCTTCTGGGCCTCTAGAGCCTCATTCTTTGCACTCTTTGCCTTGTGGCTCCTTTCTCCATCTTCACACCCTATGACATAGCATCCTCCAGTCTTTCTGCTGAGATTGTCACATCACCTTCTCTCTTCTGTGTGAAATCTCCCCCTGCCTTCCTCTTTGTACAGAGACTTGTGATGGCATTTAGATAATGTAGGTATATCTCCACATAATCCAGGATAATCTCCCCATCTCAAGATCCTTGACATAATCACATCTGCGAAGTCTCTTGTGCCATATAAGGTAACATTCATAGGTTCTTGGCATTTGGACACAGATATATTTGGCAGCCATTGTTCATCCTACCACATCCTACTTCTTAGGCCATTTTACCATTCGCATGTACCATTGTGGTGGACTCTACAGTGTTTAGTGTGGATGTTTTAAATCTCCAATCTCTTGCAAGTTCCAGTCGCTTCTGTGCATCAATTTCAGATTGATCGCCTGAAGTACACCTCAGACTATGTTCCCAGCCCCCAAACCTTCAAAGGCTCCCCATTGCCTACTTCAGCAAGAACAAACTGCTTTCCCTGATAATTAAAACTAGCCACAATATAGCCATGACCTTCCTTTCCAAGGCTTTTCTCCTAATGTTCTCAAACTTTTTGGTCTCAGGATCCCTTTGCACTCACAAATATCAGTGAGGATTCCAAAGAGCTTTTGTTTGTATAGGCCATTTCCATTTTTAGTATTGGAAAATAAAATTTAATTTTAAGCATTAAAAAATTAAAACATTTTGATATTTATTCACTTAAAAGTAACAAAGTACATTATATATTACCATAATAGCATATTTTATTATGAAAAATATGTCTTTCAAAAAAAGTCATTAAGACTTAATCGTTAAAAATCTTTAAATCATCAATTTAACGCATGGCTTAATAAAAGATAGCTGTATTCTCATATCTGCCTCTGCATTTATCTGCTGTGGTATCAGATATCATGGAGCCTCTGGGAAACTCCACTATACACTTGTTTGAGACTGAGAGTTAAAAAGAAAATAATACCTTAGTATTATAATAAAAATAGTGTTGACCTCACAAACCCTCTTTGCAAGGGCACCACCTTCAGAGCTGCTGTCATAATATTATCAAACTGGTACCCATCCTACAGAGAACTGTGTAGTTTAGTTCAACTTACTGATTTAAATAGGTCTGATAGTTTTGTAAAGCAATACTTATTGCTAAGAGAGGTGTTTTTTTCCTTTGGTTTTTAAAATTTTAAATGAGTCATTAAGATTGCATCTCTTAGAATCCATAAGAGAAACATTGGGTTTTATAGCTATTATTACACAAAAATGAATTTTCTAACCAAGATTATATATTATTACCTTTTCATTCTGCAAAATGTTCATGGGCACTGAATACATAGAGATGATGCAACTTTGGATCTCCCTCATAGGGTATTTTAGGACTTCTGCAGTTTTGGGTTATGGCTGCCATCCTGGGCTTTTTTTTTTTTTTGCAGTACGCGGGCCTCTCACTGTTGTGGCCTCTCGCGTTGCGGAGCACAGGCTCCAGACGCGCAGGCTCAGCGGCCATGGCTCACGGGCCCAGCCGCTCCGCGGCATGTGGGATCTTCCCGGACCGGGGCATGAACCCAGTCCCCTGTATCGGCAGGTGGACTCTCAACCACTGCGCCACCAGGGAAGCCCTGGGCTTATATTTTAAGCCATCACTTTTGCCTTCATTAGCTTGTTTCTGTCAATAAATCTTAACACTGACTTTTGAAATGGAATTTTTGCATGACCATTCTTATGCTTCCAGAGAGCCAGTCACATTACACACAGGAGAGTTGGAAGATCCACCTAGTTGCTTCGCATTCCCATCTTCAGGTGAGTTTTTAATGAAAGCACAGAAATGGAGCCTGCTTAAAACCCTGCAGTGGCTCCCCTTTCAATGGTTCCCTCCACACTGCTAGTCTCCTCACCACCTTTAAAGCCTTTGCTCAGATGTCACTTTCCCAGTGAGACCTACTCTCACCACCTTATGTAAAAATTATAACCCTCTCACAATCCCAGTCCCCCTTATCTTTTTCTTTTTTTAAATTACACTTAGCATTTTTTATACTATGTAACTTACTAATTCATGTTGTTGATTGTGTGTCACCTCCTGCTAGACAAAAGCTGCACAAGGGCATATGTCTTTAGTTGTTTGGTTCCCTGATATATCCAGTACCTAGAACTTTCCTGGCACATAGCAGGTCCTCAATAAATAATTACTGAATGGATGAAAAGAAAAGAAAAAGAAATGAGACGGATGGTTCTCTATATACTTTCCAAAGACAAAATGTTCTCTATAAAACAAGGAGATCAAGGAAGAGATTGAAAGATAACAGAATCTGTTGAAAAACAAAATGGCACAACTCGGGCTAGATATGGAAAAGAAAAAATAATAACATTACAGAGGAAAGCCTTAGAAAAATAAAAATTAGGATATGCATGACTGAAATCATAGTCAGGGACATGATGGACCCCAAGAGAAAATTACAGAAAAGGAATTTTTAAACCTAAGAAACATGAAAGATAATGATACAGAATATGTTAGATTTGGAAGGCGAAGGCAAATCAGCAGACACATTATCAGCCTTCTTATGGAAGAGAACAAAATAAATGGGAAAGAATGATACTGTGAAAATGATGGTTATTCAACAAACTGTAGCTATAAATCTGGACAGTAATAACGTAAATAGGGAAAATCGAGGTGTGAGGTGAAATAGATGGAAGAAGGTAAGTTTCCATATTTTCTTGTCTTTTGTAGAAGAGTATCTATGTATACCTAAAATAAAAACATAATATTCTTAAATAAAATAATTGCAAATTTTAATTTTTAAACCTTTAACTTGTGAGAAATCTTTGAGAACTAATATTTTGAAGAAAAGAGCATTTATTTGAAATTGAACAATTAATTCCTTCAGGTTTTACTTCACTTTATACTGTTGTTTCAATGTTTACCCAAGAGAATACAACATATATCCTTGTTTTATTAGATTAATATATGAGTGCCTTTGCCTTTTCTCATAAGTTGTGAGTACCTTAGAACATGTTAACTCTATTCACTTTCCTTCCAACTGTCATACAGTTGTTGTCACATGTAAAGGTAAAGGTAAATACCATAATGGATCATTTGCATTGTGTTGTACAGTTAAAATTCATTTAGATACACCCACATATTCACACTTTACTTTCTATCTGCTATCATTTTACTTATGCCATTAACGTTCCCTTTAATGTATTCTCCCAGTTTCTGTTTTCCTGAACTTGTCTTTATTTTGTCCCCATTTTTGAGGAATATTTTTGCTGAGTATAGAATCTAGGTTAACATTTTTCCTTCACTTTGAAAATATTCCACTGTTTTCTGGCTTCCAGTGTCTCTACTAAGAAGTCAGCTCTAAATTTAAGTGTTGCTCATTTAAATGTAATCTGCCATTTTTGCCCTTCTGGCAGCTTTAAGACTGTTTTTGTCTTTGGGTTTTTTGTGGGTTTTTTGTTTATTTGTTTGTTTTTTGCAGTTTTTATTGATATACCTAGGTATGATTTTCTTTATATAAGAAGAACTTGTTTGGGGTTTGGAGTAATGCTGTTGAATCTGTGGTAGCCTGCGCCTCCATTATCCAGACCTCGTGGGTCTATATCTATTACCTGTATTTTTTTTCTCTTGGTTTTCTGCCATGTTATTTTGTCTCCTCATATGCCTGGTTATTTTTATTGTGTGACAGACATATGTGAAAAATTGTACAGATGGTTTCAGACTTAGAATATGATCACCTTCCTCCAGAGAGCATTCATGCTTGCTTCTGGTACACAACCAAGGACACCAGCAATCCCAGATCAATTTAATCCAATCAGGAATTAAGATGATTTGAAGATGGACCTCAGGATCCCCAAGGGCAGGTCCAGTTCCTTATTCCTATGATGTAGCCCTTTTCTGTTCCAACACAAAGCCTTGGGGTTTTACCAGAACACACCCCAGCCCCATGATTGGTAACATAGTCTCGTGAGAGTTTGATTTTTTTGAGTGGTGCAGCATACTATTTTTAAGTAATTCTGTCCTTTTGCTTTTGTTCTTGTAAATTTTAGGAAGTCCATCTGTGAAAAATTCAGCTTCTCATTCATTCCATTCTTCTCCTAAGAAGTCTCCAATTCACTCATCCCTAACTAGTTCGGCTGAAGACTCTATAGGTTCCACACCACAGTATAGATCCACCAAGCCTGTTCATTCACCTGATTCTGTTAAAGGTAAGAATAACCTGATATAACTGATGAGATTAATTGATTTCCTACTCCAGTGACTTAAAAGTTCTATAATTGGAATTAATAAAGGTTCACAATGTGTTCTTAAACGTACACTCTAATTGATGCTGTGTGGTGGGTGTGTGCTTAAGTGGGTCTTCTTTATTTGTTTATTTATTGAGTCTTATTTAAATAGAATAGTTACTGTATACCACATACACACACACCCCTCAGTAAATATACATAGATATTATAGGTAAATATTATCTGTTTCTTTCTCTGACATGAATAATGACATTTTTTCTCTATTTTATTATAAGATTTTGAGTCTTCTTTTAAATGCTGAGAATGACTTTTCTTTCTTTTTTTTTTTCGGTTTGGAGGAAATTTTATACACCAGATTCTTATTAGTTATCTATTTTATACATACTAGTGTATATATGTCAATCCCAATCTCCCAATTCATCCCACCCCCACCCACCTTTCCCCCCTTGGTGTCCATACGTTTGTTCTCTACATCTCTGTCTCTATTTCTGCTTTGCAAACTGGTTCATCTGTAACATTTTTCTAGATTCCACATATATGTGTTAATATACGATATTTGTTTTTCTCTATCTGACTTACTTCACTCTGTATGACAGACTCTAAGTCCATCCACCTCACTATAAATAACTCAATTTTGTTTCCTTTTATGGCTGAGTAATATTCCATTGTATATATGTACCACATCTTCTTTATCCATTCACCTGTCGATGGACACTTTGGTTGCTTCCGTATCCTGGCTCTTGTAAATAGAGCTGCAATGAACATTGTGGTACATGACTCTTTTTGAATTATGGTTTTCTCAGGGTATATGCCCAGGAATGGGACTGCTGGATCATATGGTAGTTCCAGTTTTAGTTTTTTAAGGACCCTCCATACTGTTCTCTATAGTGGCTTAATCAATTTACCTTCCAACCAGCAGTGCGAGAGGGTTCCCTTTTCTCCACACCCTCTCCAGCATTTGTTGTTTGTAGATTTTCTGATGATGCCCATTCTACAATGAGGTGATACCTCATTGTAGTTTTGATTTGCATTTCTCTACTAATTAGTGATGTCGAGCAGCTTTTCATGTGCCTCGTGGCCATCTGTATGTCTTCTTTGGAGAAATGTCTGTTTAGGTCTTCTGCCCATTTTTTGATTGGGTTGTTTGTTTTTTTAATACTGAGCTGCATGAGCTGTTTATATATTTTGGAGATTAATCCCTTGTCAGTTGCTTTGCTTGCAAATATTTTCTCCCATTCGGAGGGTTGTCTTTTCATCTTGTTTATAGTTTCCTTTGCTGTGCAAAAGCTTTAATGTTTCATTAGATCCAGTGTGTTTATTTTTGTTTTTATTTCCATTACTTTAAGAGGTGCGTCAAAAAAAATCTTGCTGTGATTTATGTCAAAGGGTGTTCTTCCTACATTTTCCTCTAAGAGTTTTATAGTGTCCGGTCTTACATTAAGTCTCTAATCCATTTTGAGTTTATTTTTGTGTATGGTGTTAGGGAGTGTTCTAATTACATTCTTTTACATGTAGTTGTCCAGTTTTCCCAGCACCACTTATTGAGGAGACTGTGTTTTCTCCCTTATATATCCTTGCCTCCTTTGTCATAGATTAGTTGACCATAGGTGCATGGCTTTATCTCCGGGCTTTCTATCCTGTTCCACTAATCTATATTTCTGTTTTTATGCCAGTACCGTATGTCTTGATGACAGTAGCTTTGTAGTATAGTATGAAGTCAGGGAGTCTGAATCCTCCTGCTCTGTTTTTTTCCCTCAAGATTGCTTTGGCTATTTGGGGTCTTTTGTGTCTCCGTACAAATTTTAAGACTTTTTGTTCTAGTTCTGTAAACAGTGCCATTGGTAATTTGATAGGGATGGCATTGAATCTGTAGATGGCTTTGGGAAGTATAGTCATTTTCACAATATTGATTCTTCCAATCCAAGAGCATGGTATATCTCTCCACCTGTTTGTGTCATCTTTGATTTCTTTCATCAGTGTCTTATAGTTTTCTGAGTGCAGGTCTTTACCCTCCTTAGGTAGGTTTATCCCTAGGTATTTTACTCTTTTTGTTGCCATGGGGAATGGGATTATCTCCTTAATTTCTCTTTCTGATCTTTCATTTTTAGTGTATAGGAATGTAAGATATTTCTGTGCATTAATTTTTTATCCTGCAACTTTACCAAATTCATTGATTAGCTCTAGTAGTTTTCTGGTGGTATCTTTAGGATTTTCTGTGTATCATATCGTGTCATCTGCAAACAGTGACAGTCTTCCTTCTTCTTTTCCAATTTGGATTTCTTTTATATCTTTTTCTTCTCTGACTGCCTAGGACTTCCAAAACTATGTTGAATAAGAGTGGCAAGAGTGGACATCCTTGTCTTGTTCCTGATCTTAGAGGAAATGCTTTCAGTTTTTCAGCATTGAGAATGATGTTTGCTGTGGGTTGTCATATATGGCCTTTATTATGTTGAGGTAGGTTCCCTCTGTGCCCACTTTCTGGAGAGTTTTTATCATAAATGAGTATTGACTTTTGTCAAAAACTTTTTCTGCATCTATTGAGATGATCATACAGATTTATTCTTCAATTTGTTAATATGGTTTATCACATTGATTGATTTGCATATATTGAAGAATCCTTGCATCCCTGGGATAAATCCCACTTAATCATAGTGTATGATCCTTTTAATGTGTTGTTGGATTCTGTTTCCTAGTATTTTGTTGAGGATTTTTTCATCTATATCCATGAGTGATATTGGTCTCTAATTTTCTTTTTTTGTAGTATCTTTGTCTGGTTTTGGTATCAGGGTGATGGTGGCCTCATAGAATGAGTTTGGGAGTGTTCCTCCCTCTACAATTTTTTGGAAGAGTTTTAGAAGGATGGGTGTTAGCTCTTCTCTAAATGTTTGATAGAATTCCCCTGTGAAGCCATCTGGTCCTGGACTTCTGTTTGTTGGAAGATTTTTAATCACTGTTTCAATTTCATTACTTGTGATTGGGCTGTTCATATTTTCCATTTCTTCCTGGTTCAGTCTTGGAAGGTCATACCTTTCTAAGAATTTGTCCATTTCTTCCAGGTTGTCCATTTTATTGGCAGAGTTGCTTGTCATAGCCTCTTAGGATGCTTTGTATTTCTGCGGTGTCTGTTGTAACTTCTCCTTTTTCATTTCTAATTTTATTGATTTGAGTCCTCTCCCTCTTTTTCTTGATGAGTCTGGCTAATGGTTTATCAATTTTGTTTATCTTCTCAAAGAACCAGCTTTTAGTTTTATTGATCTTTGCTATTGTTTTCTTTGTTTCTGTTTCATTTATTTCTGCTCTGATCTTTATGATTTCTTTCCTTCCACTAACTTTGGGTTTTGTTTGTTCTACTTTCTCTAGTTCCTTTAGGTGTAAGGTTAGATTGTTTATTTGAGATGTTTCTTGAGGTAGTATTTCTGTAAACTTCCCTCTTAGAACTGCCTTTGCTGCATCATATAGGTTTTGGATTGTCATGTTTTCATTGTCATTTGTCTCTAGGTATTTTTTTATTTCCTCTTTGATTTCTTCAGTGATCTCTTGGTTATTTAGTAATGTATTGTTTAGCCTCCATGTGTTTGTGTTTTTTACGTTTTTTTCCCTGTAATTGATTTCTAATCTCATAGTGTTGTGGTCAGAAAAGATGCTTGATACGATTTCAATTTTCTTAAATTTACTGAGGCTTGATTTGTGACCCAAGATGTGATCTATCCTGGAGAATATTCTGTGCACACTTGAGAAGAAAGTGTAATCTGCTGTTTTTGGATGGGATGTCCTATAAATATCAATTAAATCTATGTGGTCTGTTGTGTCATTTAAAGCCTCTGTTTCCTTACTTATTTTCATTTTGGATGATCTGTCCATTGGTGTAAGTGAGGTTTTAAAGTCCCCCACTATTATTGTGTTACTGTCGATTTCCTCTTTTATAACTGTTAGCAGTTGCCTTATGTATTGCGGTGCTCCTATGTTGGGTGAATATATATTTATAATTGTTATATCTCCTTCTTGGATTGATCCCTTTATCATTATGTAGTGTCCTTCCTTGTCTCTTGTAACCTTCTTTATTTTAGAGTCTATTTTATCTGATATGAGTATTGCTGCTCCAACTTTCTTTTGATTTCCATTTGCATGGAATATCTTTTTCCGTCCCCTCACTTTCAGTCTGTATGTGACCCGAGGTCTGAAGTGGGTCTCTTGTAGAGCATATATAAGGGTCTTGTTTTTGTATCCATTCAGCAAGCCTGTGTCCTTTGGTTGGAGCATTTAATCCATTCACATTTAAGGTAATTATCAATATGTATGTTCCTATGACCATTTTCTTAATTGTTTTGGGTTTGTTTTTGTAGGTCCTTTTCTTCTCTGTGTTTCCCATTTAGAGAAGTTTTTTAGCATTTGTGTAAAGCTGGTTTGGTGGTGCTGAATTCTCTTAGCTTTTGTTTGTTTGTAAAACTTTTGATTTCTCCATTGAATCTGAATGAGATCCTTGCTGGGTAGAGTAATCTTGGTTGTAGTTTCTTCCCTTTCATCACTTTAAGTATATCATGCTGCTCCCTTCTGGCTTGTAGAGTTTCTGCTGAGAAATCAGCTGTTAACCTTATGGGAGTTCCCTTGTATGTTATTTGTTGTTTTTCCCTTGTTGCTCTGAATAATTTTTCTTTAATTTTTGATAGTTTGATTACTACGTGTCTTGGTGTGTTTCTCCTTGGGTTTATCCTGCCTGGGACTCTCTGCACTTCCTGGACTTGGGTGGCTATTTCCTTTCCCATGTTAGGGAAGTTTTCGACTGTAATCTCTTCAGATATTTTCTCGGGTCCTTTCTCTCTCTCTTCTCCTTCCAGGACCCCTATAATGCAAATTTTGGTGTGTTTAATGTTGTCCCAGAGGTCTCTTAGGCTGTCTTCATTTCTTTTCATTCTTTTTTCTTTTTTCTGTTTCATGGCAGTGAATTCCACCATTCTGTTTTCCAGGTCACTTATCCGTTCTTCTGCCTCAGTTATTCTGCCATTGATTCCTTCTTGTGTATTTTTCATTTCAGTTATTTTATTGTTCATCTCTGTTTGTTTGTTCTTTAATGCTTCCAGGTCTTTGTTAAACATTTCTTGCATCTTCTCGATCTTTGTCTCCGTTCTTTTTCCGACGTCCTGGATCATCTTCTCTATCATTATTCTGAATTATTTTTCTGAAAGATTGCCTATCTCCACCTCATTTAGTTGTTTTACCTTGTTCCTTCATCTGGTCATAGTCCTCTGCCTTTTCATTTTGTCTATCTTTCCACAAATGTGGTTTTCGTTCCACAGGCTGCAGGATTCTAGTTCTTGTTTCTGATGTGTCTGACTTTTCTTTCTTATTTACATTCTCTAAAATTATTTACATTCTCTTCAGTCTCTGCCTTTGTAAGTGCAAGTGTCTGTCATACAAACTTACCAAAATGTTCTCATTTTTAAAATTTTAAGTTCATTTGTTATTCACTAAGACAGATGGGGAAATGATTTGATTTAGAATAAGAGCCTGATAAATAAGTAGACATTAAATATGTATATGTTGAATTGAAATTGAAATGTTTTTCATCATATATGACAGTGATTCAAACAGCCCCAGTGCTCTGTGGTATCATTCTCTTTGATAAGGGATAAGTTAGGCAAGTTGTTGCATCATTGTTAAGTCAGTTCCTGGTCTTTTGAAATTCTATGCCTAACATATTTTTAGATCCTAAAGAAAAAGAAATCAGGACCTAATCACAGATTTTAGTACATTTTCTGTTTTACCATCTTTTTCTGCATTTGTGTCCTCCTTCATGTCTTATGCTTCTAAGTTATTCTTCAATATTTTAAAAAAATTTAGAGTAGCAAATTACTTCATTATTACAGCAGTGATTACTGCAAGAGTAGAACAGTGCTGTTGGTCACCCCATTATTAATTTGTGGTTACATAATAGCGTGGCATTTTCTTTTTTTACCCTGTTGTCAGATACTCATCAAACTTCATATGTTTTGTGTTACGTTAAAAATTTCTCAATGAGAAATTATTTTTTATTCTCTTGAACGAAAATAACTCCTAGATGATTGCCTTTAAAATTTAATATCTTGAAGTGAAAGAGTCTTTTGGTAGGAAAATGAGCCATCAAAAGTATTTTCAGAGTTATACAGCAAGTCAGAGGCTAAGCTCAAAATTAAAATCTTGTGATTGACAACCAGTATTTTTTAGAGGTTGACAAAACTTAGCGTACTTATTAGAGAATAGCTCAAATGCTTCTAGCCTCTCCTCAGTTGCTACTGCCACATTTACTCTAGGTTCACTGTGGCCATGTCAGCATCTGTACTCCCCTCTCCCATCATTTAATACTATCCTCATTCAGGTGTCAAGAACTGAAGTGGGCACTTGGCCTCACACACACTCAAAGCTGTTGCCAGCATCAGTATTAAATCTTGTGCTTCCAAACTCTAAGTTACTGGAACTACTCAGCTTTGGTATGAAAAGTTGTCATTTATAATGCAGAATGTATCATTAAACTTGAAGTGTTCTTCACACTCATCACATTTAATGCTACCTAGTTAAAATATAGTAAATCAGATTGGTTTGAAACAAAATCAAATAAGCTAGTATTGCAGTATCAGATAAAACATTTCTTTATTTTCAAATAGTGTTTTAAATTTTTCAGTATTTTAAAGGAAAGATTGTTTAACCTGTAAGAGAAAGATATCTAAGATGAAATACTGAATAGATTTTTAATACCACATCTAAGCAATTTTCTAATAGCTTCACAGTCTCAGCCGATAGAAACAACCGGAAAAACATGCAGGAAGCTTCAGAACAGACTGGAAAGCTTGCAGACTCTGGTAGAAGATTTACAGATGAAGAATGAAGGTACAGTGTACATTTTTGGAGAGGTCTTCCTTGTTCAAAAGAATACTCACCTTCCCTTCAGGTTAAGCCTCTTATCTGTAGTCCCACTGAAAAGGATCTTGAACAAGAAATTCAGAAAACCTTAGTCAAAATATGAGTGTCTTAACCATGCCTAATGCCTGGATTAATAGTGTGACCTTGGGCAGGTCACTTTAGCCCTGCTCTTCTCTTTCATCTAATAGGAATGATAATATGGCCGACTAGCCCTCAATAGAGCACGTGTTTTGAGTGGCTGATTTCACATGAGACTTTCCCATACGCTGTCTTTCTTGTCCCTGTTAGGTCTGTAGATGAGAATTTGTATGGCAGTAGCCAAGATAAGTTTGCAGTTAATAGCCAGAAAACAAAACAACAGTATTTAGCCTTATAGAGGATTTAAATTAGCATGGGTATAGGAGACTGTGCCGCCCCATGAATCACTCAATAAAAAGATAAACTGCATATAAATATACTGAAGCAAAAGTAAATAAATAATAAAAAATGGAAAAAAAATTAAATTTAAAAAATATATACTGAAGCTCTCCGGATGAGAAACGGTTGTACTCTGCAGATGGTAGACAACTTTGGGGGCATAAATTTTAAGTGGATGTTCCCATGGATTTGGGAGGCTGTCATGTTTTATGATTTGCTGACATGAATCCAGGAGCCTTTGTCAGAAAGAAATTAATTTTGGAGGATACATGTTATTCTCATTTCATCTTCCATCTCTAGAGAATATAAGTTGCTAGATGGAGGATAGTAAATAATTTTCTAAGAATAAATCCTTTTAAAATAAATTTAACCTTATTAATAATAATAGTTGTTATTAGCCTTTATTGAGCACTTATCAGCTATGTGCCAGGCCCTGTACTCAGTGTCTTACTAATTAGCTTCACAACACTGGGAGGCGGGTGCTAATATTATGTCATTTGGTGATGAGGAAGCTGTAGATCACCATCAGTCAATAAGTTTTAAGTCACACAATGAGTAGTAGAGCTGGGACTTGATCTCTGCAATTTATAACTCCAAAATGCACATTCTTTAATGTACTAAAGTTATTCCAAATTGTTACTAAAGAAAATTAACAAATTCTTTATGATAACTCCAGATGCCTGCATATATAAACATAAAGGAAAATGTTTGAGTTTAAGTTTATCATGACTTTTTTAAGGAAGATGCATTACCTTATTGGCCCCATTTTTATTCACACTTTGACTTATATTTCGGACTTTACCTGAGTCATCCTACCATGTAATAATCCAAATGGAAAACATGTTGTATTTGTTTTAAAAACTTTTAAAAAGTTTTTTTAGACGAATACTTTTTATTGGATGCATTGTCTGGGTGGAGTCTTGGAAATTCTGCAACAGCTATTTTGGAGAGAATTTGGGGAACATTTATCAAAATTTAAAGTGCATGTATTCTTTTACCCAGAAACTCTACTTCTAGCAATTTATTCTGCAAGGAGAAATTGTACATACAAAAGTCTGAAGTATTTCCTATAGCATGTTCATAAACAAAAATAAGAAACAACTTTTAAAAATTTATTTACTAACATGGTGCATCCACACAATGGAATACTGTGCAGTCATAACAAATCATGAGCTGAACTGGAAAGAGGTTGACGTTTTGTTAAGTGAAAAAAAGCAAGCTACAGAACAATTTCTACCACATATTTCCATTTGTGTAAAGAAGAAAACTCTGTGTGTGTGTGTGTGTGTGTGTGTGTGTACACATGTGAAGATACTCACTGACAGGTTTACAGTGATGACCTGGGATGGGGAAGTTCAACAGATTGAGGGAACAAAATCAATGACCTTTATCCCTCTTTGTACCCTTCTGAGGTGTTCAAATTATTTACAATTAGTATGTATTACTTCTATAACAATAATTATCATGTTCATTTATTTATTGGCTGTGCTGCACAGCTTGTGAGATCTTAGTTCCCTGACCAGGGATTGAACCCATACCCTCAGCAGTGAAAGGGCAGAGTCCTAACCACTGGACCACCAGGGAATTCTCTATCATGTTCATTTAAAGCAACTGAAAGAGCAAAGATTTACCGTTAGCTCTGTTTCATAATTTCAGTCTTTTAAAACATATGCTACTTTGCAGTTTTTGAGAACTTATTGAGCTCAGGATGTATCTATTCTGTGGTAGCAAGCTGACCTTTTAAGAAGTGCTTAATAGAATTTAAAGCCTGCGTAATGTTGCTTTTCTAACTTTGCTTTATCAACATTTTCAGCAATGTCTTCAATGATCAGAAATCAAGAAAAGAGGATACAGAAAGTGAAAGACCAGGAAAAAATGTTACTAAAATGATACATTGCTTGCCTATTCTTTACAGAGAGATGATGCCCAATTAATTGTGGTGTTACTTATAATTAGTGCCCTGTGTACTTTTTTCTTTTTATGTGAGAAGTTAATAAAAGATACCCTGTCCTGTAAACTCTATTTTGAAATAAACTAGTCTTGAGTGCTCTCTCAGTAAAACTTAAAAGCAGTACTAGCTAGATGCAAAAGTACCTAATAGGTGTTATTTTGTGCTAATACCAGCGTGTTGGAATAATCACGTGTTTTTTTGTCATCTTTAGTGGTGCTGAGGCAATAGTCTTCTCTTTTTTTCAGCTTAAAATGCTTCTTTCACATGAAATTGAAAGATGGGGTATAATGCCCAGAATGGGAGGACAAACTCCAAGGTACTGACCAGGATTCCTTATGTGACCCTGAACTCTCTGTTTGTTCTGTCAATATCGGTGAATGTAATCACATAACTAAACATTGTGGCCCGTAATCAAAACTCTTAGAAAAGTTTTCTTTTTACATATTAATGCAAGAGAGAAAAAGTTTGTTATTCTTCAGCCAGTGGGTAACTTCTGCAGATTGAATGGATTCAGTCTGCCTTAATTAGAGTTTAGTAAATTAGTGGGGTTTGTATGTGGAGTGTTTTCCAACGCCAATAACCAATTCTCTGTGGATACCAACTGGGTGTCTATGAGTCAATTCCATTCTGACACTACCTGGGGTTGGTGTCAGATTCTACAGATTTAAGGGCTCAGTCCCACAAGACTGCCCCTACTTCAGACACCAGTCACAAGTCCTGGGCCACCTATACTTTTTGACTGACAGGCTGTAAATTGGGGGTTCCCACATCCTCCTCTAAAGTTTCAATAATTTTCTAGAACTGATCATGGAATTCAGGAAATTGCTTTACTTACTATTACAGTTTATTATAAAGGCTATAACTCAGGAACAGCCAAATGGAAGAGATGCACAGAGCAAGGTATGGGGTGGAGGTGTGGAGCTTCCATGCCCTCTCAGGGCTCCCGGCACCTTGTGTTCGCCAACCCAGAAGCGCATTAAATCTCACCATTTGAGTCGTTATAGAGCTTCTTCTCCAGCCCCGCTCCCCTGGAGATCAGAGTGTGGCACTGGAAGTTGCAAGCCTCTGATCACTTGGTCTTTCCAGTGACCAGCCCCGGCCTGAGGCTATCTAGGGGCCCCATCTAAGTCACCTCACTAGCAGAAGCTCAGGCGTGATCTAAAGGGCCTCATTATGAATAACAAGATACTCCTATCTCTCAGGAAATTCCCAGGGTTTGAGGAGCTCTGTGCCAGGAACAAAGACCAAATATATTTATGACACTACAGGATGTGAACCAAATAAAAGAGCAGAAGAACAGATACAAAAATGTTTACATTGTGCCAAAGACAACAGGAAGGACTTCCCTGGTGGCGCAGTGGTTGAGAGTCCGCCTGCCGATGCAGAGGACACGGGTTCGTGCCCCGGTCCGGGAAGATCCCACATGCCGCGGAGCGGCTGGGCCCGTGAGCCATGGCCGCTGAGCATGCGCGTCCGGAGCCTGTGCTCCGCAACGGGAGAGGCCACAACAGTGAGAGGCCCGCGTACCGCAAAAAAAAAAAGACAATAGGAACAGTGTCAAAAAAGCCTGTACTCCCGTTCCACAGTACAGCTGTCACTGAGAAACTGCTGCCCAACTAGAGACTCTGTTTCCCAACCCCACTTCCCCTCTCCCTACCTGGGAACGCCTACCTGCCCAGTTCTCACTAATGACACGTGGACACAACAGTTTGTGGTGCTTTCTGGCCCAAAGTTTTAGTGGGGTCTTTCCTTACTTTATTTCCCCTTCCACAGGCTGCTTACAGAGGACAGTGAGGTCCTAGGGGATGGAGGAGCCACAGGACAGGAGCCTGGGTGATGACCTGCAAAGAAAGCTGCCCTCCCGCCAGAAGCACCCATTGCTGTTTAGTGAGGGAGAAGTAAGCTGCTGTCGTTGCAGCCTTCTTACACGCTGGGGTCTGTGACAGCGGGTGGCGCTCAGGGTAACCAGATGACACGCTAAGTAGGGCATAAGTTACCACCACAGCCTTCATGCTTCTCCCTCTAAGCACATCCGATTTTAAATAACAAGTTTTAAAAATATAAAGTTTAGTATTATATGTTATCTCTTAAATCAGTTGGCTTTACTGAAAAATTTTTATTTCATCAGGTAATGATAAAATGGCTAATGATAGAACTCTAAACAGATTTTGACTGTAAATTGTTTTACCTTTAGTTTGACCTAATAGAAATGCTTGGGCATTCTGTACGGTAATGGTGAATGCCTCTGAAGACCTCACTGGTAGAATATAAAATTCACTGTGAAGTCTGTAGAAAATATATGTGAATTTAACACAAAAGTGCTATGAGCCCAAAACAGTTCTTAAAGCACTTTCTAACACTATTTTCAGTTGGGTTTAGGCTCTTTTCAGCAAAGACCATCTATGACCAGGATTAAACGTTGTTTTGCCAATAGATGTTACACTTATTAAAAGTTGTTTTAATATAGAATTAATTTTCAAATACAGGCATGTATATATCCCTCCAAACAAAGGTAAAGTTTTAAAAGAAATATTCTAAAACTTTTTTCTCTAAAGGGAGAAGAACAGACTCTGTGCCTCTTGATGTTTGCTTTTTTTCTGTGTCATTAGTGGAGACAATATTAGTATTTTATTTTACATCTAAGTATCATGGTACTAAGATTTATACAAATAATTCAGACATTTGATAAAGATGTTAAAACTCAGGTTTTATTATTTTTTTCAGTTATAATGGCAAAGTTTAAATGTTTATTTCTTCCCAGAGCAAAGATGTACTTCCGTATCACTCTCCTGTTATAATTTTGTTACCTACTAGCATGAAGGGAGAGGGAAGAGGGTGAAATGATTGCTATGGGGCAGTCCATCTGTCAGCCCAGAGCTGCTGTGAGAGGAGGGGCCGTGGGGAGAGATGGTCCTGCAGGAGGCCCGTGAGGAAATGATGGGCGTGTCCCACCCTGCAGTCCGGCGGGGCCTGTAGCTCCCAGCTCTCTAAGAGGTGTCATTCAGACCACCTTGCTCAGCCTATACCCTATCCCCCTTCCTGTTCTTTCCTCTTGGGCTGCTCCTGCTAACAGGCTCTGATTAGGCCCCTTGTCTGTACACCAGCCGTTGATCATTAAGACAAAAACATACTTGCTACCCTCAAACCATACATGGCAAGTAAAATCAAGCAAAAAACATTGGGAAGTCTTAATGCATTACCTTATAGCCTGGCTAATCACATCTAGTGACCAGATATTTTCTAATCACAGTTCCATACGATGTTAACGATTTTTAAATATAAAGTGTGTATGATTAAAGAGAGCATTTCTCCAGCTGTACCAGTACAAAATCTTTTGAATAAGGCGTGTTTTACTCCCCTGCTTCAAGAATCACCCAAGGCTCAAGGCTGAACCCTCTGCAGCTGGTTAGGTTCTGTGCTCCGTGACCAGTGCACATCTGAAGTTTAGCCAAGCCCTCCTCAAGACCACCAAGCCCTAAAGTGAGGATGGATCAGCATAAATCCATCCATCAGTGCCACAGGAAAAAAAGTCCATGCTCACTGGAAGCATCATCTACACATTAGACAAAAGCCACTAGCAAATCTGAAACAACTCTGATGGCTAGATTGGAAGTTTCACTTCCTTTATTTTAAATTATCCAGGGTGCTCCACAACCTTAGCCTCTTCCATGTTCTGCAATAGCCTCTTCGCTACTTTGCAAATTGAATCAGTGAATCCCCCACCACTTGTGAACCACTTTATCCTCATGGCCAGTCTCTAAGGATCTATTGCTGCATTCTTCCCAACGGGTAACTTCCCCATTCTCTACTACCACGAACTTCCATTCCACCACTGTGTCTGCTGGCAGGGGCACAGAACGAGACCAGAGCCCGTCCTTGCTACACTGGAGTGGGATGTAAGTGTTCCATCTCCCAAGACTCTCATGGTCTCCAGTTACTGCAAGGCATTGCACACCAGCGCGTGTGATATAATGGACCTGGAAGCTGACACTAACCTGATGAGCCTCTGAAGACACTGCTCCTACCCTTTTTGGTTTCACATCCACTTCCTGACCTCTTGCCTCCACGAGAGTGCTTCTGTCATAGTCCTTTCCCTGCTTAGAGCTTAACACTGGAGACTCAAGACTGCCACCCAAACCAACATCGCCCCAGGATGAGTGCCGGGACACCATCTCCCAGTCCACGTGGTCAGCCCGGGCCCGACTGTCCAACTGTGCGAGGCTCACTCCTTCTTGCGCTCTGTCCAGGAGCAGGTTGCTAGAAGGCAACTTCTCTGCCAGACATGGAGCTGCTTTAGCAGTTTTCTCTTGGCCTTTTTGGAATCCCCATTCTCCTATAGGAGATCCAAGGCTTTCGTTTCTTGAAACGTCAGAGTAACTTCTAGAGTTACCAGTCTCAGAGGTAGCTAGAGATTGTGTGTCTGGAAGTTGTCCAGAGGGAACATGTGCTCTTGAATTGTCACGGTTACTGCCTTCTCCAGAAGGACTCTGCAGTCTCCATGCTGCTTCCTGCAGGTCACCAGGGCCTTTAGTCGTAGAAACCAAACATCCATTGCTTTCTTGAAGATGCTCTAAAAAACAAAAGGAAAAGTGTAATAGTGTTGTGCAGTTCATGTGAGAAAAAAGTTCAGTTAGGCTGAGAAAATAGTTTTAGTTTTTAAAGACTTGGCTACTAATCTATCTGCAGTTCACAAAATTTGCCTCTATTAAAATCAAGTACTTAATTACCTGGTGTGTTCCCAACTGTGCTCTAAGAATATACAGGCATATCCAGTAATAAAAGACACATCCAGGAGTGTCAGTATACCAGCACAAGGGTGTAAACGAGGTGGCAAGCTGTAGAGGCAGAAGTGTAACCCTGACATGGTCCTGGATCTCTGCAGCGCAGGCCGTACTGGCACGCAACCAAGTCAAGTTGCTTGGCTGCCATCATCGAAAAATGTCCAGCCTGTGTGACGAAGAGCTGCACGGTTACCCTGCAAACCAGATGAGTACACTTGTACTCCCAGGAACTGCGTGCAGGTCAGGGATTGGCTCTCACAGGTGCGGGCAGGTCAGCAGCAGCTGTCACTGTGGGAGAATACAAAGGACAGCGGTGCATGGCTGGGCAGGAGTTGGGGGTGAGGGTGGGGAGGGCGGCTGGATTCGCCTTGCACACCCCATGTGCATTAAGAACCTCTTCGAGAAAACACAGGCATCTTATATCCCCTCCCATTGCATACTTTAAAAATATATTTTCTTGGGACTTCCCTGGTGGCACAGTGGTTAAGAGTCTGCCTGCCAACGCAGGGGACACGGATTCGATCCCTGGTCCGGGAAGATCCCACATGCCGCGGAGCAACTAAACCCGTGCGCCACAACTACTGAGCCGGTGCTCTGCAACAAGAGAAGCCACCGCAATGAGAAGCCCGCGCACAGCAGTGAAGAGTAGCCCCCACTCGCCGCAACTGGAGGAAGCCCGCGCGAAGCAATGAAGACCCAACACGGCCCAAAAAAAATAAATAAATTACAAATAAATAAATAAAAATATTTTTTCTTAAGACTACACAATACAAGCTCTCTCAAGACTCAGTTTCCTTCTTGGCCACCTCATTGATAGTCCAAATAGCTCCCTACAACTGAGGTCCCCAACCCCCGGCCCAGACCTGTAGGTAGAGGTCAGTCCTCTGCCTGTTAGGCCCCCGCGGCACAGCAGGAGGTGAGAGGCGGGGAGCAAGCGAAGCTGCCTCTGCCGCTCCCCATCGCTCGCATCACCGCCTGCACCACCCTCCCACTCTGCCCCCTTCCGTGCAAAAATTGTCTTCCACGAAGCCTGTCCCTGGTGCGAAAAAGGTAGGGGACCGCTGCCCTACAAGATCTTATTCTCCAAAACCATACAATCAGCATATGGGGATTGGGGGGGATGGTGGTGGGAAGAGGGTGGTCTTGTTTAATTTTGTCTCTTTTTAATGGTGGTGTTGGAAGTGAGACGTAAACAAATATTACTCTGAATCCCCAATCTTTCGACCTGAAACATGAGTTAGGCTTTCAGGAAAAGAAGATAAATGAGCTCTCTGCAGGAGAGGCACAGGGGCAGATTTTCAAGTGGCTACACATGAACGCCACTCCACTAAAGTTTACAGATGTCATTTTCACCACTAGGCTGGAGTCCAGGCATGGGCAGCTTGCCAAGGGAGGGCGCTGGAAGGTAAGGTTCTCTGCCAGTGCTCTTAACTTTGCCTAGTATACAGGGTCTAAAATATAGAGATGGAAACCTAGATGTCAATTGTACTCGTCGGAGCAGAATTAAGTGTCTCTCCCCTGGGGTTTCAGACAACCGTGCACTGTTCGGGTGAGCGTGGGGGAGGGCCGATAGCTCCGAAATGGGCGGCCATCGAGCAGCCTCAGGGCTTCAGCCGAAGCCTTCAGGGCCAGAGTCCAACCTGAACTTTGCCTCCCCGACAGAAGCGTCCAGACATGGGAGGCTGCTCGCTGCGCCGGTGTTCCCAAACACAGCGCTTCCATGGGGTGAGGGATGGGAGGCCATGAGGCTATGGGATTGGGACCGAGACAGTGTCCCTGCTCGGACAGAAATTGGAGAGGGTCGTGGGATCTCCGAACTCTAAGCACCCCTTTCCGAAGGCCCGGAAGGGGCGCCGCCGCTGCAGCCGCCCGCACTGCACCAAGCTCCGCCAAGCAGAGGAGCCCATCCCCGCTGGAGGAGCAGGGGTAGGTTATCAGGGGCGAGCGCCGAAGGCAGCGACTCAGCGGGGCGCGGACCTGGGTCAAACCGCCTGGGCATCCCCAGGGCCTCGGTGTAGGGCGAGAACCCCACCCGGCGCGTGCGCACCAGCCGGGGAAAACGCGAGCCGCGGGGAGGGTCCTGCCCGGGCTAGGAGAAGCTAGTCCTCGGGAAACCTCCAGGTGGATTTCCGCCCCCTGCCCCCTCCCGCGGGTAACTTCAGAGCCCCCCGGCAGATATGCCCTCGAGACACAGGGAGGAAGAATACCTGGTTTGGTGACCAGCTCCCGCCTAGAAGGTCCAGGGCTCAGTCCGCCGCCACCACCCTGATCGCCTCCCGGAGCCGCAGCCTCCCCTGGAGAGGCGTCCTTCCCCTGCTCCGCATCGCCCTCCTTTCCCGTGTCCCGCAGCAGCCAAACGAAAAGCGCTCCGGCCAGACCCCCTCCGACCAGCAGGGCGGACCAGACAGCGCCCATGACTAAGAGGCCGCAGCTGCGGGAGACGACGGCGACCGAGACGGGGGCTCGGGTCACGCAGTCAGAGCCACACCTACCCAGCCCGCTGCAGCCTTTTACGGTCCCCGGTGGCGGGCGCTCCCGCGCGGGGCCCAGCCCTCCGCGGCCAAAACTCAACTTTCCCAGCCCCGCCCCATTCCCCGCCCCGGGGCTGCAGCCCCTGGTTCTGGCAAGGCGGACACGCGAGCGCCCTCCTTCTCCAACATTTTCCCTTCTCGACCCCGCCAGTCGCCGGCGGCGGGGAGCACCCGGCGCAGGGTTCCAAGTGCGTCCCACGCGCGTGAAGAGTCCAAGGGCGCACGGCTCCCGTGCGCAAACCCGCCGCCTTCTTTTCCTGCTCCGGCTGCAGCTCAGGTGCAGCCCTGCCTGGGACAGCGCCGGCCACCTCGGCGCCTCCTCCCCACAGACAATCAGTAGCAGTGCGGCCCGAGCTTCTGGCACTTAGACGCTGAAGAGGCCGATGTGCATCTGCGACACGCGAGGTTGCGGCGAGAGCGGAGGCGGGGCGGGAGAGGCAGCCGGGCCGGGTGGGTAGAGCCATACAGCCGGCGCGTTGGAAGCTCCATTCCTCCGCCAGTTAGCTGCGCTTAACGTCCGCAAGCCTCCGCCTCCCCGCCTGTAAAAGGAAAGGATTGGACTGAGATCCATCCATCTGTAAATGCCAATCACCTTAACCGCCTCCAGTCATTGCTGAGGGTGCGTGGTTGTCGCAAAGTGCGCGCCCTCCTTACTGGACTGCATGTTGTGCAGACGCAAGCTCCTCCGGATGGGTTATTAATTTAAAAAATTGCGGGCTTCCCTGGTGGCGCAGTGGTTGAGAGTCTGCCTGCCGATGCAGGGGACGCGGGTTCGTGCCCCAGTCCGGGAAGATCCCACATGCCGCGGAGCGGCTGAGCCCATGAGCCATGGCCGCTGAGCCTGCGCGTCCGGAGCCTGTGCTCCGCAACTGGAGAGGCCACAACAGTGAGAGGTCCGCGTACCGCAAAAAAAAAAAAAAAAAAAAAAAATTGCAACCGTCTTTGTTAAGTGCTGTCGGTGTGCCAGGTGTTTAATGTATGCATTTAATTTGATCCTCACAAAACAACAACAACAATCTGGGAACTAAGAATTATACACATTTCTTTCTAAATTCACTCCTCTGCTGATCTGATGGCTTTACACACCAACTTCAAGCTAACGGTTCCCATGTTTGTATCTGCAGGGTGAGCCTTTCCCTTGACCTACACGCTCCCACATCCAACTGCTAAGACCACAGCTGGAATGATTACTAAAATGGTTCCTCTGGTAAAACAAATCGTTCCAACGTGCCCCGGGCTCGAGCCTTGTTTGCAAAGTCAGGTACAGAAAGCAGCGGGAGTCCTTGGTGACTCTGCAGTGTTTGTGGGATGGGAGCTCGCTTCGGAAGGCTGGGCGGTGAACGTGGTGAAGGCTGTGAAGAAGGCTGACGTGGAGGGAGCCCTCTTCAGAGAAACTTGGAGGCCAAGGGGAGGAGAGGAATCGAAGTGTCGCTTGAGAAGAGAACAAGGCCTAAGGGAAGCTCTTTCAGACGGAGAGACGCGTGGGCACGTTTGTTCAGTTCTTCGGCAGGAGAGAGCCAGCCGAGACCTGGAGGAAGATGTGAGGAGGGCGCGAAATCCTGGACGGGGATTCCGCGGGAAGGAGGAAGTCAAGAACACCATTAGAAGGGGCGGAGTCGGAGGAATGGAGGGGAGGAAACAGGCGTGGAAAAGAAAAGAAGGCACAAAAGAAACATTTTGAGATACACAGGGGCCCGTGAGTGAGGTCAGCTATCAGCTGAGTGAGAGAAAGGAAATCCAGGTGAGTTTTTTTGTGTTTTTTTTTGCGGTACGCGGGCCTCTCACTGTTGCGGTCTCTCCCGTCGCGGAGCACGGGCTCCGGACGCGCATGCTCAGCGGCCATGGCTCACGGGCCCAGACGCTCCGCGGCATGTGGGATCTTCCCGGACCAGGGCACGAACCCGTGTCCCCTTCATTGGCAGGCGGACTCTCAACCACTGCGTCACCAGGGAAGCCCAGGTGAGCTTTTAAGGAAAGCAGAGCAGGTAGGAAGGAAATGGCCGCTAGGGGAAGAAGTTGCCTTGGGAAGTCCTGTGGGTCCTTCCATCACAGGCCGGTTGCATCGCTCCCTTCCTGCCTTTCCCAGTGACCGCGCCTCCGTTCACACCCCCCCTCACCTGTCCAGACCTTACCATCCTCCCGCAACTCCCTCCCCTCGGGCTGTGATCCAGTCTGCAACCACTCCTGATTTAATCCTCCTAAAGCACAGCCTGGGGTAGGGCATCTCCTCTGTCTACCAGACTAAATTCAACCCCATTTTAGCGTTCAAGGTCTCCCTGACACACCCCAACAACCTCTCCAGGCCTTTCTCTTATCGTTCACCTGAACTCCAGCCAAACGGGGACTCTCCTGCGGGAGCCTTCTCTCATTGGTTTAGACGTTTCCCAAAACCCACTTCCTTCCGTGAACTTTCCCCTAGCCCCCAATCCCACTCTTAGCCCCCAGCCCTCAAATTGATATGCCATTCTTTTCTTTGAACTCTGATTACGTACTGTAACTCTGTTAGAGAAAAATACAAGGTTTTCTCTTATGGTATAATTATTTTTGTCGTTTATCTCATCCCCATATTAGATCATAAATCCCTTGAGGGCCAGAGTTTGTTTATTCTTTGTATTCCCCAGAATACAAAGTTTGTTATGTAATAGGCCTTTTTATTGTCTTTGTTCATTGAACACCTAATATATACTGGCCCTAAGCTAAGTGCTTTATGAGGATTATCTCATGTTAAATCCCTGAGAGGAGTAATCTGCCCAAGGTCATACAGCTGGTGAGTGACCAAGCTGGGATTTGAACCCAGTGTTCTGACCTCCCAGGACTCCTGCTTGAAACTCTAGCTACATTGAATCCTAATGCTTTTAAACCATGTCCAAATTTCAAAGCATACATTTTAGAAGTGAGTGTGCAAATCTGGATGTGTGATACCAGCGTATCCCTCTGGTAGTATTCCAACATTTATGGTGAATTTCAGCCTTGCTCTCGGTTTGTAATTCCTCTCTCTGCAAGCCCTCACCTCATTAGGGAGATGTACTCACCACCAGCACCTGTCTGTTTCTGTCAAGCCTCTGGCTTCTGCTACTCCACATAATGTTAACCACAAGTCAAACCTTCTGCAAAGCAGTCACATTGGAGCTGCCCAGTTTCATATTTCATAGGGACATTTTCTAAGTGCAACTGTTTGCAAACCTCTGACTCATCTTAGTTCCAGAATAGACTCCAGGCTGAGATCTCTTACGCTGAATGATGAAACCTTTAGAGCAAAGGAAAATCTGTGTCAGGAGAACAAGTTCACTATGTAGAGAAGAATAAAGTTAGATTACTACTTTGTACCACGTAAAACGGTGGACTGCGGATAGAATGAAGTCCTTAATGTAAATGGTCAAACTACTACTAATAGAACAAAATCCAAGAGACTCTCATTGTGATATTGCATAATGTAAGAGGCAAAAAAATTTCTTGACTTCATTAAAATAAGGCTATCTTGTCAGTGAGGCTGCTATAGACAAAGTTAGCAGGTAGATCCAGATGGGGAGCAGATTTTCGTGTTGTTAAAACTGACAAGGCACTAATATGTAGATATAGGATGAACTCATACAAACTGATTCAAAAAACCCCACAAAACCTGACACGAGATCCAGTATAAAATGAACAAGGGATGCTTCTCCCCAGTGCCTGGAACATAATAGGCACTCAGGGTAATTTTTGGTTGAATAAATGAATGACTAGCAAAAGATGCAAAAATGCTCAAATTCACTGGTAGTTAGATAAATGCAAATTAAAACAAGGATGTTACACCATTTTACATCCACCAGAAAGGCAAATATTAGAGAGATGCAATGCTGCTGATGGGAGAGTAAACCGGTACAAACAATCTGGAGAACAATCTGGAAGAATTTTGTGAAATTAAGTATGCGTATACCCCATGACCCAGCAATCCCCCTCCTGAACATGTATGGCCAAGAGATTGCACAAGACTGTGAGGGGGCACATAGTGTTATTTGGGATAACCGTAAGTTCAAGGCCACCTGGCTGCCCATTATGGGCAAATAATAAGTAAACTATGGTGGATGCCGATGAAATGCTATGAAGCGGTTACGACAATGAACTTGATCTACACACAGCAATGTAATTAAATATTAAATACATATTGGCGGCTAAAAGGTAAGAAACTAATATCTCGCAAGTTGCACAGTGAGGCCAGAAAAAAAAAAAGAGAGAGAGAGATTTGTGGGTTTGGCTCTTGAATAATGACGTGGACCGTCTAAGATTCCAGGAAACCTGCAAGGTTTTTTGAAGAACTATAGTGCAATAAACACTGCCAGCTTGGACTAAAATGGGGGTTGTCTAGAAAGGGGATAAGTGTATTTTGCATATGAGAGCAACATAAATAATTTGTGGCTAAAAGACAGGCTGCACTGGTCTTATACTATGGCCACAAATTATTTGATATTCTTCCCTTCGAAGGAAATTTGGAGGAGTTCAGTTCTCCTCTTCTTGAAGGTGCGCTGTACTTAGCCACTTACTTCTAATGAATAGAATATGGCAGAAGTGGTGATGTGTGATTTCCAAGACTAGGTTATAAAAGGCATTGTGCTTCCTCCTTGCCTTCTCTTGGATCACATGCTATAGGGCCGACTTTTTCAACCTCAGCACTATCGCTATTTTAGACAGGATTATTCTTTGTTGTGAGGAGCTGCCTGTGCATTATGGGATGTTTAGCAGCATCCCTGGCCTCTACTCACTCAAAATTCCCAGAAATTGAATTGTTGTGTCAAAGGCTATATACATCTGTACATATGTACACACACACACACACACACAAAGTTGCTTATTTATTCTGTTGTGTTTTTTTTTAAGGCTTTGGATAGCCAAATTGCCCTTCAAAAAGTCTGTATCTTTTCCCACTTTCACAAGTTGAATATATGCACCTTTTTCTTAACATTTTTGCCAACATTAGTTTTGTCTTAAGAAAAGTCTTTGCCAGTTTGATAGACAAAAATTGATACCTTGTTTTAATTTTTTTTTTTATTGGTGACCTTGACCATTTAAGAAATGATTTTGGTCTGTTGTATTTTTTTATGACTTAGCCCATTTTTTTCCGGCAGCATGAGCAAAATCATAGAACCTACTTTCTATGCGAGCAGCGCAGGTGGCACTGTACATTCTGGTGTGGAGGACTGGGGAAGCCCTGCTTCCCTCGCCACCCCTCTGAGGCAGGAGCCCACTGTAGGAAATTCTTCCTTTAGAAATTCATTCCTTTGGTTCATTCTCCCTCTAGATTTTAAAATATCAAGCAAATCCACTCTAAGGTATTGGCGACACATCAACTTTCTTTTTGACACATTTTAACAGTTACCAATACTTACAGTGCCATGGTTGGGTAGGTGGGTGGGATTGGGAAGCAGTTAAAGAATAATACTGAAAAGAGGAAGAAGACAAGAAACAGGGGATAATGGTCACCTCAAACTTTGCCCTCATCATAGTTTTGCTTAGGTATGTCCTTTTCTAGTCTACCTCACTCTCTCCCAAGAAGATAACTGTCAATTCTTAAAAAAAATTTTTTCGGGAAATTTGCGTCTTATGTTTTGGTGCTTCACCATTCCTGATATTCATCCATTCATTCAATAAATGCATAGTTTGAGCCCCAACTATGTAGGACTCTAGGCACTCTGCAGGGCACTAGGAAAAACCTATACATTCCCTGCCCTCATGAGCTTATACTCTAGTGAGGGAAACACACCATTAATGAGTAATCAAAGAAGATAACATGATGAATGATGGGTGATATAATGGCTATCAGTGAGGTGCCAGAACTGGGAATAATCTGCAGCAGCTCTGCTGGCCTGTTGGTGCAGGAGTGGTGCAGGCATGACTCTGGAGGGGGAGGTTGAGAAAGAATTCTGACCTACATTCACTTCAGTAACAGTTTGCTCTCATATGCAAAATACACTTAGCCCCTTTCTAGACAACCCCCATTTTAGTCCAAGCTGGCAGTGTTTATTGTACTATAGTTCTTCAAAAAACTTTGCAGGTCTCCTGTGAATCTTAGACGGTCGACGTCATTATTCAAGAGCCAAAACCACAAATCTCTTTTATTTGGGGCCGCAGCTTACGGGATCTTAGCTCCCCAGCCAGGGATTGAACCTGGGCCCCGGGCAGTGGAAGCACAGAGTCCTAACTACTGGACCGCCAGGGAATTCCCCACAAATATCTTGAAGATAAGCCCTTCTCTACCTTGAGAGTATGCTGAAGAACAACGTCCTCCACTTCCTTAGACGCTCTATTGTTTGACTAAAACTGTGAGGCACACTTTTAAAAATTTCAGTAGAATTTTTGTCCGCCTGAATGTACTCTGAAGCATCACCTTTGAACTTTCTGAGGCCTTAACAAGGGATTTAACAATTACATCCTTGGATTCATCTTTAGACCATGTTTTCCTGGCATGTCCTTTGATGTGTTCTTTTGGATTTGATCTTTGCTACAAACCATTTCTTAATTTAAACATCATTTGTCATCTGAGAGGCTAGGAGTTTACAAAACCATCAAGTCCTGGTTGCTTTGGGTTAAACTGTCCCTTTGGCTTATCGATCTCCTCTTGCATTTTACTATAAGCAGCAAGAAACCAGGCGGTACCTTCAACACTGTATAAAAATCTCCTTAGTCACATCACCAGTTCATTAGGTAGTTTTTCTACTTTCCATGTTACTTCAGGTGACAGTATGGATAAACTTCCTGCTATTACATAACAAGGAGACCACTTCTCCCAATTTCCAACTGCATTTACCTCATTTTCCTGCCAGCCTTCACCCACAGCCTCTTCACAGTCTATGAGACTTCTGCCAACAGTTTCTTCGAAGTTCTTCCAGTTTCAACCCACTTCTCAATCCTGTTCCCTTTCACATTTTACATTCTTGTTATAGCATCCCACTTCCAGGCACAAAAATCTATTAGTTATCTATTGCTGCATAACAAATAATCAGTAAATTTAATGGTTTAAAACAACAAACATTAGAGTCATTTTTATGGGTTAGGAATTCAGAAGTATCTTCTCTGAGTGGTTCTGGCTCAGGATCTCTCATATGGTTGCAGTCAGGATGTCAGCAGTGGTCGCAATCTCATCTGAAGGCTTAATGGGGGCTGAAGGATCCACTTCCAAGACGGCTTTTCACATGGCTATTTGCAGAAGGCTTCAGTTCCTTGCCATGTGAGCCTTTCCATAGACAGCTTGGGTGTCCTCACAACACAGCAGCTAGTCTCTCCCAAGGGATTCAAGTGAGAACGAGGAAGCCACAATGTCTTTCATGCTTTAGTTTCAGAATGACACCTCATCACTTCTTCCACATTCTGTTCCTTAAAATCAGGTCTAGGTACAGCCCACATTCAGGGGAAAAGGGGTTAGACCCTGCATTTTGAAGACAGGTGCATCAAATAATTTGTGGACCTTTTTTTAAACAAACACAAACCTCCCAAATTAGGAAGTCCTTGGGATTGTCTAAAGTAATCTCATGTCTTGCAGCGATTGAACTGAGAAAGAAAAAGAAAAAAAAATGATCCTTTAATTTGCTGAATTAAAATATCATTTGAATCCACAGCTTTGTAAGATCTCGTAGGTGAAGACAGAGTATAGATTGGGAAAGAGCGAGACCCTGAATGCTGAACTGTGAACATATGGGAATGTTCAGATGGCTTCAAGTTCCCTAAACTCCAAACCCTATGAAAATATGCTGCTCAGATCTCCTGTTGCAAGGAGCACAAATGACTGATGGACCCAGCTTCTACCCCTCTGGATCTTTCACCCTCTCACTGAGGCCATACTCCCCTGGGCTGCTCCCAGCCAATGACAGAGCATGCAGAAGTGCCAAGGCAGGCCCATATTAGCAAAATGTGTGACTCCTCCTCTTGGCAACCTTGAAAGGTCTCCCTATTGGCCTGGCCAAACCTTCATTTGAACTGTGCTGCAGTTCAAGACCATATCTTCTTTTCCTCCCTCTGTCCTTCCGCAGGGATCACACACGCATTAGAATCTAAAGGCTCTCCCTATGTTCTGCCGCTCCCACCCCAATAAACCTCTCAAGCATCTAATGCCCTTTTGCCATTTGCTCCCTGGCAGACCCAAACCGCTGCAGCCTTCCTTGTCAGAGAAGTTCTCCCTACTCCCTCTGTGGTGAGGATTTTCCCACTTTGCGTGAGGACTCTGTAATGACCTTTGTGGAAATAGGCTGGCAGGAGGCCGGTGTAGCCAACTCTCTTTATTCTTCACCCCTAACATCCCTCACTGCCTTGAATGCTACCCATGTGCTAGAGGCAGTCTATCCTAGCTCACAAAAGCCAACTGCTAAATTTGCAGGAATTTAGCAAGTTGGTTGGTAGACACAGTCATTACTAAAACTTAAATAGACTTACAATTAAATTGAATTATATTAAAACCAAAGGTAACAAAACTCAAAACCTCATCTCTTCCTGGTTTTTAACACCTTTTTGTTAGCATCTATGCTCTTGAGGTTATTTACATCTATTATGTCTGGGTGTTGGAAATAATATGTAACGACGTGCTACTTGCACTTCTCTTTGGATTTTGGAGGCCAGATTTAGATGTGCTGTTTCAGCTCATTGCTTTAGTGATCTGAGAGGTTGCCGGCTTTGAGGGCAGCCTGAAGCAAGAGAAGGCTTTCAGCTGGTCCAGAAATCTCTGCCCTCTGATCCAATGTATCCAGCGTGCTCAAAGCACCTGTGGCACAGAGCGCTGCTGAATGGAGCTTTGGCATGTCCAGGAAGGCGAATCAGAGCACAGGCCCCCAGGGCTTTGCAGCTGAACCAGGAGCTCTGTGGCATGTAACTGTTCTCCTTTAGAGAAACCAATCTCCGTTTGTTGCTTGGCACCAGTTAATACAGCAGCCTGATCCTGAGACCTTAGGTAACCAAGCGACTGGTGCCCATCGTCAACCAAGGTCATCTGATCCACTAAGCCATAAAGTCAGCTAACATTTAGTGTGTGTGCACAGTGCCAGGCTGTGTTCTAAGCACTTTACTGGTAACATTCCCTTTAATCCCCACCACAATTCTGGGAGATAGTACTGTTATTATTGCTACTATCCTTACTTGAGATGAGAAAACTGAAGCAGAGAGAGGATAAGCAACTTGCCGCATAGTCATATAGCAAATAAGTAGGAGAGCTTGGTTTGTAACCAGGCCCTCCTGCTCCGAAGTCCACACACGTAATTACCAAATTATTTTGCTTGTCGTAATCAAGTGAAAGTTTTCTATTTAGGGCTGGGCTTGACCGGGAATTGAAGACAGAACAAATTGCATGGTGTGCCCGCTCCTACCACACTGTCATCTTCCTCAGCCTACACATTTGACCTGGGGACGTTCTCTAAGTCCAGGTGATGAAACAGACAACCTCCACTATATGACGGCAGCAGCCACAAGTGGACTGCCACAACACTGTAGCCCAACTCAAGGGTGGCCCTGAAGAGCAGCTGAGAAGGGGAATTTTCCAGTAGACAGAAATGTAAGCATTTCATCCTGTCGACCACTTTGTCTGAAAGGAGAAATGGGCTGAGGTGCATGTCACCAACTGACGGTCAGCAGCTGATAGCTTAGCTTAGTAGCCAGAGACTTGGAAGGATCAAGAATGCAGGGATAGTGACAAAGATTTGGGAGAAGAGGTATACAGGGGATCGCTCAGAATGGATCTCATGGGCAAAGTGGGCATGGAGGCAGAAATGCAGGCTCCACGTGGGTTCAGCAACTTGGATTTCCCCTCACGAAGGCTAACCTGGCTCCTCCTTCTGCGGAATAATTGTCCAGTAATTAAAACCAAACTTGAGTCCCTAATGTGAATTAGGCTTGAATGTAACAAAGCCAGGAACAATGTGTCCAGGGAAAGAAATGAATTCTCTCCAGACCACCGCCAACACCATCTTGG
This sequence comes from Monodon monoceros, assembly GCF_005190385.1. Taxonomy (NCBI): domain Eukaryota; kingdom Metazoa; phylum Chordata; class Mammalia; order Artiodactyla; family Monodontidae; genus Monodon; species Monodon monoceros. The sequence continues at coordinate 45,735,678 of NW_021703777.1, forward strand.
CTCAGCACTTGAATGTCAGAATCCTGCCCCAGCTTGCCTGGTAGAACTGGATGCCTCCTCTGGGCTCTCAGGCTTTGGGGCTCCCATGGGCTACCATGCGGGCATGTATGACAAGTTGAAACAGCAAGGGAGTCAGAGGAAAGTGGCCTGACTAGAATAGCAACCTATTCTGCAATCGGATTTGCTTTCCTGCTTAACAAATTTCTGCCCACACCAACGTTTCTACACTTCCTGCATGCTCATTCACCACCACGGTATGCCACTCAACACTGAAACTCCTTTCACAGCAATGGGCTGACACTATGCGTTCATTGCTTCTGTCATGTACTCCATCACCCTAACGTGTCCAGATGCATAGAGTGTATAGTAAAGACTCACTTACAGCCTACAGATTATTGAAATGGGATCGTGACAGACCCAGAGGATGAAAGGTCATCCATCACCCAGAGATTCTGTATTTGAAGACAAATACTATAACTGATAAAACTTTGGGATCCAATATCCTTTAAATAAATTCCTTTGATTAAATTATCCAGAGTGTATTTCAGAGGGAAAGATCTGGAAGGATGCATTCCAATGAGTAAAGAGTGGTTACTGCTGACTCTATAGGAAGTATTTGTATTTTCTGCGTTCTTTTTGTTAGTCTATATTTTCTAATTTTCCTAACATGAGCATTAACATGTTAAATAAAATAATTTTTAAAAATTTAATGTAAAAATATGTCATCTTGAGTTTCCATTAAACTTTATGACCCATGACATTATATTACAGGTACACATGTATTATCAAGATTAACATGCCAAAAAACCCTCAGTGAGCTTAATTCAAAATGAAAGAAAATTATATTGTAAAGAAAGAGTAAAGGAGCTATTCACTCAAAACCAGGGAAAATAATACTCTGGGAAAATGAAATAGAGCAATTCTGCTTTTTTATGGTTTTATTTATTTTTACAACTAGTTGATATAACTATGTAATATTGACAATGCTACCAACATGTTAGAATACCAAATATGAAATTGATCTCATGGTTGATAAATATATAAAATATTGATTAACTGAGGCAGAAGACTATTCTGAAATGTTTGTAAGTATTAGTTATAAATTTTACGGATGTTGCCAAGTCAAAATTGTACAACTATGGTGGGACATTCATTATAAATTTTGTTTAATGTTTAAAGAGAGAGAGAAATAGCCAAGTATATAGTAAATGAAATCTGTCTAGTCATCTTCCCAGGATTCTTCCATGCTTGAGTTATTTTACAGAAGTCTTGTTACATTCACATTGACATTCCTTCCTCATACACATCTTCTCAAGGAACTAAAAAAAAAAAACAAAAAAGATGAGAGAAACTCCTTTAAATTGGCAAACGAAAATTGTACAGTCTAGTCACAGCCACTACCATACCCGAATTCACAGTCTCACACTCTGATGTATATCCTGATAGGACCCAAAATCTGATGTCGATGATAGACCATGTGAGATGGTGGACTTTGGAAGGTAGTGGCACACCATCACAAATAGCTAGATATAATTCACACTTTTTCTGTGGCCAAGTCCAGCCCGGGCCAGCTCGGCACAGCCTTGTGCTGCTCATCTCTGCTATTAAAGGCCTGGGGCTTCTGTGTAGCCGAGGGAATGAAGCTGTAGGTAATGCACAGAGCAGTTAATCCAGCAGCAGATACTGGAATGTGTATGTTAAGTATGTGTGCTCATGTAACATACATAAACATGTATGTATACAAGGTGCACATAGACATTTAAGGGAGTAAAAAGAGAATGAATGTTCACATATAAATTTAAATAAGTAATGATTTTATATATAGATAGATAGATAATTTACCATCATAGATTTCCCCCCCCCCTTTTAGTTGAAATCCTACCGATAAAATAGAGGATATAGGATGTAAGAATAAAGGGAGAAAATATTCCAGGGTTTTGAGTGACAGGTATTCTCAGGGGACTCAGCCATAGCCAGGGGCATCACCTCTCTTTAGTTGATGCAGCTAAAAGAGTAACTAGTGAGTCAGGCATGCTTCCTTTTGCCCAAAGTTGAACTAAATGTTCAGCAACAGAATGGATTAAACCAACAGGGGACAAATCAAAATAAATAAAACATCCTCTTTTGCCACCAAAGAAAAAACTATGAGTCACTATAATGTCAAGAGCAAATAGGGATATATATGTATATACATATATCTCCTTGGCAAGAAGAATATATATGTCTGTGTGTGTGTGTGTGTATATACACATATATATCACATAATTATATTTATGCTTAAGTATAATTTTGTGTTTATTATATAAATATATAATCATACAATTATGTTATATAAAATATATAAGCATATTTTATACATTATACATATAAATATATAAAATATACTTATGTAGGCCATATATGCAGGTGAGGCAGTTACTAAATACATAAGTACAAATATGTGTGTAAGTATATTAACTATACCTTATATATAAGTATCTTATATATAAGATATATACTTATATCTAAGTCTATAAAATATACTTATGTAGGCCCACTGTTGATGCTCAAAGCTATTGCAGAGATTTCATCCTAGTTCTAGAATGGAATCTTCTAGCCCATTAGTCTATTATCGTACTCTAGACTTTCCCTTCACATCGCCTGATTTAACTTTGAACAAGTCTGGATCTGAGATTGGTCAATATATCTATTTGCCAGTAAGTGTAAGATGTTGTTAGTTCTATCGCTCTTAGAAAAAAAGAAATCCAGTATCCTAGTTCCAGGAACTTCTACCATCTTGGCTGCATGTCCTCCTAAGGACTCCACGGGCCGTGAGCACAGGGGACTCTGGACAAACACAGAACTTATCAGCCACGACTTGGGCCCCAGGCCCAGCTGGCTTCCTGCCATGGTGACAGGGCTGGTCTGGAGACAGATCTTCAGGCTGCAGGCCCTCCTGCTAAACGGTCCGCTCTGCCAGCCTCCCACCCCACTCTTGTTATCTGTGGCCTCCCGGGGGAGCCCTCCACGTGGGAGGCGGGGGGACGACCAGCAGCACAAGCTCAGGGAGAGGGAAAGACAAAGTGGGAAAAAGACAGAAGAGGCTGCAGGGCTGTCCGGGAAGTGACCTTTGGCCCTAGTCTGCGTCCTCATGTACCCCACAAATAGCACAATAATAGGCCCAGCTCCACTCCCAGCTCCACTTCGTCCTGACCCCAGCATGGCTCCTTAGAAGTAGAAGTGAAGGAGACTGGACACTTCCTGGAGAATTCATTGTTTTAGTAGCAAGCTCACACCCTGCACATGGATCCCTTTCACTTTGGCCCCGTTAAGGCCAAACCCAAGGAAGGTGAGTCAGCAGAGAGACAGCAGGAGCCAAACAGGCTCCTGTCTACTCCTGAAAAGAGCAGAACGCCAAAGCCCATCTGTGGGCCCCCGTCTGGGGAAAGCACACCCCTTCTCCCAGGGCTGAGTCCTGGTGTGTCCCTGTAGAAGAAGTATTTTGATTTTGTCAGGGTGCTGACCCCTTCCCATCAACAACTGTGAGCCCCTCAGCAGGTCTTTCCGAGGTCTTTCCGACCCTTTACTCACACTCGGCATCCTGTAGCCCCTGCTCAGAATGAAATCCTTAAAGGCAACTGTTCCATGAAGGTCTGCAAGTAACTCCTCCTAAAAGAGGGTCCACACTTTAAAAAACTGGTCAGCTGTCAGAAGCTTGATTTCATTATTTGTCCTAATTAAAAGCACTTAGCCGTTTATCAAGTATGTTATTTTAAACAACTTCCTTCTCATTTAGGACTATGTGTGTAAATAACGTTCAGAAGTTGATGAATACAAAGGCTTTCAAAAAGATATCCAACCTTCTCTCCTTTCTCTGTTCTTTTTCTTACCCTTGTATCAAGGATAAGCAACACATTTTATCAATTAGATCATTATTGACCTAGGATGTCCGGAATCTAATCTATTTGAGATTAATAATTGTGATACTGTGATTTATAATAAGAGACAGATATTTGGTCTTCTTCCCATTCCTGGCACAGAGGCCTTAGAACCCTTGGAATTTCCTAAGTGATGAGAGCCACAACGGTGAGAGTCTTTCCTTATTCATAACAAGCCCCTTTCAACCACATTGCAATTTATCTTAATGAAGTGTTTTTTGGAAAGCCCCTAGATAGCTACTAGATGGGGGCTGGTTGCCAGGGAAACCAACCACGTGATTAGAGGGTTGGCACTTTCAGCTGAACCTCCCCAACTCCAGGGAGGGGAGAGGAGCTGGAGGTTGAATTAATCACTAATGGCCAATGATGTAATCAATGACACCAATGTAATGAAGCCTCTATACAAACCCAAAGGAGGGGGTTTGGAGAGCTTCCAAGTCGGTGAACATGTAAAGGTACCTGGAAAAGGCAAGGAAGCTCCAAGCCCCTCCCCACATGCCTTACCCTATGCATCTCCTCCATCTGGTTGCTCCGGAGTGTACCTCTTTATAATAAACTGGTAATCTTACTAGATTGGAAGTAAACTGTTTTCCTGAGTTCTGTGAGCTGTTCTAGCAGATGGTCAAACTCAAGGAGGGTGTCGTGTGAACCTCTGATTTATAGCCAGTCAGTCAGAAGCACAGGTGACAACCTGGACTTGAGACTGGCATTTGCAGTGGGGGCAGTTTTGTGGGACTGAGCCCTTAACCTGTGGGATCTGATGCTCTCTCCAGGTAGGTGGTATCAGAATTGAGTAAAATTGTAGGACATCCAGCTGGTGTCAGGGAATTAGAGAATTGCTTGGTGTGGGGAAAAAACCCCCGACACATTTGCTGACCAGAACTGAGAGTGGTAGAGGAAGAAACGGGAGTGTTTTCCTACTCAATATGTATCCACAAATTTTAGATCTTAACTCCAAAGGGCATGATAATCAAAAAAGATTTGACCCAGTCCCAACATCTTAGGGGTATTCATGCATTCATTTGGCTTTTCCTTTTATTTATTGGAATTTAAAATTTGGGATGTCGAAGTTTACATCATTGTAATTCAGTTCTTTAAGACCATTTCACCTTCCAAATGAACTCAATCAAGAATAGTCAAAAGTCATGTGTTTCCAGCAAGACAGCCATGTCATCATGGTGTCCCTTATCAGCACACGACTGCACCCATGTCTTGTGAACTGACTTCAGTATGAGGTGGCATTTGCACTGTGACAACCTTCAGCTCAGATGATCAAGTCTCAGCATATACACATACCTGTTCCCATAGCTCCTTTTTCATATTCTCATCTTGAGCTTTACGTAAGACCTTGGGGTCAACCAAAGGTTCATCGGCTCTTTGCTTTTTCCACAACTTGGTGTTCAGATACCATGCTCCGTACCTCATCTTCACCCACTTTGGTTTATAAGGATTCTGTAGAAATAACATAATTCCCAATTTCATTGGTTTGTTTGGTTTGTCATTTCAATAAAGCTAAGATTTAGCTTATGAAAGCAGTATCATTTATTTTTAATCTATGGTTATCCTTGCCAAAGTATTTTATGAAGTTTCGGTGTGCTTTGATTCACAAAGGTAACATGAAAAGTTCATGACTGAGAAAATAATGTGGTAGTTAAGCATGGCTTTTGGATTTAGACAAACCTGGGCTCAAATCCAGCCTTCCCCACTTAGTAGCTATGAGTCCATGGAAAAGTTAAATTCTTCATTTGTAAAATAGAGATAATAGCATCTACCCCATAGGGTTGTTGGGAAGACTAAAGGAGAGAACTATGTAAAGCAGCTAGAACTCATGTAAGAATCACATATTTCAGTGAAGGGTAATGACCTTCAACAATACTCAGTCAACCAAAATAATAAGTTATCAGCCTCTCTGTGAGCCCAGCTCTATACTCAGCTTTGTACATGGTTCACTACTTTTGATCCAAATGCTATTCGACACCAGTCTCTTGCCTCTTTATTTTTTAATTTTTAAAAAATATTTATGTATTTATTTATTTATTTGGCTGCACCACATCTGAGTTGCGGCACGTGGGATCTTCATGGCCGCCGTGTGTGGGATCTGCAGTTGTGGCATGAGGGATCTTTTTAGTTGCAGCATGCGAACTCTTAGTTGCAGCGTAAGGGATCTAGTTCCCTGACCAGAGATCGAACCCGGCCCCCGGCATTGGGAGCGTGGAGTCTCAACCACTGGACCGCCAGGGAAGTCCCTCTTGCCTCTTTAATTGGAAGAGAGAAAGAGGGGGAGGAAGAGATGTCTTTCCTTTCTTTCTCCCATTCCTCAGGAGTGCATCTGCTGGTTCACAGCCTGATGCTGTGATGCAATACCCGCTCCTTGTCTCATCATGAAAGGAGGTCTAACGCTTGTGTAGGACAAAGAAACATGAAACACAAAGACCCTGCTCCTCCTTCTTCTCACTCATATCTAAACTATGAGGTAGAGATGATGGGACAGAGCAGAGGGGAGGGAAATCCCTTCTCAGAGCTGGATTCAGCATTATGATCCCTCCATTCCAAGCAGACTGACCTCCTTGCTATTTCTAGAGGACCTATCACACTGCTGCCTCAGTGCCTTTGCACTCACTGTTCCCTCTCCATGATGCTCTTCCCCAAGACACCCACATGGCTCACTCTCTTACCTATTTCAGGTCATCTTTTCAGTTGTATGTTCCCTGACCACCCAGTTCAAAAACTGTAACGCCTCACAACACTGCTTGTCTTCTTTCCCTGCCTCATTTTTCTGAACAGCACTTATCGCCGCTTGATATGCTGTATATTTTTCTGATTGTTTGTTGTCTCACCTCTCACCTTCTAAAATGTAAGCTTCTGAGCTTGTTCCCCGCTACATCCCCCTGGCATCTAGAACAATACTTAGGACACAACAGGTGCTCAATAAATATTTGTTGGGTTAAAATCAGGTTTCTTAACTTCAGCGTTATTAACATTTTGAGCTGGATAATTCTTTGCTGGAGGTGGGGGGCGGCGGTGCTGTCCTATGCATTGTAAGATGTTGGGCAGCATTCCTGGTCTCCACCCACGAGATGCCAGTAGCACCTCCAAATTGTGACAACCAAAAACGTCATCTGCAACATTGCCAAATATCCCTGGTGGGGTGTGGGGGTGGGGAAGGGGACAAAATTGTCCTGGCTGAGAACCACTGAATTAAAGGAAGGAGGGTAGGAGAGGAAAGAGAGGAAAAAAGAAAGGAAGGGAGAGGAACGTGATCTACATACTGCTCCACTAAAGAACTTGAGCTCTGGAATACGTTAGGTTGCTGGGTACCTGGTGATCTTTCAAGATTCAGTACAAACATAATTTCTTCTGTGAAGTCTTAACCATACCCACCCTCAGCCCATGCCTGGTGGAACTGGTTACTTCTTCCTACAACCCGGATGAACCATGACATCATTTCATTATAGTCATTTCTCCATTGCCCTCACTAGACCGTAAGCTCCTTAAATGCAGGCAACAGTCCTTCATTTGCTCCCAGCACTTTTCGGCACATAGTAACAGATGCTCAGAAGTGTTTGTGGAATTAATGTATAAATAAATGGATGAATGAATATACAGGGCCAAGAGAAACATGCTACAATAGAGGCACAAACTGCTGTGAGAGATTAGAAGAATAAGTTAGTGTCAGCCGAAGGACCTGGAGAAAACTCCACGGAAGAATTGGCATCTGACCTGTGTTTAAAGGAAGATGTCAGAGTGTAGACATGAGAAGAGGGGCACGTCAGGCAGAGAGAATACTGTGAGCAAAGGTAAGGTAGTCGAAAAGCTCAGAGTTTTAAAGAACATCGAAGAGCAGAGGATAACACGCCTGAGAGTATGTGGAATAAGAAAATAAAGATGGAGATTCCATCCCCGGAATAGGGACCAGATTTATCCTTCCACCTGCAACAACCAAAAAACGAAATATAGATATATTTATAAGACACTGGACATCAAATAGCAAAGGACAGTGATCCCTGAGAGGCAAAAAGTGAATAAGCCCCCCAACTGCCCCAGTTCACTGTCTTCAGAGAGTTCCCAGGCCACAGAGCAGGAGAAGGAGCCCAGGAGGAACCTAGTGGACTTTCTGAGTTGAGAAGACAGAACTGAGAGTCCAGGAAGACCAAGGCAGCTAAAGTTTGCAGCCCAGAGTAACAGAAAGGAAAGAGCTGCACAGAGAGGGAACTACAGAGGTTTGCAGAGGGTCTCCATCTGTGTATGTTTGGGAGGAAACCACCTGAGGTCTGGGAAAGAACTAACCAAAAGGATTAGAGAGAACAGTGTCCTGCATGCACACAGGGCCAGGGCCAGGGCCTGTTCCCTCCTGGGAAACTCGAAGATTCACAGGATACTGGGTAGAATACACGAAGGGTCTTGCATCGGTAGTAGGGAGTTAGCCCTAGACTAAACATTATTTTGACCCTTCTCAACAGTTCTTAAAAGCAAGACCCAAAAGGATCAAACTTTTCCAGACACAAGAAACATGAAGACATATACACCAATGTGTATAATAATCACACCGCTCAAAACCAGTGACAAAGAGAAAGTATTAAAAGCAGCCAAGAAAAAACAGGTCCAGAAAAACAAAGATAAGGATGACATAAGATTTCTCGTCAGAAGCAACACAACCAAGAGGACGGTGGAGCAACATTTTTAAAGGACTAAAAACAAACAAACAAAAAACTTTGAACCTTAGAATTCTATACCCACAAAAATATCTTTAAAAATGAAGGAAGAACAAGGATATCTTCAGACATAGAAAAGGTGGAAGAATTCATTGCCAGCAGATCTACACTAGAACTATTAAAGGAAGTCCTTCAGGCGGAAGGAAAATGATACTCTGTGGAAATCTATTTGAACTTTTGCATAGTGATCCTCCATTGGCCAGTCAAAAGTTCGATTTTGGCAATAACCACCATGCTTTATAAAGCAGCATTTGTGCAATTATTTGTAAATACAGAGAATTGAGTAATTTCATTCAGCCCAGATTCAGAACAAGCAGTGGTTCAGGCCCCATGTGCCTGAACCACATGGATATAATTTGCCTGTCCAGCATCATTCTGCATTTTACCCTTTAGAAAGATGAGAGGAGAATGGAAAATTTAAAGTGCTGAATTAGTGATGGAATGCATAGTTTTCATAAACTTTATGCAACAGAATCAAAGACGGAAAACAGCATGAATGTAAAAATAGGTCAGCTGATCATGTTCAATTATGAAAGGACAAAGTTGGTATGTCACAAATATTGGAAATATAGTATCAAAGATTATGTGTAAAAGACAGAGGGAAATTATTATCTTCACTTCCAGAGAAACTAACTCTATAATCTCCCCACTTCCCACCCACACTTAGGCACGTAAATCTGTTGTTGGACTGGCACAATTTGACTTGTGTATATACATTTGCACTAACACATTGTGTAGAAAAGTACTCAGGGGCCCATAGTACTTCCCTTTAGAGCATAGCTTGTTTTTTCTCATCTCTGCTTCCTTGTTCTGTCTTCACAGGAAACTGGTGCTGGGAAACTGAGCGATTTGTTAATTATCAGGCAAGCATATGGTCAAGAATGATGGTCTGTGGTCGAAAAGACCGCCATAAAAATTCAAGAATTCTTTGGACATACACAGTGTTCACAACTGTTAACTGCAGCATCTTACTCTTGCAATAATAAACAATCACGTATATTTCTACTGACTATTAGAATTTCAACATGTAAAACACATAAAGAGATAGATTTCAACATATAAAACACACAAAGAGGTTGTCTCAACATGTAAAACACATAAAGAGGGAAATAATGACTGTTCAGATATTAATAATGCTGAATGGCCTGCCTTGTTTGTATAACCGACTTTTTAAGATGTATTAAATATTCATTCATTTAACAAATGTTTATTTATTGTATCTTTTTACAAATGTTAAACATCAAAAAAATTTCAAGAATTTTACTGGAAAAGGTCAGTGCCTTCTGAAGTACCAGAAGTCAAGAACATTTAATATTTGAATACAATTTCATTTCCTTTGATTCTCAGTTCTTCTCCCTTTTGGCAGTTACCTGTGGTTTCTGAAGTCTCTGCTCAGAGTGTAGTTTCTGGAAAAACTGTGGCTCCTGCAGTTTATTCAGCCCAATCCTTTTCTTTAGCTCCAGAGGAACCTGGCTGGGTCTCATTGCATGGAGCACATTATAGCTTGGTTTGCTCTGACAGTCAATGTCAAACTGTTTCAGGATGAACTCCTCATCAATGTTCAGGCCCCCCTGGAAGAATAGCACAGGGCATGAGTCAAGGACAAATGGTGAAATGCTCCTTCTTCCTTCTTTAATCTACAGGAGGTATTCGACCATGGCTGGAGGAGAGAGAGGTAGTTTAAAGGAGAGGTAGAAAGTGCTCAGTCACCATTTGTAGGAGACAAGAAGTATTTGGAGTCTGGAGAGCTTTGTCAGTGCATTAAGAGACAACTTAGGACCCACAAGAAGCCGTGAGTCCTGAGGGAGATAGTGGTGCTGAGGAAAATCCAGTCTGTTTGATCAAAAGCAAACATCTCCAACACTTTATAGTAGTAACATCTTTAGAGGTATTTTCCAGACATGTCTAGAAATGTTAGTGTGTGCTCTGCCCACAGCCCCTTATACAGGAAGCTGCCCTGTTCGGGGCTCCTGCTGAAGCCATGGGCTCCTTTTAGTCAGCCATGTTTTGTGCACAGAACAAACCCGCCTTCCGTCCCCCAGCCATAGCTGGCAGGAGTACAGATGGGCACATTAAGAGCCCCTAATCTGTAGACTGACCGTGGATCTATGATATGGCTGAAAGATAACTTAGATTTGAAGGATAGTAGAATATAGCACCCCAAAATATGCCTCTGGCTTAAGGCTTACTTTGAGCTGATGATTTTGAGAAACAACAGACAACACAGGAAACGATCTAGAAACAGAGTAGAAGTCACTCTTTAAGTGAAATTTACATTTATTAAAGAAACTCCACTTGTAAGGCTATCTCCCTCTCCGTTCCGGGAAGAGAAGGAAGACTTTAAATCATAAGACAGACACTCTTAGCAAAGGAAAAGGCACCCACTTAAATTTGCATAATAAACCATACTCTTGTTCTCCTATTTCTTCCTGGTCACCTCCCCATTACTGACTCCCCACACCTTTCTCTCTTTGTCTTTGGCACAAGTTGGTATTTGAGCCTGAATTCTAAGCCACCTAGGAGAGTTAGTCATTTTTCCCTGGGTATCTCCCATGTATATATGAGGTATACTTGTTAATAAACTTCTGTTTTTCTCTTGTTAATCTGCCTTTAGTTATAGAGATCCCAGAGAGAACTTAGAAGAATAAAAGGAAAATTATTTTTTCCTGCTCTACAGGCTCAACACAATCCTACTTTGGAATATTTAAGTTGGGGAATATAGAGAATGGGGACATTAGCAACTGAAGCTGATGTCGGAGTGAAATTTATAGACGGGTCATTAAATCGAGTCAGGGGTATAAACTAGAGCAAGCAGAATCAATGAGGTAAAAAATAAATAAATAAACAACATGGAAGGAAAGCATAAACTAGTGCTATGGAGAAAATACCACAGGGTGATATGATTGGGACCAAAGTAGTACGACAGTTATGGGACCTTGGTCATAAGGGACTGAAAACAAGGCTGGTTACCACAGCAGTTAAACAATTATCCTAGGGTTCCTTACACTTCCTGCCTCGAAAGAGGAATAGTCTCCAACAGTAGGAGTGGGAGAGGTGGAAGGGCTGGGACTCGGGCAATCCTATCTAGTCAGCTTGTAGACAAGCAGTGGTAGAGTGGGCATCACCTACCCTGTCCAGCATCCCTGCTCCAGTCACACTCTGGAGAGCCTCCCTCCACCACTTTCAGTCCATCTGTCGCAAATGGGCTGATGCCCACCTCTTGGCCTCAGGGTTGGATATGTGACCTAGACCAGTCAATGAGCATACTCCATCTCCTTACTCATAGTGGAAAGTTCAGGCACAGGTGTGACCCACGTTAGTCTGGTGAGAGTAAGCCCTGGATTTTTCCCTACGGAAAAAAGGTTGCTCTTTTCCCATGTTAGGTTGTTGCCTGGTGGGATATAAGCTTGGAAAATTTAGTGAATACTTTTGATATCTCTTAGGGAAAGACTACAGGAATGTGAAGTCAGAAGAGAGTAGCTAAGTGATAGGGAGAGCACCTAAAAACATTTTAGCACCCAGATCCAGCTGTGCCTGAATACTTCTGGATGATTCCCTTTTCTCACTTAATCTAGTCTGAATTATATTACTTGCCAAAGAAATAGTCCAAAATAATATATTGACCAAAACTGACTAATACACTCAAAAAATGGGGGGAGGGGGATTGAAAATTCTAGAGAGTCTTAAATTCAGGAAAAAGCATCAGGAATCTAGACATCTACAGGGACTCAGGGACAGGAATAGATAACTAAAAAGGTTCTTAGAAGGAGGGCAAGAAAAGAACTTGATAACTGAGTCAAAAGTCTCTTCATGTGAAATATTTTTCGTTAACGACTGTAGTCAAGCATAGCTTTCCAAGTACTTACAGATAAATATAACTGAGAAAAAATGAATTGAAAAAAGAGGGAAGGACAGAGAGAAAAGAAGGTCCTAACATTGAAATGAAAGATTAAAATATGAAACGATGGGGTGGGGGAAATGGGGAGATGCCCAAAGGGTACAAACTTCCAGTTATAAGATGAGTAAGTTCTGGGGAATCTAATGTACAGTATAGTGACTCTAGTTAACAATGCTGTATTATATACTTGAAAGTTGCTAAGAGGGTAGATCTTACATGTTCTCACCTCACACACACAGAGGTAATTACGTGAGGTGATGGATTTGTTAACTAACCAGATCATGGTAATCATTTTGTGATATATACATGTATCAAATGATCACACTGTATACCTTAAAATTACACAATGTTATATGTCAATTGTATCTCAATAAAGTTGGGTGCAGACAGCCACTTTAAAAATATATGAGAGGGCAGACAGCAGAAGCAAGAAGAACTACAATTCTGGAGCCTGTGGAACAAAAATCACATTCAGAGAAAGACAGACGAGATGAAAAGGCAGAGGGTTATATACCAGATGAAGGAACAAGATAAAACCCCAGAAAAACAACTAAAAGAAGTGGAGATAGGCAACCATCCAGAAAAAGAATTCAGAATAATGATAGCAAAGATGATCCAGCACCTCGGAAAAAGAATGGAGGCAAAGATCGAGAAGACGCAAGAAATGTTTAACAAAGACCTAGAAGAATTAAAGAACAAACAAACAGAGGTGAACAATACAATAACTGAAATGAAAACTACACTAGAAGGAATCAATAGCAGAATAACTGAGGAAGAAGAACAGATAAGTGACCTGGAAAACAGAATGGTGGAATTCACTGCCGTGGAACAGAATAAAGAAAAAAGAATGAAAAGAAATGAAGACAGCCTAAGAGAACTCTGCGACAACATTAAATGCAACAACATTCACATTATAGGGGTCCCAGAAGGAGAAGACAGACAGAAAGGACCAGAGAAAATATTTGAAGAGATTATAGTCGAAAACTTCCCTAACATGGGAAAGGAAATTGCCACCCAAGTCCAGGAAGCGCAGAGAGTCCCATACAGGAGAAACACAAGGAGAAACATGCCGAGACAAATAGTAATCAAATTGGCAAAAACTGAAGACAAAGAAAAATTATTGAAAGCAGCAAGGGAAAATGACAAATAACATACAAGGGAACTCCATAAGATTAACAGCTGATTTCTCAGCAGAAACTCTACAAACCAGAAGGGAGTGGCATGATATACTTAAAGTGATGAAAGGGAAGAACCTACGACCAAGATTACTCTACCCAGCAAGGATCTCATTCAGATACAATGGAGAAATCAAAAGTTTTAAAGACAAGCAAAAGCTAAGAGAATTCAGCACCACCAAACCAGCTCTACAGCAAATGCTAAACGAACTTACTCTAAGTGGGAAGCACAAGAGAAGTAAAGGACCTACAAAAACAAACCCAAAACAATTAAGAAAATGGTAACAGGAACATACATATCGATAATTATCTTAAATGTGAATGGATTAAACCCTCCAACCAAAAGACACAGGCTCACTGAATGGACAGAAAAATAAGACCCATCTCTACAAGAGACCCACTTCAACCTAGGGACACACACAGACTGAAAGTGAGGGGATGGAAAAAGATATTCCATGCAAATGGAAAAGAAAGCTGGAGTAGCAATACTCATAAAAGATAAAATGACTTTAAAATAAAGAATGTTACAAGAGACAAGGAGAGACACTACATAATGATCAAGGGATCAATCCAAGAAGAAGATATAACAATTATAAATATATATGCACCCAACATAGGAGCACCGCAATACATAAGGCAACTGCTAACAGCTATAAAAGAGGAAATCGACAGTAACACAATAATAGTGGGGGACTTTAACACCTCACTTACACCAATGGACAGATCATCCAAACAGAAAATAAATAAGGAAACACAAGCTTTAAATGACACAATAGACCACATAGATTTAATTGATATTTATAGGACATCCCATCTGAAAACAGCAGATTATACTTTCTTCTCAAGTGCCCATGGAACATTCTCCAGGATAGATCACATCTTGGGTCACAAATCAAGCCTCAGTAAATTTAAGAAAACTGAAATCATATCAAGCATCATTTTTGACCACGACACTATGAGATTAGAAATCAATTACAGGGGAAAAAACGTAAAAAACACAAACATATGGAGACTAAACAATACATTACTAAATAACCAAGAGATCCCTGAAGAAATCAAAGAGGAAACCAAAAAATACCTAGAGACAAATGACAATGAAAACATGACAATCCAAAACCTATAGGATGCAGCAAAAGCAGTTCTAAGAGGGAAGTTTATAGCTATACAAGCCTACCTCAAGAAACAAGAAAAATCTCAAATAAACAATCTAACCTTACACCTAAAGGAACTAGAGAAAGAAGAACAAACAAAACCCAAAGTTAGTAGAAGGAAAGAAATCATAAAGATCAGAGCAGAAATAAATGAAATAGAAACAAAGAAAACAATAGCAAGGATCAATAAAACTAAAAGCTGGTTCTTTG
>NW_021703777.1:45750840-45846296 GCF_005190385.1 Monodon monoceros
TGTTAGTAGAAGGAAAGAAATCATAAAGATCAGAGCAGAAATAAATGAAATAGAAACAAAGAAAACAATAGCAAGGATCAATAAAACTAAAAGCTGGTTCTTTGAGAAGATAAAAGCTGGTTCTTTGAGAAGATAAACAAAACCATTAGCCAGACTCATCAAGGAAAAGAGGGAAAGGACTCAAATCAATAAAATTAGAAATGAAAAAGGAGAAGTTACAACAGACACCGCAGAAATACAAAGCATCCTAAGAGGCTATGACAAGCAACTCTATGCCAATAAAATGGACAACCTGGAAGAAACAGACAAATTCTTACAAAAGTATAACCTTCCAAGAAAGAACCAGGAAGAAATAGAAATATGAACAGACCAATCACAAGCACTGAAATTGAAACTCTGATTTAAAATCTTCCAACAAACAAAAGTCCAGGACCAGATGGCTTCACAGGTGAATTCTATCAAACATTTAGAGAAGAGCTAACACCCATTCTTCTCAAACTCTTCCAAAAAATTTCAGAGGAAGGAACACTCCCAAACTCATTCTATGAGGCCACCAACTCCTTAATACCAAAACCAGACAAAGGTACTACTAAAAAAGAAAATTACAGACCAATATCACTGATGAACATTGATGCAAAAATCCTCAACAAAATACTAGCAAACAGAATCCAACAACACATTAAAAGGATCATACACCATGATCAAGTTGGATTTACCCCAGGGTTGCAAGGATTCTTCAATATGTGCAAATCAATCAATGTGATACACCATATTAACAAACTGAAGAATAAAAACCATATGATCATCTCAATAGATGCAGAAAAAGCTTTTGACAAAATTCAACACCAATTTATGATAAAAGCTCTCCAGAAAGTGGGCATAGAGGGAACCCACCTGAACATAATAAAGGCCATATATGACAAACCCACAGCAAACATCATTCTCAATGGTGAAAAACTGAAAGCCTTTCTCCAAGATCAGGAACAAGACAAGGATGTCCACTCTCACCACTATTATTCAACATAGTTTTGGAAGTCCTAGCCACAGCAATCAGAGAAGAAAGAGAAATAAAAGGAATCCAAATTGGAAAAGAAGAAGTAAAACTGTCACTGTTTGAAGATGACATAATACTATACATAGATAATCCTAAAGATGCCACCAGAAAACTACTAGGGCTAATCAATGAATCTGGTAAAGTTGCAGGATACAACATTAATGCACAGAAATCTCTTGCATTCCTATACACTAATGATGAAAAATCTGAAAGAGAAATTAAGGAAACACTCCCATTTACCCTTGCCACAAAAAGAATAAAATACCTAGGAATAAACCTACTGAGGGAGACAAAAACACGTATGCAGAAAACTATAAGACACTGATGAAAGAAATTAAAGATGATTCAAACAGATGGAGAGATACACCATGTTCTTGGATTGGAAGAATCAATATTGTGAAAATGATTATACTGTCCAAAGCAATCTACAGATCCAATGAAATCCCTATCAGATTACCAATGGCATTTTTTACGGAACTAGAACAAAAAAATCTTAAAATTTGTATGGAGACACAAAAGAACCCGAATAGCCAAAGAGGTCTTGAGGGAAAAAAACAGAGCTGGAGGAATCAGACTCCCTGAGTTCAGACTATACTACAAAGCTACAGTAATCAAGACAATATGGTAGTGGCACAAAAACAGAAATACAGATCAATGGAACAAGATAGAAACCCTGGAGATGAACCCATGCACCTATGGTCAACTAATCTATGACAAAGGAGGCAAGGATATACAATGGAGAAAAGACAGCCTCTTCAATAAGTGGTGCTGGGAAAACTGGACAGCTACATGTAAAAGAATGAAATTAGCACACTCCCTACACCATACACAAAAATAAACTGAAAATGGATTAGAGACCTAAATGTAAGACCAGACACTATAAAACTCTTAGAGGAAAACATAGGAAGAACACTCTTTGACAGAAATCACAGCAAGATCTTTTTTGATCCACCTCTTAGAGTAATGGAAATAAAAACAAAAGTAAACAAATGGGACCCAATGAAACTTAAAAGTTTTTGCACAGCAAAGGAAATCATAAACAAGACGAAGAGACAACTCTCAGAATGGGAGAAAATATTTGCAAACAAATCAATGGACAAAGGATTAATCTCCAAAATATATAAATAGCTCATGCAGCTCAATAACAAAAAAACAAACAACCCAATCCAAAAATGGGCAGAAGACCTAAATAGACCTTTCTCCAAAGAAGACATACAGATGGCCAAGAGGCACATGAAAAGCTGCTCGACATCACTAATTATTAGAGAAATGCAAATCAAAACTACAATGAGGTATCACCTCACACCAGTTAGAATGGGCATCATCAGAAAATCTACAAACAACAAATGCTGGAGAGGGTGTAGAAAAAGGGAACCCTATTGCACTGTTGGTGGGAATGTAAATTGATACAGCCACTATGGAGAACAGTAGGGAGGTTCCTTCAAAAACTAAAAATAGAATTACCATATGACCCAGCAATCCCCCTGCTGGGCATATACCCAGAGAGAACCATAATTCAAAAAGACACATGCACCCCAATGTTCATTGCAGCACTGTTTACAATGGCCAGGTCATGGAAGCAACCTAAATGCCCATCGACAGATGAATGGATAAAGAAGTGGTGGTACATACATACAATGGAATATTACTCAACTGTAAAAAGGAATGAAATGGGTCATTTGTAGAGTCGTGGATGGATCTAGAGACTGTCATACAGAGTGAAGTAAGTCGGAAAAACAAGTATCATATATTAACGCATATATGTGGAACCTAGAAAAATTTTACAGATGAACCAGTTTGCAGGGCAGAAACTGAGACACAGATGTAGAGAACAAACGTATGGACAGCAAGTGGGGAAAGCCGCGGGAGGTGGGGGTGGTGGTGTGATGAATTGGCAGATTGGGATTGACATGTATACACTGATGTGTATAAAATGGATGACTAATAAGAACCTGCTGTATAAAAAAATAAAATTCAAAAAAATATATTGATAATGGCGCATTAATTTTTTCAAGTGTACCATACTAATTATTAACACGAGAGATGTTATTAATAGGAGGAACTGGGCATGAGAAATATGGGAAATTTCTTACTATTTCTGAAACTTTTCTGTAAATCTAAAACAATTCCAAAATAAAAAGCTAATTAAAAATTATAATAAAAAAATGTAAAAATTAAAAAATATATATATGAAACAACAGCAATGTACATATAAACAATAAACATTCAAACATTGGCTGTAAGCTTGCAAACTTTCCAGAAATTTCACCTACAAGAAACATTTCTATTTTAAACAGTGGGAGAGTCAAAAGATTCGTTTACGACTTTGCCTATTTGACTTAGATTATATCCAAACACTGTTTTTTAACAAAAGCAACTTTGAGCTCGACTTATAAGTATTACCAGTAACTTACAAACTTAGTAGGCCAGCTGCAGAAGTCGCTAACTCCTTTGCGTACGTTTTCATGAAGAAGTGGACCATCATTGCAGAGCAGATCTGTTTCACTTGGCTTCTTTTCTTCATAAAGCCATTGGCCTGGATGTGACACAGGAGTCTTCTTGGGACTAAAGTTAATGAGATCATCAAAGAATCACAATATACAGCGCCATGAATCCAGGTGGATTTCAAATAGTATCTTGGGGAGGAGCTCATAATGCAAGTATGTTTAACAGGCAGGCTCTTGCAAGCTGGTGCAAATTCTATGTTAATATTTTTCAAAGACCATATTCTCATTATCAATATCATAAAGACAAGTATATCATATTTATTTAGAACAATTAAAGCTGATATAGAATTTTATCACTGTAAGTTAATTTTTTTAAATTATGAGTACCATTTACTAAGACCCATTTCAGGTAAAAACACAAATTACAGGGCTTGGAATCTGTCAAGACTATCTTGAAAAATAGGAGATATCCTTGCCTTCTCTCTCCCTCAGCCCTAAACTCCAGCCTATTAGTAAATCTGGTAGATTTTAACTCTGTCTCCTTCTCCGGACTGTTGCAAAAGGCTCCTTGCTGGGGTCTCTGCATTTTCTCTTAAGGCCCTAACTGCTAATCCCTAATCCATTCCCGAAGTGTAAATCTTGTCTTATCAAATGCAGCTACCCTTCAACCTGGATTAAACCTCCTCAATAGCTTCTTTTTAAAACTTGAGATATAACTCACACACCCTAATATTTACCATTTCAAAGTATACAGTTGCTTTCATATATTTACGAAGTTGTGCAACCATCACCATTAATTCTGAGACATCTTCGTCACCCCAAAAAAGAAGGCCCATAAACTTTAACAGTCACTGTTCATCTCCCCACCCCCACCATTCTCTCTGCTCTTAAAAACCACTAATCTACTTTGTGTCTCTGTGGATTTGCCAATTCTGGGCATTTTATCTGAATGGAACCATATAATATATGATCTTTTATGTCTGACTTCTTTCACTTAGCATAATGTTTTCAAGTTTCATACATGCTGTTGCATGTATCAGTCGTTTCTTCCTTTTTTATGGCTGAATAATATTCCATTGTATGGAGAGACCACATTTTGTTTATCCATCATCAGTTGGTTGGTGGATATTTGAGTTGTTGCCACTCTGGCTATAACGAATAATGCTGCTATGGACATTCAGGTACAAGATTTTTGAGTTCAATAGCTTCTTGTTACTCCTCCAGTAAAGATCTAAGTCTAAACTCAGTTTTCAGGGCTCTTCATGGCCTGTTCCTTGCCTATCTCTCCAGATTCTTCTGTAACTACACACTCCCTCACTCTCTGAGCTCCAACCATAGCGGCCCCCTCTCAGTCCCATGAATTTATCATGCTCCCATCCAGCCACAGGGCCTTTGTACATGTTATTCTAACTGACTGCAATGCCAACTCTATTCCCTCATCCCCATTATGTCTCAACATACATGCCACTTCCTCAGGGAGGTATTCACACAGTCTGTCCCCAGAGCCCACATTTTATTCATAGCACCCTGTACCTTTTATTCATAGCACCTATATATTAATTCATCCATCCATCCATTCAACAAATATTTATTAGGCACCAACTATGTGCCAGGCACCATTCTAGGCATTTGGATTCAGCTGTAAATAGAGTTAAGACCCTGTCCTCACAGAGCTTACAATTGAGTAGGGAGAGACAGATAGGAAAGAGCTAAACAAATATGTACCAGGTGATTATAAGTGGTATAAAGAAAAATAAAACAGGGCAGGAGGGATGGAGAGTGATGAGAGGGGGCTCTTATTTATACAGAAAAGTTCTCTCAAAGTGATCTTTGAGCAGAGACCCGAAAGAAGAAAGGGATTAAACCATGTAGATATCAAACAATGCAGACACCAGGCAGACAAGAAAAGCATGTGCAAAGGCCCTGAGGTTGGTGTTAAGCATGTATGAGGCACACGAAGAGGTCAATGCGACTGGAAAGGAGTACTTAAAGGATATAATAGTAGAGGATGAGGCCTGAAGAGATAATGGGAACCTCATCATAAGGAACTTGAGAGGCAACTGTAAGGACTATGGACTTTACTCTGAATAAGTAGGCAACTGGAGAATTTTGAGCACAGGACTGTTATTGTATGACTTAAGTTTTTTACAGAATCACTTTAGCTATTGTGCAACAAATAGACTGGGGCAGAGGATGGGGGCTGGGTGGAGGCCATGAGACCAGTTAGTAAACTATTCCAATAATCCAGGCAAGAGATGATGGTATCTTGGAATAGATTGACAGTAGTAGAACAGGTGAGATTCTAGGTATATTTCAAAGGTAAAGGTGTTAGGATTTTTCGGCAGATTGCAACCACTGTTTCAAAAGCCACTGGAAGAATGGAGTTACTATTTACTGATCTGGAGAAGACAGAAGCGGGTGTAGGTTTGGGGAAGAAATCAAGAGTTCAGTTAGGACTTGTCGAGTCTGAGATGCCAATTATACACTCAAAGGCAAATGTTAAACATCCACACATAGACGGCCTGAATGAGGTGACTTAGATTGCGTAAACATGTAGAAAAGAAGACGTCAGAGACTGATGCACTTCAAGGTTAAAAAGAAGGTGAGGAAGGACGAGCAAGAGACTGGGGAGAGGGCCATGACGCAGGAGGAGAGCCAAGAAAGAGGATGTACCAGAGACAAAATGAAGAAGTGTTTCGAGAAAGATGGTATCAATTGTGTCAGCTGCTACAGTTACATCAAGTGGTGATCACTGAGAGCTGATTAGGTAACATAGAGGCCATTGGTGACCTTGACCCAAGGGAGATCCAGTGGAGTGCTGATTGCTGCGTTCAAGAAAGAATGAAAGAGGAAGTGAGTATGGACACCTCTTTCAAGGAGTTCTGCTCTAAAGGAAAGAAGAGACTATATAGTTAAAGAAAGTTGTTTTAAAGATGGGAGATATTACCTCATGTGGGAGGCTGCTAACGGCTCCCAAAGAGATCAGGTGCTGATCTTTGCAACCTCTAAAGGTTACTTTATGTGGAAAAAGAGTCTTTACAGATATGATTAAACTAAGGAGTTTGCGATGGGGAGATTATCCTGGATTATCTGGGTGGGCCCTAAACGCCATCACAGTGCCTTATAGGAGAGAGGTAGAGGAAGATTTGACACACACAGAGGAGAAGGTGATGTGAAGACGGGTCAGGGAGAGATTTGAAGATACTGCCCTTTGAAGAATGGAGTGATATGGCCACAAGCCAAGGAAGGCTGGCAGCCTACAGAAACTGAAAGAGGCAAGGAATAGATTATTCCCTAGAGCCTCTGGAAGGACATGTACCTGCAGATACTTTGATTTCAGCACAGTAATTCTGATTTCTGACTTCAGGCCTTCAGAACTGCAAGATAATAAATTTCTATTCTTTTAAGCCACCAAGTTTGTGTTACTTTGTGTAGCAGCCATAGGAAACTGAGAATACACTGACAAAAAAAAGCCCTCGCCATTATATAATTATACATTCATTCTGTGATATGACAATTTATTAACACATTAATTTTGTTCATTTTCTCTATACTTTACCTTCTCCCCTCTTAAGTAGATAACCCATTAGCTTGAAATTTCTTGCCCTGGAGATTTTTACAGGGTTGACCAAGAAAACTGCCTAAGTGAAAGACAGATCTTATATTGTGTAGAAACCCAAGCTCACTGAAGTAATTATGTAGGTGTTGAGATGGGATGGGGAGAGTGGGGTGGATGCATAGAGTGTGACAGAAACAGCAAAGGGTTGAGAAAAGAAAGAGTTCCCAAAACCAGAAAGAAATTAAATATCAATTTAATTGCCTCTGCAATTGCTAGAGGCCTATCCCACTTTCTTACACTACAAAAAATGACCACGACTGAATGTTTGCTATTCAGTGGGATGAGGGCTTGGTGTCAGATATAAATAGAAATAAAAGAAAAGTAATATTTCATAAACATATAGCTTTGTGAACAAAGACTCGATGCCCTTGATATTTAATGCTTTCTTCCACACCAGTCTGCAATCACCACGAAGATGGGGTCCTAACTTGTTTAGCACTGTGTCCTCAGAACCTAGCACTGACCATGACCCATAGTAGGTGCTTGATAAGTACTGTTGATCTTTTTGCATAAATAGAATGAGCTAGTGGTCCCTGAGGGTCAAGAATTCAAAGGTGCTCACAGGGCCACACTGACCCACACTGTTGGAGTCTCCAAGGGGACCCCCTACTTACAACACTCCTCCCTCTTCCCCACCCACATTCTAAGCACTGAAAAATAATACAAAGAGCAAAGACAAAAGCCAAAATGTCCCCTTTATCACTGGCGGCAGCCATGTTCGAGCACTTGGGTTCAGGTCCAAGAGGACTTGCTAACTGAAATCCAGAAATGGGCAGACTGTCCCATCCAGGCAGCAGTGGCATGGACCAGGGTGCAGCTCCCCTCAAGAAGGAAGGAAGAGAGGAGAACTCGTGCTTCCATGGGCCATCTTGCTTTCCAGTAGAAGGGCAGAGCTGAGAGGAGTGTGCCCAGTTGTTCTCCCCAGACTGACCAGGGGTACACTAAGAGGCCAAAACAGTGGGGCTCCTGTCACATCGTGTCCCCACCTAACCAACATGTATAATTAATCAGTGGATTCTCTCTCACTCCACTTCCATGTAGCTAACTCGTGTGACTAGCAAAGCTCTCCGTGGCCCCTTCCACACACCCTGGCCGTGGTCCTGGGTCCTATGTAAGTGGCCTGGGTGCTGTGGCTGGGCTGCCCTCTAGTTCACCCATACGCTTCAGTGCCTGCCAGTGATCTCATCAATTTCAACAGTCAAATGCATATCCCAAATCTGTTTGTGTCAAGTATACTTATCATGGCACTTACATTTTAAATTAAATAATTTGTGAATGGGGAAAACAAAAGCGTGATATGAAAGAGAGAGATTTCTATGAAAACGAAGCTTAGTGCTTTGGAAAGGTTCAATGAAGGTGGCATTACTGGTGTAGTTTATGCAAAAAAGATGACTGGGAAACTCCAAGCAGCAGACCCTTACTCCAAAAAAGGCTTTATAATAAAAGACTAGCAAGTGAATGTACAGTTATGTTTTAGGGTAAAGCAAAATGTGTCAAGTACTAAATTATCATCTTCTACAATTCCCTATGTTAGCCTCTTGGTTGGCTGGTTTGGTTGGTTGGTTATTCAAGCAACTACTGGTCTCAGTCCTGTTGAATAAAAGGGCTTCTGCCACAGATAATGCAGAAAGCCATTGTGGGCTAATCAAAGTCAATCAGGTTTTCTGCAGTTTTCTTCTTCTCTGACAGCTGTCCTAGAGTCACGCAGATACACCCGTACTCGCTCCATAGCTGGCTAATTCACGTCCATTTATGAAGTAAACACTCTTCAGAGCGGGACCCGAGGCTCCCTTCCCTCCTCCTCAGGAACTTAGTTACTTTTGCTTCTCTTAATTATTCTCAAGATTCTTAATTATTCCTAAAATATTCTAAAGATGAGAAGCTTTGAGAAGGTAACTACAGATAGTCACTGACTTATGCTGGTTCGACTTACAATTTTTCTACTTCATGATGGAGTAAAAGCAAGCAACGTTCATTCACTAGAAAATGCACTTTGAATTTTGAATTTGGATCTTTTCCTGGGCCGGTGATATGCAGTGATGATACTGTCTTGTGATGCTGGGCTGCGAACCACAGCTCCCCGTCAGCCACGTGATCACAAGGGCAAACAGCCGATACACTTACAACCATCCTGTACCCACACAACCATCCTGTTTCTCACCTTCAGCGCTGTATTCAGTTAATGACATAAGATATTCGACACTTTATTATACAGTAAGCTTTGTGTTAGATGATTTTGCCCAACTGTAGACTAATGTAAGTGTTCCGAGCACGTTTAAGGTAGGCTAGGCTACGCTATGATGTTTGGTAGGTTAAATGTATTAAATGCATCTTTGACTTATGGTATTTTCCATTTACCATGGTTTATGGAGACATAACCCCACCGTAAGTCAAGGAAGATCTGTACTAGAACGTTTCATCATGGGACAGGAATGAGCGAGAGGTTAAGAATGATACTTACTGCCCCAGGAAGACTTGAGTAGAACGTTTTTTTAAAAGTTTTGTGGGTTCCTTCATTCTTTTCCGGATGCCCTGACAATAACCCCATGTGTCCTCCAGCTTCCTGTCAGGATCCAGCACTTCCAGCACCTTTAATAAGAGTTACAAACAGAAAACAACTTTAGAGGAAAGAAAGATGAGCTGAAAAGGGTGCCCCTTGATTCTAAAACAGAATGGACCTAGTCATCCCTTTCCTTTTCCTTTCCAGTTGGTCAATTCTGTTCATCAATTCCAGTGTAAATACAGCGCTGGGTGCTGCAGGTAAACGTCCATCATCTAGACATTAGCTATGTGGCCTTTTTACTGAAGTTCTGTCTCCTCTAGATGGAACAGTGCCTCTGGACCCACCCGGACCCCACTGCCCCACAGAAAAAAAGTGTCTCTAGAGGATTTCTGTTTATTTGACTGCCCAACATCCATTCTTCCTCCTATAAGTAACAGTCTCTAGACTTTTCTTTGGAGAATCATGTCTCTCTCCACTCTCAGTCCTTGTGATCTGAATTGGCCTGACCACTCGTCACTCTGCAGGCTGACCAGGTTAATCAGGCCCACAGTGACTGGCTTAGGAATGGGTACAAGACCCAAGTGAGACCTAGGGAAATTTGGTCATGGAATTTTGCTGGAACCGTGCAAAAAGAGGTGGTGTTTTTCTGGGTAAAATTTACATCTAGAGCTGCTGGTGGCCATCATAGCACCACAAGAAGAGATCCTGCTTCAGAAGGAAGCCAACACATCTGTTTGAGGAGGTCAGACATAGGAATAAGAGCCACTGTCCCATGTGCCCTCTAAGGAGGTGTGCAAACAATCTCTTTGTCACGGACTCAGAGCTCTGGCCCGCAGGAGGCAGTGAAGGAAAGCCCAGGGGGCAAATCATTGATTAGAAATTCCAGTTGTCCTTTCTACAGACTTCCCTGACACTAATCACTTACTCATTCATTCATTCATTATCCATAAATATTTATTGAGTGTCTACCATATGCCAGGTATTGGTGGTACACAGTGAAAGACACAGATAAAATCCCTGCCCTTGAAAAGCCCTGCCCTTGTAGAGCTTTTATTCCAGTGAGAAGCCCAGCGCTGACAACTGCTAGGATGGAAATAGATCATGGTAAGGCACAGAGGATGAGAGGGAGGGGAGTGCCTTTTTATGTAGGCCCCTCCAGTGAGGAGATAATTGAGGAAAGAGCTGAAGCAAGTGAAGGAGTGAGCCCGGCAGACATCCGGGGGCAAGTGCTCCAGACAAAGGAACAGAGACCTAAACTGGACATGCTTGTTCACGTTTGCTGAGCAGCCAGGAGGCCAGAGTGGCTGCAGCAGACTGAGGAGGGCAGAGGAGTAGGCGGTGAGGTTGGAGAGGGAGCAGGGCAGGAATGGGACGGAGCACAGAACACGCAGGACCTTCCAGACCATGGCAAGGACTTCACTCTGAATGAGAAGCTTTGAGCAGAGGCGTTTACCTTCTCAACAACTGTCATGCTTGCTAACACAGGGAACAGACTGCAGGGGCTAAGGGGGTAGCGGGGTAGCAGGCACTGTTAGTTCCCTGTCCAATATCCATCCTGCCCCCTTTCCTTAAATCTAATAGAATTTTGTCCTGGATTTTGTTCAGGGCTGCAATACCCACCCAAGAAATTCAATTTTCTAGACTCCCTAGCAGCTAAGAGTGGTCAGATGAATGAGATGTTTACTGGGAAAGCTACTATTTGCCTAATTAAAAGAGTCGGCTGGCGTGCAACTTTTAAACTCTGCCCCTTCCCCTTCCTGTCTGAAAGACAGACTCGATGCCTGGAGGTGTGGAAGCCATTTTGAGCTATAAGGACAAGAGACGTATGCTAAGGACATTAGACCTGCAAGTTGAAAGAAGCCTGGGACAGAGGTGACAGATCGCAGCTGCTGCCCAGCCCTAGTCTTGGCAACCTGGTGAAATTTCCCATGACATTTCAGGCGCGCAGGTGCCTTTCTAGCCATCAGTTAATAATTCTCACGGACACCTCCCAAGACCAGGCTAACGTGACAGAAGCAAGACTGGACAATTCCTCCACTCTATTCTCCCCCTAAAAAGTCACAAGCAAAGTAGACTGGTAGAGCTTCAGGGGTAAAGAAGTCGGACACTTCTGGTTTGCTGGGCCTTTATAAGTTGGATGGCGTCATAGGAAGCACAGGGAGCGGCGGGTATGTTGCTGCCATTTGCACGTCTTAGAAGGCTGCTCCAAACCCCGGGAGACCTGCCCCCCTGGGGACACATTCATCACCCTCACCCCTTGGAGGGCACTCCCCAGGCATCTAAGGAGCAATATTCCCCAGGTGGTCACCTCTGCGGGCATGTCTTCCTCCAGGTCCGGGTGGAGAGCCGAGGGGTGGGGGGTCGGATGGGCCTCAACGTCCGCCAGGAAGTCCTTACGCGCCTGGCGGGCCGGCGAGAGCGTGGAACACAGGGCTGCTTCCCTAGGCAGCATGTTCTTCTGGCTCCTCTTCGGGGCAGGTCGGGGAGCTCTGTGATAAATCTGGGGGAGAAAGCCCTCCTCAGGGCCCCGAGTGATCACACCTCCGCAAGGCGGGCAGCCTTTCCGGAAGTCATCCAGTCGCGTTCTCACAAATCTCCACCGCCGGCTGTTCAGTGACGTGGGGCGTGGCGACCTGCGCCTGTGCTTTGTGAAGCACTTGGACGGCAGATCTTCTCTGTACCTGCGAGACAACACGCCGGTGTTATGGGCCACAAGGGTGAGAGAAGGAGGTTGTGAGCAGGCTGGTCTCCACCTGTTTCAGGAGGAGAGGTGGGGGAAGGGAGGGTCACGTGGCGAAGTCTGAGTTAATCATAGTCCTGGTTCATGGCACGTTATCGAGGGTCTGTGCAAGGCCCCTCTCCTGTTTTCTTTATTCTACGTTATTCCCATAGCCCACCATCATTGCCCTCCCCTGCACAAGCAAAACCACTCTAACAGATTTGGAATGTACCCATTGTTTGCAGACATCCTTATAAGACCTGTGTATCCTTCATGTACATAAGTGGTACTGTTCTGTTACTTGCTTACCAAGCAGGATACCATGAAGGCTCATCCGTGTCACTATGTGTAAACGTAATCCATTATTACATTTGGTGGTGCTGTCACCACCATCCAGCTATGCAGTCTCTTTGTGAAGAATACTCACAAGTTGTGACCCCTCTTGGGACTCTTTCTTATCCTTTAAAGGGACACAGTGCAGTGGGAAGAACTTGGACACAGTGACAACTCGCCCCTAACTAGCTGTGTGATCTTCGCCCTTCATTTAACCTTTGTGGACCTCGATTTCTCCTCTAAACTCAGGGGGTCAAGGGTTGCAAACTGGTTGTTCATGGACTGTATCAGGCCCACAAACCTGTCATTTGATCCCATTTGTGTTTTAATAAGAATCATAAGAGTTCACATGTATTGAGAACTTTCTATATAACACGTGTTGTTCTAAGTGCTTTACATGAATTAACTTGTTTTAATCTCATAACAATCCCATGAAGTAGGTACTAATATTATTCCCATTTACAGATAAGGAAATTGAGGCACAAAGAAGTTGAAAACCAAACACTTGTCAAAGTTCCCACAGCTAATATAAGGGAGAGAGCTGAGATTTTAATACAGGTAGTGTGCCTCTGGAGAAAGGTGTTTAACCACTATGCCGGAGCTTCTGACATATAAAAACGTTCACACAAATAATCTGGAACAGAAATCAGGAGCTCTGGGGACACTGGGTCCACCTATCCATGGAGCCATTATTGGTATAAGGGCTGCCATCTTTAGACAAGTCCTATGCTCTCTTATTCACAGTCTCTACCACTCCCTACTGCCTTATATGCAGCCTGCTTCACTCTGTTTCTTTACCCATCAGACCCCTGTTTGCACTGAGTAGTTAGGGCATGAAGCTAAGATGGAAGAGACAGATGGACAAATGGGAAGGAAAATGGGACCTGGATAATCTAATATATCCAGCCATTGCCAAAGTCAGGACTTGGAACCTGAGCAGCTTAATGGCAGGTCTCTCATTATCCTAATATGTCACACTGCCCTAGTTATATATTTCTATATTATTGGTGTCTTTCCTTGAAGCCTCTTCCACCTCCAGGCCCTTCTCATCTATAATTACTCGTTACAGCAAATCTACTCCTTGTTGAACTCATCCTTATAGGCACAAAACTTTTTTTTTTTTTTTTTTTTTCGGTATGCGGGCCTCTCACTGTTGTGGCCTCTCCCGTTGCGGAGCACAGACTCCGGACACGCATGCTCAGTGGCCATGGTTCACGGGCCCAGCCACTCCACGGCATGTGGGATCCTCCCGGACCGGGGCACGAACCCGTGTCCCCTGCATTGTCAGGCGGACTCTCAACCACTGCGCCACCAGGGAAGCCCAGCACAAAACATTTTTAAGAGGTTCCAGCTTGATCTCTGTTCTTTTCTTATGAGTCCTAGAAACTTCCTGCTTGCTGTACGTGCATGTGTGTTTTAAGGGCTTAACCCATTTCTACTGTGAAGATCTAAATGAAAGGATATAAAAACATGAGTTTACAAAAAGTTGCCCTTTGCAATTAATAAATCACTCAAATAGCTAAGGGGTGGGAATGTCGAAATTCCATCTAATCTTGAGATTTGATGACCCACTCAGTATGACCAGTTAGCAAGTTACCCTCCACAGTATTAAATATCTTTACCAGGGCTTCCCTGGTGGCGCAGTGGTTGGGAGTCCGCCTGCCGACGCAGGGGACACGGGTTCGTGCTCCGGTCCGGGAAGATCCCACATGCCGTGGAGTGGCTGGGCCCGTGAGCCATGGCCACTGAGCCTGCGTGTCTGGAGCCTGTGCTCCGCAACGGGAGAGGCCACAACAGTGAGGGGCAAAAAAAAAAAAAAAAAAATCTTTACCAAAGTGTATTTTCCACCCATTGACAACAAATTCAAACACCCAAGCACTTCATAAAATCAAATCTGATAACCAATATTTTTACTTAAGGACAGTCATACAACTTAAAATGGGGAAAGTGTGGCAGCTAGCTCAAACCTCATAGATTGTTAGAGCTGGCAGAAACTTTGAAAGAAATCTAGTCCACCTTCCTCACTTTTCAATGAGGAAACTGAGTTCCAAAGAGGTGAATAAGGCAACCAATCTGGCTGGAGGGCTTCCCATGACCCCACTTTACCTCTCATAGCTGTTAAGCTTACCACTCTGCATTCTGTTAAGTTCATGAAAAATTTTGCTTGACCCAGAAAATAAAACATTTTTTCTAAACATTTACTATTTCACAGTCACTATATGATACTTGGATATTTCCACTTTTAAGAATTGCAAAAGAGTGTCAGGCATTTATCCTAAAGAAATGAAAACTTATGTTCACACAAAAACCTGTACGCAAATGTTCATAGCAGCTTTATATGTAATAGCTAAAAGCTAGAAACGACCTGAATGTCTTTCAGCACATGAATGGATAAGCCATGGTACGTCCGTGCCACGAAATACAACTCAGCAGTAAAAATGAACTAACTGTTGATGCACACAATCTCTTGGATGGATCTCAAGGGCTTTCGCTGAATGAAAAAGAGCCAATCTCAAAAGTTTTATACTTTTAATAAAGGTATTATTCTATTTAGCTAACATCCTCAAAAGAACAAAATTATAGAAATGGAGGCCAAATTAGTGGTTGCCAAGGGTTGTGGGTGGGAAAATGAATGATAATAAAGGGATAGCATGAAGTGGTTCCCTTGCGGTGAGGAAACAGTTTTGTATCTTGATGTATACATATGACAACATTTTACTGAACCACACACACACAAACACACACACACAAGTGACAACTGGTGAAATTCAAGTAAAGTCTACCGTCTAATTCATATACTGCGCCAGTGCTGATTTCCTGCTTTGGTAATGTACTATCATTATGCAAGATGGTACTACTGGAAGCATCTGGAGGAAGGATATATGGGGCCTCTGCACTATATCTGCAACTTCTTGTGAGTCTATAATTATTTCAAAGCAAACAGTTTGAAAATGGGGCTGGGGAGAGATTCTCGAAGAGTTCATAATTGCTAACATGTATACACTGCATGTATGTGGCAGTAACTGCTTCACAGGTGCTATGTCAGTAAATACTCACAACAATCCTATAAAGCTGATTCCTTTTATTGTCCCCATTTTACAGGTAGGAAAACTGAGTCCAGAAACAGCAACTAAGTTGCCTAAGGTCACCAGTCAAACAAGAGGAAAACTGGCCTTCAACTCCAGCCTTTCTGATTCTAGACTTTGTCATCTTAACCACCACATCGTGCTGCCTACAAGAGAGCCGAATTCCATTCTCAGAAGCAGCTCGAGGAATCAGCAAAGGCAGAAAGCCTCAGCTTCCTGTCCTGCGGCAGTGACAGAGGTAGGAGACAGATGGGCCCCTGGGCTGGACAGCTGGTGTCTGTCACGTGGAGTAAAATTGAAGCTTTGTTCTCCCCCAGACACTCCAAGGACAAAGCTAGTGGCAGAAGCTGAGCTCTGCTGAAGTAAAGAGATAAGATGACCACTCCTGAGGTCAGGAAAACTTCCCTTTCTGCACATGCGCAGGAAGGCTCCTTGGGGGTCAAAAAGGGAGGGGGTGCCACCCCATAGTAAGTGTGGACATGCACCCACAGGCCTCTGTGGTGGGATCCATCTTAGCAAAATGTTGCACATGCATGTTGGGGAGCATCCTAGGACCAGTCAGGTGTAAAGGAAGAAGCAAGGTAATTGGCCAGATGTAAACAAAGACATGGAAGGACTGTCCTATAGAAGGGATTTAAATCACCTCTTCACTGCTTTTCTCAATCAGGAGGCCAGCACTCCTCTCCGGTTGTGTACTTCCGCCTACTTTCTGACTTACTGTCTCCTCCTCATTAAGAGAGGACGCCCATACCCTTTCTCCCTGGGTGTGTATTTCTGCCTAGCTCCTGACTTAAATAAACTGTTTCAGTGTGTGCTCTCCTATACATTGTGCTGTGTCTCTAATAATAAACGCTGTACCTGTTTTTACAGTTTTTGCCTCCTTGAAACATTCTTGTTTTCAGTGGGGGTAAGAGCCAGGGGAACTTTGCTTCTAGCCTCTAGCCTCTGGTGTCTAGGATTCCTGGTTTTCATCCAGGCTACCCAGGTTCAATTCCTGGGCAGGGAACTAAGACCTCTCTTCAGGACAGCTGACTGCTGTCTCTCCGAGATCAACACATTCAAAACAGCAGCAGACCACCCCAGTACCCGAGGTACTCTCCAAACACGGGCTCAGCTTGGCCACAGTTACCAGCTGGGTGGCCAAGGCTCCAGGTGCTGTCTAACCCGGAGAAGGGCAGGTCGCAGGCTAAACCAGTCTCCGCAGAGGACTCTATGGCCATCAGTTTCCCATTTGGAATGGGTATATTCATCTACATCCTCTGGGGGACTCTGAGGATAACAACAACAAAAAAAGGTGTCCTTGGCGTTGAGGAACTTCGCGCGCTGGTTATGGTCTATTTTTGCGGGGGACCATGAGGAGGAAAGGGAGTTGGGTCCTCCGCGGCCCCTGGCCATCCCCCGCCCCCAGCCGCAGCAAGCAGGGGGTGCAGGCTCCCCCCACGCTCCACCCGCGCGCGTGCGCGCGCTTACCAGGGTCTGCAGTCCGTGCCCATCGACACCCGGGCCCGCGCCGCGGGTGCGAACAGCCGCTTGCGGTCAGCCGTGGTTCCCCGGCTGCCCACCCGGCCTCCGGTGGTGTGTTTACCCCGCCTCTTGGGTCGCTAGGAGACCCGCGGAGCTGTGCGCTGCGCAGACTCGCTCAGGGCGCCCCCCTGCTGCTGGCGGGGAACACGCATCCGCGGGGCGTCCCTGCGTTCCCCAACCCTCGCCTCACCAGAACCTTCTCCAACGCCCCGGGGCGTGGACCGTGGCAGGAGAAGCGCGAAGGATCAGGTTCTTGGTTTAATTATGTTTTAATCTGTTCGGAAGGCGTGTTCGTGTTTATTTTGTTCACCACCGTTTCAAAAAATGTGTTGAAAAGGAAGAAAGCAGCTGGAGAGAGAGCAAGAGAGGAGTGGAAAGGGGGCGAAAGGGATAGACTGATTTCTAGTGGTGGGAAGGCCTTTTAGCACGGAATGCTTTTCTGGAGGTCTTGGAACTCCGTGAATCTCACCGCCTCAGTAAATCGGGGGCTGCGCACTGGTACCTAGCTAGTCACCAGCTGGTTTCCAGAGTCCCTCCCAGCTCTTGTGTTGCTTGATTCTTTTGCCTGGACTCACTTCAGCAGTAAAGTTGCCATCCAGTTGGCCGTGATAGGCAGTTGCCCACGTAAATATGGATTGCATGAGGATGTATTTGGGGTTTGCTAAGTTCTCTTGCTGCTTCTGAATGTTCCTGATTTAAATAGTGAGCGTTGCTTCTAGAGGAAATAGCAGCAAAACATTCTCTTCTCTCAAAATTATTGCAGTAGTTAAATGGTGCCTGTTATGGTGGGATACTTTTTGTAGTCATTTAAAGATGAGTCTTCTCTTTAAACTCTCTGGGAATAAATTAGCTTCACCTTTGGGCACCTGTTAAATATCTGGATGGTAATAAAGGTGCCCCGACTGGCACTAGCTCCAGCATCTTCACCTGCTCTGTGTGTTCAGCTGCCTTTTCTAGGCACAGTGGAAAACCCTGGAGTCCCACCGCTTGAGATAAATCATGATTCTGCCACTTAATAATTATGCACTCCCCACCCCCACCACCCTCCCCGCACAGTTGCTTAAATTTGTTTTAGCTTCATTGATTTCCTAGTCTGAAAATGAGGGAAATAGTAGTATCTGCCTATGGGGTTATTGGGGAATTCAATGAGATAATGAATGTAAAGCATTGAATGCTGTGCTGGCAAGTAAGAATCCCTCAATAACTACTGAGTATTATTATTATTATCTCAACTGTGAACTGGGGATATTAATATTTGCCCGGATACTCCACAGAGTTGTTATAATAGTTGATAGAGAAAGCTATGAATGTAATCATGAAAAGGAGCCCTGTTAGTTGTTTTCATTATCTTCGATAATATCGTTAATATTTATTTGATTCCGAACTCCAGCTTTCATTACTTTGAGGAAGTAGGATTTCTCCTTAGAACTGAGGATTAGGGTCATGTCCGCCTTGCTCCTAGTACTGTACATAGCACACAGTAGGTGCTCATTCAACAAATATTGTTTGTTATGGCCATGCTAGGCACTGGGGAGGCAATGGGGGATAAAACAGACTTGGTCTTTGTCATCTTGTTACTTAGTTTGTAGTGTTGTATGAATGAACAAAAAACCACCTATTTTCATGACTCCTGTATCCTCACAAGTTGATATTTGCTCCATGTAGTAAATCTGATTTCATATCTGGTAGGAAATAACTAAGATTCTTTTTATTTCATCACATTCCATGCCTTAATTATAGTCATTACTCAGAGAATCTCTCATTCATTCTCTTCTCTCTCCCCTTCTTTCTCTTTTGCAACACAAAGGTAGAATGTGTTACGTATAGTAATCCAACAAGTAGATGTCATTTAAGAGTGAGGATGATGGGGTTTTGTTTTGTTTTGTTTTTAGCCCTATTGGCAGATCGTGTGACCATTTTATTTCCAAAGAGGGTTACTCAAATACCTGTAACAGGGTTGCCAAACACTGTTACTGGATCTTTCCCACTCAAGGACTAATTACTATCTCTGTAACATTTTACTACATACTCAGCAATACTTAGTGCATGGTACTTTCCAGAAAAAAAGCATTTGAACAACAAAAACCACAGAACTTTAAGCTGAGATATTATAAAATGGTCTTGGATTAGTAGAAACCCTTGGCATCTGGACAGGGTGTTAGGTTGCTTCCATATGTTGGCAATTGTAAATTATGCTGCTATGAACATTGGGATACATGTGTCTTTTCAAATTAGTGTTTTTGTTTTCTTTGGCTATACCCAGGTGTGGAAATGCTGGATCATATGGTAGTTCTATTTTTAATTTTTCAAGGAACCTCCATATTGTTTTCCACAGTGGCTGCACCAATTTACATTCCCACCAACAGTGTACGAGGGTTCCTTTTTTTCCACATTCTCGCCAACATTTGTTATTTGTAGACTTTTTGATGATAGCCATTCTGACAAGTGTGAGGTGATTTCTTATTGTGGTTTTGATTTGCATTTCTCCAACGATTAGCGATGTTGAAAAACTTTGCATGTGCCTGTTGGCCATCTGTATGTCTCCTTTGGAGAAATGTCTATTGAGAGGCAATATTTTAAAAGATAATGGCTAAGAATTTTCCAGACTTGATTAAAGATACAAATTCTCAATTTCAGAAAGGACAGTGGACTCTGAATAAGATAAATAAGAATAAAATCTCACTTAGCATTTCACCATGAATACAAAAGACAAATATTTGACATTAAAAATAGCCAGATAGGAAAGATAGATTACTTACAAAGGAACAAAAAATAGACTGAAAGCTAACTTCTAAAGCAATTATAGAAGTCAAAGACATTAAATAATCAAGGTTTGAGTAAAAACAACTGTCAGTTTAGAACTGCATACTTAACAGAACTATCTTCCAATAATATGGCTCAAAAACATTCCAGACAAACAAAAAATGGCAGAATTTATCATCAAAAGACCATAACTAAAGATTATAAAGGTTGCACTTCAGATAAAAGGGAAATGATCCCCAAATGAATATCAATGTGAGATGGAATGTTGAACAAAGAAAACTATAAATACGTTGGTATTCTTTTAAAAAGTGGGTTGTATAAAATCATAATACATTCTAATCAGTGGATATTAACAAAAATAACTTATCTAAAATACTGAATTATTTTAATTAATAAGAAGATACATACATTGATTGAAGAAATATAAAGAAAGATGTACCAGGTAGATATTAAGCAAACGAAACCTGATATAACTATATTAATATCAGACAGGATAGACTTTAAGGCAAAAAAGATCATTAGAGATATATAAAGAGTATTAAATGTATCATTATGCAAAATGATAAAAGGTGCAATTCACACACACGCATACACAGTAGACACAGATACACAATTCTAAATTTGTATGCACGTAATAACGTAGGTTAAAATACAAAAAGGAAAATTGATAGACCTACAAAAGAAATTGATTAATACACTATCCTGATGGGAAGATTTTAGTACAACTCTCAGTGATAAATCAAACAGAGCAAAAAAATCAGTGAGGACAAAGAATTTAAAGCTTGATCTAATGGATATATGCTGAACTTTGCATCCAACAATCATAGAAAACATTCTTCTCAAGAACATATACAACATTATATTTGCAAGTTCATAAAACAAGTTTTACACATCTCTGACTTGGTATCATTTAACCCACAACCCTGATCATATTGCAATTAAGTTAAATATCAATAGTAAAATCATATTTAAAAGCATTTATTTGAAAATAAAACAAGACAAATACTTCATGGGTCAAGGAGTATATCAAGACAGAAATTTTAAAATAAATGTAAAAATATCAAACACTGGGAGATGAAGCTAAAATCATACTTAGAATGAAATCACCTTAAATTATTAAACTAAAAAAGAAGAAAGGTTAAGACCTAAATAAATGGAAATATCAATATATCTCATGTTCACTGTTTGGAAAACTTATTAAGACAATGGTACAACCCAAAGTGATATACTGATTCAATGCATCCCTATCAAAGTCCCAATGATGTTTTTTGAAGAAATGGAAAACTCTTCCTAAAATTTATATGGAATTTTGGGTTAAGAGACCTAAAATAATCAAAACAATTTTGAAAAAGAACAAAGTTTCCTTATTTCAAAACTTACTAAAAGCTACAATAATCAAAAGCATCTGTATAGACCAGTGGAATAGAATTTAGAGCCTAGAAATGAATGGTCCACTGGTCTTTGACAAAGGTGCCAAGACCAATGAGGAAATAATAGTCTCCTCAGTAAATAATGGATAGCCACACGCAAAAGGATGAAATCGGACGCTTACCTTAGAGAACATACCAAAATCAACTCAAAAATGGATTAAAGACAATTTTAAGAGCTAAAACTATAACAATCAGAAGAAAATAGAGGAGCAAATGTGCATAACCTTGGATTTGGCAATGGTTTCTTATACATGACATGAAAAGCAGAAGTAACGAAAGAAAAAATAAATGAACTGGACTTCATAAAAATTACAGACCATTGTGTTGTGCATCAAAGGAAACTGTCAAGAGAGTAAACAATCCACAGAATGGGAGAAAATATTTACAAATCATATATCTGATAAGAGTATAATATCCAGAATATTTTTTTAAAAACTCCTACCACTCAATAACAAGAAGACAAACAACCCAATTAAAAAATAGGCAAAGGACTTGACAGATATTTCTCCAAAGATATACAAATGGCCAGTAAGCACATTAAATGATGCTCAAAATCATTAGTCATTAGTGAAATATAAATCAAAGCCACGATGAGATAGTACTTCACACCAACTAGAATGGCTATAAAAACAAAGAAAGGGACTTCCCTGGGGGTCCAGTGGTTAGAACTCTGCTCTTCCACTGCAGGTGGCACAGGTTCAGCCCCTGCTCAGGAACTAAGATCCCACATGCCACACGGTGCAGCCTAAAAAAAAAAAAAAAAGGAGAAGAAAAAAAATTAAAAGGTTGGCAATGATGTGGAGAAGTTGGTACACTTGTGCATTGTTGGTGGGAACATAAAATGGTGCAACTGCTTTGAAAAACAGTTTGGCCATTCCTTAAAAAGCTGAACATAGACTTGCCGTATGACCCAGCAATTCCACTCCTAGGTATATACCCAAAGGAATTAAAAACAAGGACTCAGTTATTTGTACAGTATGTTCATAGCACCATTATTCACAATAACCAAAAGGTAGAACCATCCCAAGTGTCCATCAAAAAATACATGGATAAACAAAATGTGATATATACGTACAATGGGATACTATTCAGCCATAAAAGGAATGAACTTCTGATACGTGCTACAACATGCATGAACCTTGAAAATACCATGTTAAGTGAAATAAGCCAAAAGCAAAAGGACAAATATTGTATAACTCCACTTATATGAAATATCTAGAAGAAGCAAATTCATTGAGACAGAAAGAGGTTACCAGGAACTCAGGGGAGAGAGGAATAGGAAGTTATTTCTTAATGAGTACAGACTTTCTGTTTGGGGTGATGAAAAATTTTGGAAATAATCATGATGGTGGCACAACGTTGTGAATGTAATGAATGCCACTGAATTGTACACTTAAGAATGGTTAAAATGGTAAATTTTATGTTATATGTATTTTGCCACAATTTTTAAAAATTGTAATAAATGCAAAAAGAAAGAAGAAAGGTCGAAATTAATGAGCTAAGAATCCAACTTAACAATTTGGAAAAATAGCCAAATAAATCATAAAGGAAGGACATTTTTCATGTTGAGCAAAAGAAACCAGACTCAAAAGAGTACGTACTCTATGCTTCCATTTACAGAACTTTTAAAACGGGCGAAATTAAGTAATAGTGATAGATGTTGGTATTATGGTTATTTGGAGTAATTGATGGAAAGGAGGCAGGAGGGGGCCAGCTGGCAGGCTAAAAATGTTCTATATATTGATCTGGGTGGTGGATACATGGGTGTACACGTGTAAAATCTCAACGAGCGGTACACTTCAGCCTTGTGCACTTTACTGGGTATGCTGTAAATGAATAGAAAAAGCAAAATACATATGGAGCATTTTCTATCAGGAATATAATCCTGGAGGATTCTCTCTGCCATCATCACACATAGAAAGGAGGCTCCTGGGAGTCATAGGATACCCAAAATTCTACAGACTTTCCCCTATGCTTCTTTGGTGATACTCCTCCAAGGGAAGGATATTTAAAATATTTAACAACCAGTAAGCCATATGCAAGAACCAATTGGGAAAGTGGCAAGCCAGATTGTAGCAGCAGAGCTCTAGAGTCCCCTGGCCAGGCCAGACATATCCCTTTAGTTGCTGGTCTTGGAGGGAGGGGTTCTTCCAAGGAAGTGGCTGAGGCAGTCAGGGCACAGTGGTCACTTAGCATTGCTCAGAGCAGAGCCTATTTATCAACCAACAGTGTTTTGACAACCATTATGGTCTTAAACTATGCTTGTTGGCTGAGTATCAACTCTCTCCCTCACCCACAGGCTCTCCCTAGAGATTTCCCTCCACAGTGCCACAAGTGGCTTGTTGAAGACTGCCACCAATGCAGTCTGCAAGCCAAATCATAACAATAAGGGGTAAGGCATGACACCAATAATCAACAAGTATATTTATCACTTGGTCAGTAGCACTGAGCATAATGACAAGTAGGGCCTTACAAATAAAACTGATGAGGTGGGGCTTCCCTGGTGGCGCAGTGGTTAAGAATCCACCTGCCAATGCAGGGGACACGGGTTTGAGCCCTGGTCCGGGAAGATCCACGTGCCACAGAGCAACGAAGCCCGTGCGCCACCACTACTGAGCCAGCACGCCTAGAGCCCATGCTCCGCGACAAGAGAAGCAACCACAATGAGATGCCCACACACCACAACGAAGCGCAGCCCCTGCTCGCCACAACTAGAGAAAGCCTACGTGCAGCAACGAAGACCCAACGCAGCCAAAAAAACCCAAGAAAAACCAAAAACTGTTGAGGTTGCTGCCCTCAAGAGGCTATGGCCCAATCGATGGATGGGTTCCCGAGCTCCAGGAAGCTGCTAGATTTAAGGAGCTACCTGAGGCATCTGCAATCGTCTAGACACATTCAAAGGAGGATGGAAGAGAGGTCTACTGCTACTTTCTGGAGTATAGTAGACCATAAAGAGTAGATGGTATGTGGGGACATGCTGCTGAGAGGAGTATAGCTGGTGCTAGTTATTATGGAGAGCAGTCTAGCAGGACTTAGTCAGATCAAGTATAGGGTGTGCTTACAACTGTCTGCCCTCTCTTTGTTCCTTTCCTGTCCCTGCTCTGCTCTGGCACCTGCAGGATGCATTTGGGAATGCAGCAAAAAGCACTGATAGGACACGGGATGGGAGAAGGGAAAAGTCAGGGTATTTCTCTCTTTCCCTCTGTCTCCAAGGGGGTATCTATATTTTTTCCTTCTCTTTCAGCTTCCACTGGCAGCTTGCATCAGACGCAGGCTCCTATTACAAGTAATTCCTGCAGTTTGGATGTGGTAATCGTGTTCCTGCTATTGCTAATCTCTCAGTTACCTCATATCCCCAGTTTGGCTCTCAGCACTTCCATCACCTCTGCAACATGTTCTTTGCATTAAAGTCCCTTGGTTTTACATGCTTAGAGTGGGTTCTGTTTTCCTGGTGGGAACCAGACTGACACATACATTACCTATACCCCAGTATTTCTGCTGCCGGGAATGGTTTAGGAATCCAGAGGCAGTCTCACCTGTAAGCGAAGACGTATGAGGATGCCTGTCGCAGCATTAGTAGCAATATCGGTGAGTTGAGGACAATGCGCATGTCCATTTTTGTGATGTAGATGGGTAAAATGGACGGATAACTAGGTATGAGATGCAACAGTCTAGATTTTACTTGACAACATGGTTAGACTTTTTAAAAATGTAGTAAAGAAAGTGAGATTTTTTATGATGATATGATTTATATAAATTAAAAATGTATGCATCAAAACAAAAATATATACATTTTACAGAACGCACTTAAGAATGATTGCTTATGGGAGAGCAGAGGAACAGAAGTGGAAAATGGAGAAGAAAAGGAGTATATAAATGAATGATTAAGAGACGGCCTTGTACACCCAGTTGCTAATGGAGTGCCATCAATTAAAGAATAAGATGAACCAATGTGCTATACCTGAAGTAGAAAAAAAATGGTTGCCAGAAAAAGTTACTAGGTGGCACTGAGACATAATTTCCAAGAACACATGGTGTCTCGTGGAATGTTGAAACTGCTTCAAAGCCAAGTTAGTCGCTGTAATAAGAACACAGGACAGATGGTGAAGCAAGGAGCCAGAGCTAGTGACAAGTACTGGATAAAGTGGGGCTGCTATCGAAATTCTGTGGCAAAGTTATGTGATCCAGGCTTGAAGAGGATTCTAGGTCTGATGTTTTTGTCAGTTGTACTCAAGTATGAGCAGAGATTATGACTTGGAGTCTCACAACGGAATATGAGCGATACCAAAAATTTCTCTTTCGTGCTTTTAAGGATCAGCTATGGCCTTGACGAGTGAGCTGCTTTCTCAAGTGGGGCTCAGATTATGATCAGTATATGCACTAAAAAATTAGAAACAAGAAGCATTTGGAGTGTGTTAGGGAGGACATGAATTCTCACCAATGTAATTAAATTAAAATATGGCAATAACAGAAAAGAAATACTTCTGCATGGCACCAGGTTTTCCTTTCCCTTGCTTTTATGTTTAGCGTTGGTATGATTTTCTTAGTCCAAAACAATTCAAGTTCTGGAAGATCCTTTGTGTAAGAGGTTGTAAGAATACTTGAAAAATGATCATATGTAAAACACCCAATATAGTCAATATCAATTCAAAACTGTATTGTATCTGTTATTCATTAAGCTTAAAGTGAGCGTTGCTCTTCTCTTTTTACAACTGGAAAAGTTAAAGTGTGTTTTGTTCATTCATTCTGGTGTTACTCCAAACATAATCAACTCCCTCTCAGGAATTAACGTATTTGATGGTGTTTATCTGGGCTTTTTCACAATTGTACATAGCGATGTTAAGGAGACATTTGCTAAGTTGAACTGAATCTTTGTCTCTGTAGATTGTGAAGCCAAAGAAGTGATTCACATAAGACAATAATGCATTATTGACTTATTAGATGTATTAGGCTCCTGTCTAATGACATGAAGAGATTAAGATAATCACTCAAGCTCATGCAAGCAATTAGCGGGGGAGACCACATTCTAACCCCGAGTTCTACACTTGAGTCACCCAGAAAAATACTGACATAAAGCAAGCTGAAGAGGCAGTTTATTATAATATAGTGGATAAGACCAACCCTGGTTTGAATCACAACCCCAGCACTTAATAATGCTGGGCAAGTACCTTGCAGTCTCTATACCTCAGCAATTTCTTCTTCAATAAACAGACCTAGTAATAGTCTATGTTATAAGGTTGTTATGGGGATGCAGAATGGAGATCATCTGAAGCTGTGCTCTCCAATAGAAATACAACGCAAGCCACAAGTGTGAGCCATTTATGTAACTTTAAATTTTCTAGTAGTCATATTTTTAAAAGTAAAAAACAAAGATAAAATTAGCTTGAATAACATATATAACCCAGTATGTCAAAAATATTATGACTTTAACATGCAATCAATGTAAAAATATTAATGAGATGTTTTACATTCTTTTTTTCATACTAAGTCTTCAAAATTTAAGCACATCTCAGTTTAGACTAGCCACATTTCAAGTGCTCAGTAGCTGGTGGCTGGTGGCTACCATATTGGGCAAGACAAATATTAAGTATTTAGCCAAGTGCCTAGCACAGAGGAAGCACTCAGGGAGTACTGACTCAGAAACATTCCCTGGGTTTATCCACAGATTGGTTGCATTCCTTACTGTTATAAGCACAGAAAATATTTGTTAGCAACACAAGCTTGAAATCACGTACTTCCTCCATTTCAGTTATTCTTGTACTGTTTACTCCAGGGAATGTTTCCTTTTTTTTCCTTCTGACATGAGCAGAGGGTTGCTAGCCCTGTTAGCTTTTTCAGATGAGGGACTTTCCCTGAGAACCAAGATGAAGAGTGTAGCCTCCATAAAGGATTTCACAGGACTTTTGTCCTAGTGAACAAACTGCATTTGGCCAGGTAGTTATTTAATGTGCTCTTATTACCACTGGAGTATGCCTAGAGTCAAAAGTATAACATTTATTTCTTTGAACCTGACATGGGTAAACACCTTCCTTTTATCCTTCTTGTCAGATTTCTCCTAGGCTTCCTTGGGAATCTGGCCCCAAACGGTACCATTAATTCATTTGAATTGCCTCTTTTATGTCTGTTTGTGGTGTCATCGTTGCTTTTACCTGCTGAATTCATGGTGATCAGTAGGCTGAGCTAGGAACCCTGCCTTCTGCTAGTGGCTCTGCTGAAGATAAGTGTAGAATGAGGGGCCAGACTCCCCACG
The DNA here is from genome assembly GCF_005190385.1 of Monodon monoceros. Taxonomy (NCBI): domain Eukaryota; kingdom Metazoa; phylum Chordata; class Mammalia; order Artiodactyla; family Monodontidae; genus Monodon; species Monodon monoceros. The sequence goes on from NW_021703777.1 coordinate 45,778,569, forward strand.
GCCCTAGCAGGATCTCTCAGAAAGCCCACAGGGCAGTGTCCAGGTGTCTTGGAAAAATAGCACTTATATTTGTAGCATGGTGGAAACAGCTTCCCCAAGCAAGATCAAAGCGTGCAGGCAAAGGAAACTCCGTCCCTAGTCCCTGAAGGCTGAGCCAGGCTTGGAAACATCATCCTAACCCAGGGTGACCTGGAGACATTCAGCCTGACCCGGATCAACAGCTGATGCAGAAAAATCTTTAGAGTCTTGGCAAGCACAGGCTAATAATGCCATAAACCTTGCACAGCTACCCATTAGATACAGAATACATTCAGGCTGACATTCAAAACCTTCCAAATCTGGCCTGCTCACATAGTTCTCTTCTCTCCAACCATATTATTCTACTTTCTATTTTTCCTTCCATATTCTTTCTTTCTTAATGTTGTTCATGTTGTACCCTTTACCTAAAAATCCCTTAGTAGTTGCTCTCCACCATTACCTTTGAATTCCCACTCTAACCACACATCTTTCCAGAGGTGGAATCCTTCCTTCCCCCTTTGACCTCCAACAGAGCTCCCTTCTATTAAGTATCAAGCATTTAGCGTTTTTATTGGACATTACAGATGTTTCTTCAGTAATTATCCTACCCCTTCCCCATTATGTAGCAGTCACTCATTTGCAGAGAATGACTGCACCAGCTCTAATGATTGACTCCGATTGATAGAAACCACTATAATTGAATTCTACCTATGACTGGTTCAGGTATGGACAGTAACGCAGTCCGAGTCAATCAGTGCATGGCATTCCCTAGGGGTCTGGTTCAGATTGATCCAGTGTTTGATGTAAGTTCAGTGGCTGGGGGAAGGGAAGACCTTTCTCATGCTCCCAGTGGTATTTATCATTATAATTTTTTTACGGAAGCATAGTTGGCTTACAATATTGTGTTAGTGTCAGGTGTACATCAAAGTGAATCCAGTTACATATATTTTTTCAGATTATTTTCCATTATAGGTTATTATAAGATATTGAATATTATTCACTGTGTTATATATAGTAAATCCTTGTTGCTTATCTCATTATAATTTATAATTAATTTTTTTATTCACCAAAAGTATTTGGGATGGTTGACTTTACCATTGAATTTGAGCCATCAGAGGCCATAAAGCATTTACCATCCTTCCTAGCTCCTAGCAGAATAGCTTACAAGGGGTTCTACAAATGTTGGTTGAATTTATATGCAGTCTCTGTGGACTTGGAGGACACATGCCAAACTCATCTGTGGACCCAAACTCCTGGGTCTGTCCTTAGAATGGCTGGACTTTACTTTCTGCGATACTGGCAATACCTGGAACAGGATTGTGACAGACAGGCATCTAAAGGACTAAAATTAACCCTGAGTCATACATACCTTTGCTCTTTTTCCTACCAAGTCAAGCCAATTTTGACCTAAATGTGGACTCTACCAAGCTGTAGCAGTTTCTAACCTGTGTTATTACATGTCACCTTTGATGATCTCATTACACGAAATAAAGATAAGGTGGAAAAGCTCCAGACTTGGTCAAGGTCACAAGACATCTAGATTACTACAGAAACAAAGGGATGTAGATAATTGTGCTTATACTGGGGTGAATCATCTAATGCCTGTTTGTTTTCATTATTTTCCTTTAAAATTCTTGTGATAGCTAGAAAGTGACTTCACTTGAATAGCCAGCCTGACAGGTTTCTGTCAGTTTGGGACAATAATTAAAATGTTCCTCAATCTCTCCAAACCACTCCATATAGGTACAAAGTTCAAACTGGTTATTCCACTTTGTTTTGGTGTCAGAGCTTATAAAGAGGAGTGCCGAGAGCATGAACGGTGGTTCCAGACTGCCTAGATTTGAATCTTGGCTCTACTGTTTACTAACTGTACAATCTCAGGAAAGTTATCTAAACGCTCTATACCTTATAAAATAGATAACTAATAAGGACCTAACGTATAGCACAGGGAACTCTATTCAATACTTTGTAATGGCCTGTATGGGAAAAGAATCTTAAAAAGAGTGGATATATGTATAAAAAAATAAAATAAGTAAAGAACTAATAGAACTGGAATGGCATGGACATATATACACTACCAAATGTAAAGTAGATAGCTAGTGGGAAGCAGCCGCATAGCACAGGGAGATCAGCTCGGTGCTTTGTGACCACCTAGAGGGGCGGGATAGGGAGGATGGGAGGGAGACGCAAGAGGGAAGAGATATGGGAACATATGTATATGTATAACTGATTCACCTTGTTATAAAGCAGAAACTAACACACCATTGTAAAGCAATTATACTCCAATAAAGATGTTAAAATAAATAAATAAATAAAGATGTAAGGACTGGAAAAAAAAAGAACTGGAAAATAAATAAACTAACTCTCTATATCTTGGTGTCCTCATCTGGAAAAATGAGAATAGTACTAGCACTGTGAGGATTAAATGAGTTGTCACATATAAAGTGCCTGGAACAGTGCCTAGCATGTATTTAAGCTCCCAGTAAATACTAGGGCTATAATTCAGAGGATTTTTGAAATGGGGACTCTAAATAGGACTAATCAGTGAATTGCAGTGATCTGTGCATCTGGAGATTCCCAGGCCAGTTTTGTTAAACAGCAGGACGTGGTAACAAGGGAGTAATATGAAAACAAAAACCACTTTCTTTTCCCCCAACGGGTTGACAGTCTCTCTTGAGCCCTTAACTGGGAATCCATATCTGTGCCTAGTTACTAGCTTCATGATTTTAGGCAAGTTATTTAATCTCTCTGAGATTACCCCTGTCTTTTTCAAATGTAAAGTGGGGATATAATCCCTACCTCACAGGATTCCTGTAAAGGAAGGAAAATATGGGGAGTGCCAACCACTGTCCCTGGCACACAATAGAGGCTTCTCTCCTCCTAATGCCCACCTTAAATTTATCAAGGAGAGATAGCTTGAAATTATAGATTTAGAACTATTTCCCTAAAATGAAATTGATCTTAATTTAATTTTACTATTTGAGTCAGCCACAAGACAGTTTTTTTTTTTTTTTTAACATCTTTATTGGGGTATAATTGCTTTACAATGGCCACAGGACAGTTTTAAAGAGAGACTAACATTCCCCCAAATGAAATAATATTGGGGCATCATTGAAAATTATTCACTTAAACAAATCCCAGTGGTCCATCGTATATGAACAAAAACTATTTACACATACACACACACAAAGATTGTAACTATTGTTTAATTGACTTTATAATTCAGCATTTTTTTCCCTTTTTAAAAATTTTATTTACTTATTCATTTATTTTTTATTTTTGGCTGCATTGGGTCTTCGTTGCTCCGTGTGGGCTTTCTCTAGTTGCGGCGAGCGGGGGCTACTCTTTGTTGTGGTGCGTGGGTTTCTCATTGCAGTGGCTTCTCTTGTTGCAGAGCATGGGCTCTAGGCATGCGGGCTTCAGTAGTTGTGGCACGCAGGCTCAGTAGTTGTGGCACGCGGGCTTAGCTGCTCCACGGCATGTGGGATCTTCCCAGACCAGGGATCGAACCCATGTCCCCTGCATTGGCAGGCAGATTCTCAACCACTGCACCACCAGGAAAGTCCCAATTCAGCATTTTAAAAGAAAGGTTCTAAGTTATTTCATTTCGTACCTATTCAGCATTTCTATGTGTCAACTTTTTAGGAAGGCATAAAAACAATTTGTCTTATCTAAGTGAAGCTTCTTGCCTTTTATAAAGTTTCAAATGAGAGCACCAGCAAGTTTTGTCCCTCCTTGTAAACCTAATTTCTGTCCTACATAGAATACTTAAGAATGGTAATAATATTTATTGAACACTTATATAGTGCCAGGCACTTTATATGCTTCATCTCACTTAGTCCTTAAAACATCTCCATCAAGTAAGTACTATATATTATTCCCATTTTATAGATGAAAAAACTGACACACAGTTTAAGTAATTTGCCTAAGGTCACACAGCTTCTAAATGATGGAAGTAGGATTCAAACACAAACGGGCTTTAGTGTCCCCTGACAACGTTGAACTTTGTCTGAGCCCTGTGCTCCTAAAAAGCAATTGAGATATCTCCTGGCCTTTTTGCATTCCAGATAACCTCAAAGGACCACCCTGCCTATGGGTGATAAGACCTGTCATCACCCTTCCTCAGGACTCTCTTGTTTACCTGCCTCTACAAAACTCCCGACATTCTTTCTTTCTTTGAGACATTCATTCCTCCTTATTGAGCACTTTCCCCATTGCAATAGCCTGAATAAGATGATCTCTTTAATTTTCCAGTGTGTTTTTGTCTTCACACCAAAAACTTACCCACTCAGGACAAGTTCCCCAATACCTGAGAAAATAAAATCCAATTCGGAGAGTTCTAAACTGTTGTTAGGTACATAATGCCTTTTCTGGTAGAGTGGCCTACACACATTTCACCCAGCCTCTCATAATCAATTCAGAAATTTTTACCAACCGGGAGAGAAGGCAGATCCCTGGGAAGATGTGAGGTAAGGTTACTTTATAGAAAACAAAGACTGCTAAAGCTGCCAGCTGTTGCTAAAACAGAGTGTAAACAGATTTGAGGGTTTGAAATCAGAACTCCTTTCCCCAAATCAATCTCTCTCTCTTCCCCCTTTCCTCTCTTCCAAAATTTTGCCCAAATGCGAAGGTTCTCAATAGAACGCTTGAGTAAAATTCTCAGTCAGCATTTATGAGCATCCATTATGAACCACTGTACCCCTTTCTAGGGTACAGAAATAAGTAAAATCAACATCTTGCTCTCATGAAGTTCACACAGAAATGGAGCACAAATCTAGGTGTATTCCACCCTAAAGCTCTCTAAGTAGGATTGCTGATTGAAAGCACATTGGATGAAGACGGCTAAACAGGGAGTGCTCTAGAACAATGAATAATACCAAGTGCAGAGATGACCATGACAAAAAAGTTTCATTTTCTCTTAACTAGAACCCTGAAATTACTCCCACCTTAGTCAAAGGTTCGACATTCAACTTTCAACAGATACTAGGAACCTACTATGTTCCAGGAACTCTTCCAGGCACTGCAGAAATAATCACATGGTTGAATCTTTCTGTGCCTCAGTTTCTCCATTTTTATCCCATGTCAAGAGTAAGGCACACATATAACAAAATGAAGTGTTCTATCTCCTTTTCCGCATGACACTTGCTCTCAATTTCCAGGAGGGAAAACTTCAGGACATACAGCAAAGATCTCTACCTCATTCTCAGAAGTCTACCCTATCTGGTACTGTTAGTGTCCAAGATTTTACTTTTTTTTTCTCAAGATGCAGAGAAAAACTTTCCTTTTTCTTCTAATAGTACCATAGATGGTAAACAAAACAAATTATTTTTACAATGTTTTTTGGGACAATCTTAATAAAGCTCTTAGTTAAAATAAATTTGGGAAGTGTCTAGAAGAAGGGAACAAATATTTGTAAGGTCATTAATCAGATTAGCTATGTCATCGACAATAATTAACTAGGTTTCTGTCATCGTTGTCTCTCCTTTATTATAGAAATTATGGCCCATTTACAGGACATGTCATTTCTTAGCAAGGGCTGTAGCTATACTCAGCATTTTTATGGTTGTAATAGCAGGTAATATTTAACTTTTGATGAGACAGAGTAAATAGAGAATTTGAGAGGCTTTCAACATTAGCAAGAAAAGGATGGGTTTATGCTCTTGACCCCCTAGAGAATCTGGTGATTACACAGGACCTGAGAGGCCCGTCCAGGACTAAGCTGGGGTGCAGGGCAGGGGGGAAGGGAAAAGCTACAGAGATGATCAGAGAGATATCCCCAGAGGTCAACGAACTGGATGCTGTTTGGAAGGACTAGAGACTCAATTTAAAAAGTAATATTTTGGGGCTCCCCTGGTGGCGCAGTGGTTGAGAGTCTGCCTGCCGATGCAGGGGACACAGGCTCGTGCCCCGGTCCGGGAAGATCCCACATGCCGCGGAGCGGCTGGGCCCGTGAGCCATGGCCGCTGAGCCTGCGCGTCTGGAGCCTGTGCTCCGCAATGGGAGAGGCCACAACAGTGAGAGGCCCGCGTACCGCAAAAAAAAAAAAGTAACATTTTGCACCATCTAATTTTAAGATTTTATTTCAGGTAAAGGATTGGGCCTGCTCAGCCTCCTGAAGTCCTATTTAAAACTCTGGCGTTATATTTGGCTAGGACTCTAATTCCTTTTTTTAAAACCACTTTATTGAGGTATGATCGACATACAAAAAGCTGTATATATTTAATATACACAACTTGATGAGCTTGGAGATACACCCACAATTACCATGATCTGTGCCGTAAACACATCCGTCTTCTCCAAAAGTTTCCTTCCTCCTTAACATAAGATCTGCCCTTTTAACAAATTTTTAAGTACCCAATTGGATTGTTTAAGTAACAATCCAAATATTGTTAACTCTAGGCTCCATGCTGTTCAGTAAATCTCTAGGGTTTATTCATCTTGCATAACTGAAACTTTGTACCCTTGGATTAATATCTCCCTGTTTCCCCATCCCACAGCTCCTAATGACCACTGTTCTACTTTCTGCTTCTATAAGTCTGACGATTTTAGATTCTTCATATAAGTAGCATCATTCCTTCTGTGACTGGCATAGTTCACTTAGCACAATGCCCTCCGGGTTCATCCATGTTGTCTCAAATGTCAGGATTTCCTTCTTTTTCTTAAGGCTGAATAATAATATATCCATTGTATGTGCATACCACATTTTCTTTATGCATTTAGTGATCAATGGACACAGGTTGTTTCCATGTCTTGGCTATTGTAAATAATGCTGCAGTGAACATGGAAGTGCAGATACCTCCTTGAGACCCTGATTTCAATTCTTTGGTATATAACCCAGAAGTGTGAATCTTGGATCATATGGTAGTTCTATTTTTAATATTTTGAGGAACATCCATACTGTTTTCCATAGTGACTGCACCAATTTACATTCCCACCAACAGTGCACAGGGGTTCCCTCACCAACACTTGTTATTTTTGTTTTTTTGATAATGGCCAAGGGCCCTCATTCTTTTTTTAAATTAAAGTGTAGTTGATTTACAATATTGTGTTAGTTTCAGGTGTACAGCAAAGTGATTCAGTTATATATATTCTGTTTTCAAAATAAGTTCTTACAAGATAATGAATATAGTTCCCTGTGCTATACAGAAGATCCTTGTTTTTTATCTATTTTGTATATAGTAGCATGTATCTGTAGTCCCATACTCCTAATTTATCCCTACCCCCCTTTCCCCTTTGGTAACCATAGTTTTTTTTCTATGTCTGTGAATTTGTTTATGTTTTGTAAGTAAATTCATTTGTTTTTGTTTTTGTTTTGCGGTACGCGGGCCTCTCACTGTTGTGGCCTCTCCGGCCTCTCCCGGAGCACAGGCTCTGGATGTGCAGCCTCAGCGGCCATGGCTCACGGGCCCAGCCGCTCCGTGGCATGTGGGATCTTCCCGGACCGGGGCACGAAACCGTGTCCCCTGCATCGGCAGGCGGATTCTCAACCACTGCGCCACCAGGGAAGCCCAGTAAATTCATTTGTATTATTTTTTAGATTTCACAAATTAGTGATATCATATGATATTTGTCTTTCTCTGACTTCACTCAGTATGAGATTCTCTAGGTCCATCCATGTTGCTGAGAATGGCAAAATTTTATTCCTTTTTATAGCTGAGTAATATCTCATTGTATATATATACCACATCTTCTTTACTCATTTATCTATTGATGGACACTTAGGTTGCTTCCATATCTTGACTATTGTAAATAATGCTGCTGTGAACATTGGGGTGCATGTATCTTTTCAAATTAGAGTTCATCTTTTCTTGATATATGCCCGGGAGTGGGATTGCTGGATCTTATGGTAACTCTATTTTTAGTTTTTTGAGGAATCTCCATACTGTTTTCCATAGTGGCTGCACCAATTTACATTCCCACCAACAGTGTAGGAGGGTTCCCTTTTCTCCACACCCTCTCCACCATTTATTATTTGTAGGCTTTTTGATGATGGCTGTTCTGACTGGTGTGAGGTCATACCTCATTGTAGTTTTGATTTGCATTTCTCTAATAATTAGCGATGATGAGCATCTTTTCATGTGCCTCTTGGCCATCTGTATGTCTTCTTTGGATAAATGTCTATTTATGTCTTCTGCCCATTTTTGGATTGGGTTGTTTGCTTTTTGTATTTTTATTTTTATTTTGACTGCATTGGGTCTTCGTTGCTTCGCGCAGGCTTTCTCTAATTGTGGTGAGCGGGGGCTACTCTTCATTGTGGTGTGCAGGCTTCTCATTGTGGTGGCTTCTCTTGTTGCAGAGCACAGGGTCTGGGTGCTTGGGCTCAGTAGTTGTGGCTCGCAGGCTCAGTAGTTGTGGCGCATGGGCTTAGTTGCTCCACAGCATGTGGGATCTTCCAGGACCAGGGCTCAAACCCATGTCCCCTGCATTGGCAGGCAGATTGTTAACCACTGTGCCAGCAGGGAAGCCCGGGTTGTTTGTTTTTTTGAACAAGTTCTTTTTTTTTTAATATTTGGCCATGCTGTGTGGCATACGGGATCTTAGTTCCCTGACCAGGGATTGAACTGGTGCCCCCTGCAGTGGGAGTGCAGAGTCTTAACCATTGGACTGCCAGGGTAGTCACTGTTTTCTTTTTGACATTGAGTTGTATGAGCTGTTTGTATATTTTGGAAATTAAGTCCTTGTCGGTTACATCATTTGCAAATATTTTCTCCCATTCTGTGGGCTGTCTTTTCATTTTGTTTATGGTTTCCTTTGCTGTGCAAAAGTTTATAAGTTTGATTTGGTCCCATTTGTTTATTTTTGCTTTTATTTCTTTTGCCTTGGGAGACTGACCTAAGAAAACATTAGTAAGATTTATGTCAGAGAATGTTTGCTTATGTTCTCTTCTAGGAGTTTTATGGTATTATGTCTTATATTTATGTCTTTAAGCCACTTTGAGTTTATTTTTGTGTATGGTGTGAGGATGTGTTCTAACTTAATTGATTTACATTCAGCTGTACAACTTTCCCAACACCACTTGCTAAAAAGACTGTTTTCTTCCCCATTGTATATTTTTGCCTTCTTTGTCAAAGATTAATTGACCATAAGTGTGTGGGTTTATTTCTGGGCTCTCTATTCTGTTCCATTGATCCACATGTCTGTTTTGGGGCCAATACCACGCTGTTTTGATTACTGTACCTTTGTAGTATTGTCTGAAGTCCGGGAGAGTTATGCTTCCTGCTTTGTTCTTTTTTCCTCAGGACTGCTTTGGCAATTCTGGGTCTTTTATGGTTCCATATAAATTTGAGGATTATTTGTTCTAGTTCTGTGAAAAATGTCATGGGTAGTTTGATAGGGATCATACGTACTAAATCTGTAGATTGTTTTTGGGTAATATGGCCATTTTAACAATGTTAATTCTCCCAATCCAAGAGCATGGGATATTTTTCCATTTCTTTGAATTATCTTCAATTTCCTTTATTAATGTTTTATAGTTCTCAGCATGTAAGTCTTTCACCTCGTTGGTCAGGTTTATTCCTAAGTATTTTTTGATGGAATTTAAAAAGCTATTGTTTTTTACACTCCCTTTCTGATATTTCATTGTTAGTGTAAAGAAATGCAAAAGATTACTGTATGTTAATCTGTGCCCTGCTACCTTGCTGAATTAGTTTATCAGTTCGAATAGATTTTGTGTGGAGTCTTTAGGGTTTTCTATATATGGTACAATTTGGATACTTTTATTTCTTCTTGTTGTCTGATTGCTGTGCCTACAACTTCCAATACTGTGTTGAATAGAAGTGGTGACAGTGGGCATCCTTGTCTTGAGGCCTCATTGTTTTGTTTTGTTTTGTTTTTTGGCCACGCCACTCAGCTTGTGGGATCTTAGTTCCCCGACCCAGGGATTGAACCCAGGCCCTGGCAGTGAAAGCATGGAGTCCTAACCACTGGACCACCAGGGAATTCCTGAGGACCCTCATTGTCAAATGTGCCATGCAGCAGCTACCCCTTGTATGTAGAGATGGAGGCTCATCTGGAAGGGGAGATGATTCAACAGCACAAAAAAACCCAAACGTAAAAGTGCCAATGAGCAGAGGAGGTGACGCATCCTACAGAGCCGAAATGAGGAGGAGGTCTCAGGAGCTTTGGAAGCTTGTATGAGAATCTGGGGGGGCTTTGGGCAAAGTCCCTGTCAGTAGCTGCCACGGGATGGAGAAGATGAAACCGAACAGAAAGACAGCCAGGCCAGGAGCTCAAAAGTCGTCAGCTCTTTACGTTAGGAAAGAAATTGCTGTGGGATCACAGATTGCTATTTTGGGAACATGAGTTTGTTTGTTTTTTTAAGCTATTTATATTTTCTGTAATTTAGGTCCTTTTTGTTCTCTCTTAGTGTTTAGTACATTTAAAAAATGCTAGTCTGGTCAGCTGTGCTAAGAGGAACCAAGAAAGAGGTTTTTGTCCAGTTTGGACCAGAGTTTTAAAGGGGAAGCAGCTTACCAACCACGTGACAAGGTGGAGACAAGTGCCGTTGCTGGAGTGAGAGAGCCTCAAAGGGAAGGTACACCAAGAGCAACTGAGTTGGAAACTGTGGTTTAGATGCTCCCCCCACCCCGAGATGCATTTATCAAATCTGGGTCCATATCTCCATCCCCGCAGTCTGTTACTCCCCTAGTGGCCCAGACAAGAGGCAAGAAGAGACCTCAATGAACAATGAGAAGAACAGCACCCTGGGATTGGTGGCCCAGGGCTGGAGTGGGCGGGTCACCATGGAGTTTGCCCTCCAGAATGCAGCCAGCAAACAGAAAAGCTGGTCTTAGTCTGGAGACGGGGGAGGGGTGTTCAATGTTAGCAGGAACCGCGGGGTGCCAAGTACTCAAGCAAGCAGGTTACCAAATCTTTTTTCTAGTTAATGCAGGAGAGGACACACACAGGCTGCAGAGGATCCCGACTAGTGCCCAGGAAGGGGATGAGTGAGGGTTACTGGGGCACAGGACAGAGCTCAGGTAGACAGGTGGAATCTAAAGCAGAGACAGGGTCAGAACAGGCCATTATCACGGCAGAATTGGGGGTAGGGAAAGGCTGCTGATGGTGGCCTGAGGACTGGGGACTGCCCAGGCATCCTGGCCGTGAGGTTTGGAGGAGCTGAGTCATTCCAGACTCCACCCAGGCCTGGTTCTCTGGGACTGCTGCTCGAAGACCTTTGGTAGCTACAGATGGGTAGAACTGGGATTGGGCAGCCACTGTCACTGCCAGAATCACGGGCTCAGGCCTGCCCTCACGGTCTGCTCCAGTTGTCTAAAACCTAGTAACATGCCCAAACATAGTGGCTTAAAACAACAATAGTCCTTTATTTTGCATTTCAAGCAGGGCAAGGGAGAGACCACTCTGCTCCACGTGCCTGGGGCCCATGACTTAAATGGTTGGGGACAGCAGGGGGCTGGCAGGGCAGCTCCCTGTGGTCTCTCTCCTGTTCTCTCCAGCATGGAGGCCTCAGGGTAGCTGAGCTTAGTGGTGGCTCAGGGCACCAAGGGCTACCATTTCCAGAGGCCCAGAGAGAAGCTGCAAGGTGTTTATGATCTATCTTAAGAAGTTCCAGGATATAGTGACTTAGTGCTTTCCATCCCTAAATCCAGCCCAAACTCAAGGGAAACGGTATAGACCCCACTTCTCAATAGAAGGAATGTCAAAGAATTTGCCACCATTTTTAATGCATCACAGCATCTCACCAAGTCGTCAGCAAAGTCTCCCAGCTGAACCCCCTGTTCCCAGATTCTCACTGATGGCAGCTGGGAGGCAGCAATGCACTGGGTAGAAAAAGTGAGGGCTTTGGAAGTCACCGGGCCTGCATTCTGGTCGAGGCAGGATTCACCCCTCAGCAACTGGTTGAGCTTGTTAGGTTACTCACCTCTCAGAGCCACGGTTTCCTTGTGTGCAAAACGGGAATACTACTACCATAGTGGCCAAGAAAACGTCCTCTCAGAACTTGCAGTGCAGAGCATAGCTGACCAATGGCCCTGCCCCAGCTGCTGAGCCCTAAAATCTATCCTCTGATCCTCATCCCCAGCTTGGTGCAGAGGCCAGTTTCCTAGGGCTGCCGCCAGCCCATGCCTAATGACAAGAAGCCTGTTCCTGGGGGATGCTGGACTCCCGGGACAGGGCAGCTTGGCTTAGGATCCCCCAAGGCCTTGCTGAACTTTCTTAGAGCTTCACTGTAGCATAAGATGCTTCCTTCCATTCAGCCTTTCCTCCTCACCTCTCTCCTTCACAAAGGCCACACCTGCATCCCAGGTCCAGCTTCCTGTCCAAGTGCCCTCATAAATCTCTGGCACAGTGCTCCCATCTGGCACTGCTTTGGGGGAACTGGGACAAACAGCCACAAGGCTGCTGTGGGTATTAAATAGGTGTGTGTAAGCACCTAGCCAAGGCCTAGCATATAGTTGATGTTCATTCAACTAATATTTCTCGAGTCCCCGCTGAGTGCGGACTTTAGCCTGGCTGCCTTGGGACATAGTGGTGAGCAAAGCAGATGAGAACATCAGGGCCACCTGCTTGAAGCCTCTTGCTGACCCCACTGAGCAGGGATAAAGTCTCAACTCTCCTATGGGACACAAGAGCCCTTGAAAGCCTGACCCCAAGGGGCCTCCACACCTCTCATCCTACACTGCACACCTGAGCCTAGAGTCAAAAGTAACTTCTTTCCTCCTACAAGCTTGCTTTTTCACCCTCAATGTCTGAACACAGCTTTTTCTTCTCCTCCAAATACTTCTTCCCTCCCTTGCACACACCCCTCACGTGACAAAACAAACCCTTACCCATCCCCCAAGGCCCAGTTCAACTGTGAGGTCCTAGGTCGCCGGGGCAGAGGTGTGGTAGGCACAGATCTCAGCACGCACCTCGTCAATGTTACATTGCGCCTTAATTGCGGTTCACAGTGTCCCCGCTAACTTGTGAGCTCGTCTAGAGCAGGCGCAGTGTCGTATGCATCCTGAATCCCCCGTGCTTGGCCCGCAGCTCGTATCTGGGGGGGGGGTAGAGCCGGGGAGGGCAGGCGATTTTCCGGGGTGGCCGCGGGGCCTGCGACGAGGGGGCGGGGGGCGCTGCCGGGCGGGGATCAGGGAGCCGCTGGCGCTGGGGGGCCGCCGGGACTGGCCGCGGGTCGCGCGGGCCGAATCGCGGCAGCCGCTGCGGGGCACATGACTGCGGGCTCAGCCTCCGCCCCGCCCGCTTCCCCGCGCAGTTGCCGGCTGTCGCCTCCCGGGGCTGCGGAGAGCCCGGCCGGCGAGCGTCCCCGCCCTGCGCGCTCCCTTTCCCTCGCGAGCTGCGCCACAAGGGCGTCGCGGCTGCCCCGGCCAGGGAAAGCGAAACCAAAGCGCGCCTTCCACTCCCCATCGGCCGGCCGGAGGCAGTGGGGCCGCGCTTGCCCGGCCGCGGAGCCGGGAGCCAGGCGCATCGGCCGGGCCGCAGGCGCCCGAGGGTCCCGGGTCTTCCGGCCGCTACTGCGGCGGCTGCGGCGGCGCCTCCCTCCCTCCCTGTTTCCCGTCCAGTCGCCGGCCGCCGGGCCCGTGAGCGGTGCGCGGAATGGGCAGGTGCTGCTTCTACGTGGTGGGGACGCTGTCTCTGCTTCTGCTGGTGACCAGTGTCACGCTGCTGGTGGCCAGAGTCTTCCAGAAGGCCGTGGACCAGACGATCGAGAAGGTGAGGCGTGGCCGGCTGTGTGTGTGTGCGTGCGCGCGCGCGTGTGTGTTGGGAGGACACTTCCAGCCCACCCTCCCTCTGCTAAACCTTGTGCAGGGAGGATCTGCACCCCGGCGAACCCTCTAGACTAGAGCCCTGCTCTCCTCCTTGTCTTCTTGGGGTGGGTTGGTAAGGGTTAAAGAAGGAGGAAAGGAATGAGAACGCTTCTGTTCCTTTTAGAATAATAAACGAGACTACGGATCTAGACTTTTAAAGAATTCACTTCTCTTCTCTTGTTTGCATCCCCGCCCACCCTGGGACCTCCCTACGCCCCAATTTCTGTTGGGCCCAAACTCATTTTCCTCCCACTTCATGAAGAAACAAAACTAAATGAAAGACCCCACAGGTGTGTTGGCTGCTTGCTGTGGCCTTGGAAGTGATGTGGGGTGGGATGCGAAGCGGGTGTGTGGTCTATTGTGTCCTTGCCTTCCTGGGCTGAGCCCACGCTTGGTAGCCAGGCCACGCCTTTGGGCTGGGTGACTTTCCAGTCCATCAGAGTCTGTGCTTACCGGCCGACTTAGATGTTTGATATCTTGTACCAGCAGTCTGTGTTGCTTCGTTTCACCGTGGATTCTTCCTCTTCTCAAACAGCCGTAAGCTTCAGGCAGAGATACATTTAGATCCTTAAAAGAATCTGAGCCCATCTCTTCCCCCTAGATGTGTATGCTGGAGAGCTGGTCATTTCAGATTTCTCCATCCTATGACTTCACCAGTAGTCATTTCTCCTGCCCTTTCACCTACACCCACCAACCTGTGTGGAAAGAGGAACCAGAGAGAGTTAATGGGATCGCTTTTTCCTTTAAAAAAAGATTATTGGAGCAGGCTTTCTTGTTAGCACCCATAACTGCATGCCTAATTTCTTCCACTGGTTGACACTTGCTGTTGGCCAGATAATAAAAGCCCCGGGCCTCCTCCAAGATTGATCACTGCACTCCCCGTTACCAAAATTGTTTCGTTCCAGGTGGCAAAAGACATATTCCTTTAATAGAGCCTTTTCTAAAGGCCATCAATTACTTGAAATCTGACGGTTAGAGGCAACTTTAAAAAAAATGCCACGGCAAAGCATAGTTTAATTTTTTTAAAGTTCACATTGCCAGTGGGAGACAAGACACTGTCTGAGCTGCTCAAAGGCCATTGTTTTCTCTGAGCACCCATGTTCAAAGAAAAAACTAAACTGAATCTCTCCACGCTTGTCCACCTGCAAATCCATGGCAAGATTGTTTAAGGATGTAACCTCTTGCTTGGGTGACTAGAGTTAAGCAATCCAGTTGCAGCCAATTGAATTTTCTTGTGTGGCTTTGAAAGGCTGTTTCAGGAGAGCCCTGTAGGTTGAGTGATCTCCGCCGTGCCTCAGATATTATCAGCCTTCTGATGCTCTGTGGGTGTACATTCATGGGCGGTGCGCAGGGAGGATGCCGGGCGGTGTGGGCTGTAAGGCAGCTTGGCTGGGACTTGAGTTGGTGTTGATATTTGGTAATTGGCTTTTAAAGGTGGTTTTCTCCATGAGGAATGGACTCTGATCTGACTGATAAATTATAGTACAGAGGAAGTGAACTTTCAGAATTGCCTCACCCTGTTAAGGAATATCGCACAATGTGGTATGTGAAACTAAACGACAGGGCTAGTTTCTGTGGACAGGTGTGGGAATATTGTAAGGCAACCAGAGGTCACGCATTACCATCATTACCATTCTGCTTTCCTGGATCACCTGTAGGATGGTAGCAAGAGGTGGCGGGAAAGAGTAAGGTCTCTGCAGGTCAATTCGTGGGCATGAATCCTGGCTCCCCTGTGTACTAGCTAGGTTACCTTTGGCTGGTGCTTAACCTTTCTTGATTTTAGGTTTTTCCATCTGTAAATGGGGATAATAACAACTCCCGTAGATAGAAGGACTATAAGAATCATTAGAGGAAATGAGTGTACTTTTCATGGGGTATAGTTAGTATGTATAGTTATTTGTAAATGATACCAGTTTTATTTTCGTTAGAAGGCACGTAAGCAAAGAAAAAATACATGAGATTTGAGGTCAGGCACCCTATGTTCAAATCCTAGCCCTGACATTTCCAAGCCTTTTGCCTCTGAGCAAGTTACTTCTCTGAGCCTCAATTTCATTCCTTGGAGAAGTGAGGATGTTAGCCATCTTGGGCACAGCGGTGCGTTTACCATGAAGGTCACGAAGCTCACGCTTTGGGTCCCTCGCTTGCACAGGCCCTTCCAAAGCCTTCTACCTAATTCTGTATCCAAAATGTTCTTTTCTTAAGGAGGGCCTCCACACCATGTACAAGCTTCACACAAACCCACGATCTGCCTCTGTGTGTGCTGTCGTGAGACCGAGTGAGGTAATCTGAGCACAGTCTCAGGCACGGAATAGGTGATCAGTTATGGCTGCCATCATTCTTTCCATTAATGTTGTTATGGAAAATTCATTCATAACTTGACTTTAATATACTTGTAATATAATCCACTCTGATACTCCCAGTTCTTAATTTTTTTCATTTGAAGACTGTGTCCTGTCTTGTCTACATCAAAAAGAGAAGAGAGAAAATCAGATGAGTAGGTTGGGTTAATTGTGAGAAGCTTAGTAACATAATTCCTATTAGAAGAATTTGTTTCATGTGATAATTATCTTTGATCCCACAGTAGCCAGGGGTGATTGAAGGGAGATTTTAATTTTGGCCATTGAATAGAGTGGAAGGAACCAAGACCGTTTGGTTCCATTCTTGGCTTGTTATATTATGCCTTGCATTGGGCAAGCCCTGTAATTGTTTCTCTTTACTTTTCTCAATTGCAGAAGAGGCAGAGTAATGCTTCCCTCCTTGGCCCACACCCACATCCTGGGGGATACTCTGAGCATTAACCAGGCCTCCTCTGTCGTGCATTTTAACCTCCCTGAAGACAGAGCTTTGCAGAGACCTAGCAACCTCTTTTCCTCCCTAGAACCTGGAAGGGCAGGATTTTAACGTGACATTTCATCTGGTAACCCTGCTAATTGTTCTGACACCTAGTGTAGTGCCTGGTACATGGTAGGTAGCTAAAAAGCCTGCTGCCTCACTTTTGATCATTTTACTTGAAAGAACAGTGTCGTAAGAATCAGCAGAGCTTGGTTAAAACTCCTTTTTCTGTCACTAACAAATACTTGGATTAAACTGGACAAGCCAAGTAGCAAAGTATTGAACCTCTCAAACCCTTAGGTTCCTCATCTTGAAAATGGGGGTAATAAGAATGCCTACCTTTGGGTTGGGGCAAGAATGAAATAAAAGGATTGATGGAAAGCATATAGCACAGTCCCTCCCAAGCACCTGACTTTGTTATTGTAATTTGTATAGGCAACATATTTGTACAGACAACAGTAAACATTTGTTATTGTTTCCAGCTATTCGTTTCTCATCTAGGAACTGAAGCTTATGTAGTAAAGTTCCTTCTAGCTTCAAATTTCTGAGATTCTATGACACAGGCATACGACCTGTGCTTGAGAACAACTCTGCAGCTCAGGATATTAAATTTGCCTTTAGGCTTGTTGACAGTTTAAACATCTCCCAGAAATTAGGACACAGAGCTGGCCAAAGTCAGGGCTGGCTAATAAGAGATGGGCTGGCAAGGGAAGCAGTGAGAGGGCAAGAGACTGTTGACACTTTGCTTCCTATTCACAGACCAAGGAAGAACGATAGCCTTAGGTCTCAGCGACGAGACAAACGGGACAGATTCCCTTACCCTTTGCCAGAACCTGAGGCTCTGGGCAGGTACCAGCTGGCCTCCATCGGGAGCCAAAGCAACTTTGGAGTTGTTCTAGTGCCCCAAGAAATAAAATATAATCACTGATAATTTAACCAAGTAACATTGATTGGTGAATATGTGGGGTCTTTTTTAAAGTCAAATGAGTAAAACATCTTCGTTGTTGTTTATGTAAAGACAATCAAGTATATGTAATCTTAAAGGGCTCCTTCTTGCCCAGCTACCTCATCTCCTTAGCTGTCTCTTTTCAGAGTTAAGAAGACATAGAATCTTAGATTAAGAAAAAAACCTTAGGCATCACTTAATCTGTTATTTTCTAGTCAAGGAAACTGAGACTGTGTCAATTTTGAAATGGATGGTGGTGGGTATCGAATTACCTTTACACCTATGTGGCACTGGATACGTTGCCTGTGACAGTTCTGGCTTATTGACACCTGTTATCCCGGAGCAGTTACTAGCACCTTCTTTCCTTTCAAAAGATTCGTGGTGACAGAAAATTCTACCCTCACATATCACATTGTCCTCCACTTCTTGGCATTAAAGAGGGGCAATGCTCTCTGAGGAAACGAGGCACCCTCACGCGAGCTCAGGAAAGAGCTAGCCGTAGGGGCTTCCCTGGTGGCGCGGTGGTTGAGAGTCCGCCTGCCGATGCAGGGGACACGGGTTCGTGCCCCGGTCCGGGAAGATCCCACATGCCGCGGAGCGGCTGGGCCGGTGAGCCATGGCCGCTGAGCCTGTGCGTCCGGAGCTTGTGCTCCGCAACGGGAGAGGCCACAACAGTGAGAGGCCCGCGTACCGCAAAAAAAAATAAAAAGAGCTAGCCGGCTTTTTATAAAGCCGGAAGAGGAAGCTCATAGAAATCGAAGGGTAAGAACCATAGCACAGTCAGGCCTCCTGCCAATCCAGTAGAAACTGGAAAGTCAGCAGGACCAGGCACGCTCTGTGTCTCCCACGCGTTCCTCTGCTTTCCCCACCAACCAGCTTCCTCTGTTTCCTCTGGCCCAGGCTGTTTCCTCATCTGGACCTTCCCCAGCCCTGACCCTATATGACTCTTCAGCTGCTGAGCCTCCCATGAACATGCTTCATCTCTCAGTTCCTTCTTTCCAGATTCGTGATGGAGTCATGTAATTGGCTCAGCACAAGCAGAAACCATAGATCTGTAAACAGAGGCCGTATCCTTGCCAGATTCTTGAACTCATAAGCAAATTATCCAACTCCTCCCTGGCTTTTAGAAACATGATCTGGTGACATCAAAATCATATTATGTTTCTTTCAGCTGTTACTAATTCATGGTGACCGTGCGTGCATTCATTACTAATGGTTAAGACAATGGAGTAAACCAGTAGTTCTCAGTGTTGTCCCTAGACTCTAGGGAACCACATCAGAATCACCTATGGAAATTTAAAAAATAGAGACCCCACCAGCCCTGCTGAATCAGAGTCCTTAGGAACAGCACCCAGGTCAAAGAGCTAACCATGAAGTCTGTGACTGGTTTGGATGGTGATTGTGTTAACCCATGTCTTCACTCCTTGACATGGCAATTCTTTTTTTTTTTTTTTTAACTTTGTATTTTATTCTTTATTTTTGTTTATTTTTCTGGTAAAAAGAAATACATGCCATTGTAAAAAGTCAGACAATAAAAATTAATAAAAGAAAGATTACCACTGTTACATATATTGTTGATTAATCCACATTTTTTCATTGTGCATATATAGTAATACATATACTTTACAGAAATGGGGTGCTTCTACTTATTTTTAATTTATTTTTAATTTGCTGTATTTATTTTTAATTTCAACTGGTATGACTAACATATAAAAGAGTTGATAATTCTAGTTGGGGCCATTACTCTTAGTAATTACTATTATTCTGCACGTTTACATTAAAGGAGATATCTTTAGGGAGGGAGGGGAAGGTTCTAGATTGTGAGAATCGTTTTTGTTTTCTTGTTGAATAAAGTACAAGATTTCATTGTCAGGCCGCAGTGAAGGGGCCATGTGTTCTGCCAGACACTTGCTTGTTTCCCAGGGAGGAATCGGCAGGTGGGATTATAAGACCATTAATGAAAACACAGGATGTTGGCCAAGTGACTGGGCATTAATGGCCTATATCATCAAGATATATACTCTATATACATGATACATTACATGAAGCGACTGTTTTTTTTTATCAAAGCTGGTAACTAGTCAGAAGCAACCGAGGAAAATAAAGGCTACTTTCAGTGTTTGCTCTCTATATCCAAAAGCAGTTTTAGGTATATTCTTTGGCAGTCATCTGTTTATTTAGCAAATATCAATATTTAATGAGTGTGAACCATTTGTGAGGCGGTGTGCTAAGAGCTATGGATACAATAGTAAATGAGACACAGTCCTTACTCTTATGGAATTTATGACCTAATTCAGACTTTTGGGGCTCAGACCCTTTTATTCTCTTAACAATTATTGAAGACCCCAAAGAACCTATATTTCTGTGGGTTATATCTATTGATATTTACAATATTAGAAATGAAAACGGATACATTTTTAAAACACAAGAATACACAAACACATATTCCGTTAGCTGTCAGAGCGATGACATCATTACAAGCTGTGTGACCTCTAGAAAGCTCCTCTGTATGCTCCTGAAAGAATGAGAGTGAAAAAGGAAGATTATGTCTTAGTATTATTAAGGAAATAGTTTTGACCTTGGGGAACCCCCTGAGAGGGTCTTGGGGACCCCCAGAGGTCCTCAGACCACCCTTCGAGAACTACTGATCTGGTTTTCATATAATTAATTTTGTTGATTTTTAGAATAATTTAAAAAATAACATAATGTCTCTGCTTTACTTCTGTAAGGTCAGTTTGGAAGCTATATTATTAATGTTTTCAAACCACCAGGATTTTGTTTAGTTTGTTATTGGGTTGGCCAAAATGTTCATTTGGTTAGTGAATGTTCAATAAAGTTCTTGGTGAAAATGAAAAATGTGTCTTTTATGTTTACTTAAAACCGAACGAACTTTTTGGCCAATTCAATGTATATTCATATGTCCTTTTCGTTTCATTAGTCCAGTGTGAAGGACAGTAGTTTGGGCCATTGGTGATGCAGGTTCAGCAAATCTCCTGTCTTTTCCTGCATGTGAAACAAACTAGACTAGAACATAAGCAGCTCCATAATTGAATTCCTTGATAATTCCCCTCTAGCCTCAGCCCTGCCAGGGATTTTCTATTCATATGACACAATTTAGTATTTAAAGCTAGCCTGAAAGCTCTCTTTGAAGGTAGGGGTCCTGCCTTATGTAGCTTTGTATCCTCTTCCCAACCTGCTGAATGAATGTCATACAAAATAGATGGTCAGGGCTTCCCTGGTGGCTCAGTGGTTGAGAGTCCGCCTGCCGATGCAGGGGATGCGGGTTCGTGCCCCGGTCCGGGAAGATCCCACATGTCGCGGAGCGGTTAGGCCAGTGAGCCATGACCGCTGAGCCTGCGCGTCCAGAGCCTGTGCTCCGCAACGGGAGAGGCCACAGCAGTGAGAGGCCCGCGTACCGCAATAAAAAAAAAAAAGATGGTCGTTAAACATTGCGTGGATGAATGGAAGAACGAAAACTTAACATCTTCAGGATTATTTTGTTTGTATATTGTTATTTAGCTTCACATTTTTGTTCCGCTCTGTAGGCCAGTGGTCACGTTTTCCTCACTAACAGTTTATACCTTTAAAATCTGGAAAATTCACCAAATAATCCAGCTTTCCAGCTTCTCCGGAAACATGTAGCTGTTTTGCAGTGCTGACCCTATCACAGTCCTGTGTGGCAGCAGCCTGGGCAGAATAGAGGCTGCTAACCTCCCTCCCTGTTCCCACCACGGTCACACCCCTGTTGTCCCCTGACTGCAAGGCTCAGTGAGGATGCCCTTTGTCACGGTGCTTGCTCTGCTGTCTTTCATAGAGTAGAGAAATATCTGTTTGTGTTTGATGCTCTTTACCAAAAGAAGGAAAATGAAAGATAGCCTGTGTTTAACAAAATGTGTTTAAAATGGGAGAGGGCATATTTCTGTGTAGAAGTGAGTATTATTGCTGGGATTTGGCTTGCAAATATGTACAAACCTGTACCTGCTTCACTCATTGACCTTCCCCACAGGGCTCCTTTGGCATCTGAGTTTTATACTCTTTCTAGAGAAAGCAAGGCAGAATGCCATTGTTATGGGAATGTAATCATTACTCTTGCAAGTCCCATTTTAAGGATATTACTTTTAATACTATATCTCTGATAATCCACAGTAATGGAGGGAAGAGGAGACATAGAACATTACTTATTTCATCTTTGAGAGATATAATCACAACCAAACAGGTTGTAAAAGAATGACTGGCTCCACAGGTTATACACAGAACCCAGCATGATTGTCACGGCCACACTTCTTATTTATTCACATCTTAAAATACTTTCTCTCATCCACTCCTTCAGCCTCTTCCCCCCAACACCCCGCTGGCTGGAATCCACATATATTTCCCCAATTTTCACCTGGTCCTTTTGATTAAGTTTCTGTCTGGTGGCTGCTTTTTCTTTAGGCTGGCAGTTCTCAACCTTGGTTTCACATTTGTAATTACCAGGAAGGGTTTAAAAAGTCCTCTAGTGTGTATTTTGTAGCAGGAGCTTTTTCAGGATAACTGTTCCACCTTCTTGTCTTGTATGTAATTTTTTTTTTAAGGGTCAAGGTTTTTTTTTATATAAATTATTTATTTGTTTATTTTGGGCTGCATTAGGTCTTTGTTGCTGCGCGCGGCCTTTCCCTAGTTGTGGCGAGCGGGGGCTTCTCTTCATTGCGGTGGCTCTAGCCCAGGCTCGGAGCATGGGCTCTAGGCGCGTGGTCTTCAGTAATTGTGGCTCACGGGCTCAGTCGTTGTGGCTCGTGGGCTCTAGAGTGCAGGCTCAGTAGTTGTGGCACACGGGCTTAGTTATTCTCTGGCATGTGAGATCTTCCCGGACCAGGGCTTGAACCCGTGTCCCCTGCATCGGCAGACGGATTCTTAACCACTGAGCCACCAGGGAAGCCCCCCTTGTATGTCATTTTATAGACAGAGTAGCAGCTTACACATAGACTAACATTTGAACCTCAACTGTCAGATCTCATTAGCTGAAATCGTTGGAGTTGCAATTAAAGCAAAATTAGTTCAACAACAGTGACATTAAAAAAAAAAAAGCCAAGGCATTTGTTCTTGAGTTAAAATAAGGTCAGAGAATAAGGGTAAAATGTTAATGGCAGTGTATTTCTTTTCCCTCAACAGAGAATTTTAAAAGGTAAATAGTGCAAATTACATACATTAATTACTTACATTAATTAATTAATAAGAGTCTGCATTGGGTTTGCTTAATTTCAGGGAGAAATTTTTTAAATAATGCAAACCAACTGGTGTTTTGATATATGGTGAGTTTTATTAATCTGGAACCCAATGAGAATCATCCACATGTTATTAGATCAGGCTCTCAAAGTTGGTCTGCATCATCTCTGGGTGAATTTAGACGGTGTAGATGGCAACATGGATGCTGAGTTTGTGTTTAATTATTAAGTAGCACTTTGTTGAACTAAAAGAACAACCAGCAGTGCTCTTGAAGGCTGAAAGTTTCGTTTAAAGTATTACTTACTCCCATCAAGCCTAATGCAATTCCCTGAGTGCTTATTTTTATCATCTGGACGTGGCTTATACCAGCATAGCTGGTTCAGCAGCCATCCTTGTGCTGCCTTCCAGAAAGAGCTCTGTCAGGCTGGCTTGGTTGTGTTGTATCTTGTGGCTGTACCAACTCATGTCAGCTCTCAGCAGAAGCAGCTAATCCAGCCCATATCTGGGGGAAGGTGGGCAGTTGAGTGTTGCTGGTGCTTAAAGGACCTGTCAGCGGATGACAGAGGATGGCAGGTGATGGGCTGCGTCAGGTCAAGAGCCTCAGACTTTATCCTGTGAGCAGTAGGGAGAGTGTCTGTCCTGATAGAACTCTCTGGAAGCTGATGTGGATAATAGCTTTGAAAGGGCCAGGGCTGGACAGAAGGAGACCAGTTAGGAGACTACCTGTTACCTAATTACCTATTAGGAGACTAGCTAATACTGAACAGTATTGTCTCAGTCCACGCCAGTGATGAAATAGGCACAGGAATAGAAGTGGAGAAGAGGAGGAGGTAAACTCAACAGGACTGAGTGATTGATTAGGGGAGACGATCATGAGTCCCTTGTTTGGTCCCGTTGACGTTGAGCAGCCTGTGAGGTATCCAGATGGGGATTTTAGGATGGATCCATACAGTTGAAATGATCCAAATAATTTCAGGCATAAGCCCCTCTTTGGGCCCTGCACTGTTACATACAGGTCAATTTTGTGTCCTTAGCTAAATGTCTTCTTGAAACAGGGCCTATGCTTGTTGGGCATAGAGAAAGCTCTCATTATATACATATTGGCTAATTAACTGAAAGGTAAGGTTTTCAGTCCAAATGATTAACTTGGCTGTTGACATGACAGATTGACCATGTAACTTGATCATCTTTCCAATACCTCTTTTGATGGTAGTGCCACCACATTATGCCTGGAACAATCCATCGTGTTCTGCAGTATCCAAAGTCACATTGTAAAACTGACTTGGGACCTTACACTGATGGTTAATTTAGCATTAAGTGGAAAACTCTGCTGGTTACAGGGTTGGCTAGTGGCCCAAGGAAGGTCTCGGAGCCCAAGTGATGGTTTCTCTACAGCTTCACGGTCTTTCTGGGGGAGGTTGCCAGATAAAATACAGGATGTCTAGTTAAACTTGAATTTCAGATAAACTACAAATAATATTTTAGTGAGTATGTCTGTGCAATATTTTGATTCATTTCAATTTATCAGTTGTTAGCATCCTCCTATATAGACGTCATCTCTCTCTCATACACTTTTTCTTGAATTATTTTAATGCAAGTTGCAGATATTACAGCACTTTGCCCCTGAATCCTTCAGCATTGCATCCTAAGAATTAAAGCATTTTTGACATGGCCTATGCAATATTTGGGACCTCCGTGGGCATCCTTTGTTTTTATTCACTAAATCTGGCAGCTCTACCCTGAGGGTGCGATGGTGAGGCAGCTGCTAGAGTGGCCAAGCATGGGCTTTGCAAACCCACAGACCTAGACTTGGTGGGATTTCACTTGACTTACTGGCTCTGTGAGTTTGGGAAAGCCGGTGCCAACATTTCCTTATCTGCAAAATGGGAATTCTTACCTTGCAGGGCCAGCGTAAGGCTTAGAGATCCTGTCCATAAAGCCCTAGCACAGCACCTGATTCCTGGAGACTTCCAGTAAGCAGCATTTTAGCAATGATAATCGTCCTTCTCTGAGCTGAATGTCAGGGAAGGAGATAAAAATAAAGAAGCAACTGTTTTAGAAATGTTGGCAGCTGCATTTATAAACTCCCCTCTGTTCTCTCATTCCCCTTCCCTACTTAATGTGTACACACACACACACACACACACACACACACACACACACACACATGCACACGCACCACCCCACACCATCCACTCTGGGACTTACAGTGGGTTCCGTGACAGCCGTTTAGCAGGGGAAGAAAAGAGACATGTTAAAGGTACAGGAAAAACCAACACTCTTGAGAGCATGATTTGAATGGAGTCAAAGGTGGTCTGAGACTTGTTTGAGTGTTGACTCAGCCAAGAGTAACCAGGGAGAGGCCAGTGATGGGGGTGGAGGAGAATCCTGGGTTGTCACAACACCTGCTGTCACTGTGGCTCTAGCAAGCTGTCAGGGATTGTTCCTGTTAGTAGGTTTTCATTTGCTTTGTTTAGCGAAGGACTGCAGTCTACCAAATGTTTATTTCTATCCCGGAACTTCGTCATCCACTTGAAACTTGGAGGAACAAGTTCACATCAGACTGTCATGAGAACAGCTAGTCTTACCCTCCCTTCTGGGAAAGATTTTGCCTTCCTTCTTTCTGGGAACTCTTCCCCTTGTCTTTGGACTTTTTTGGCTAAGCTGGATACAAACCAGGCAAGATAAACTTGGGCAGTTAACCGTCTGTTCACTCACACTGACTGGCTCTTTTGGGGTTCATAATTCTGAGATGATTTTCTTCGCTCTAATAAATAAACGAGGTTGCAAATCCTTTTTTTTAAATTGAAGTATAGTTGATTTACAATATTGTGTTAGATTCAGGTGTACAGCAGATTGATTCAGTATTATATATATATACACACACACATATATATATCTATATTCTTTTTTCAGTTCTTTTCCATTATAGTTTATTACAAAATATTGACTATAGTTCCCTGTGCTATACAGTAAATCCTTGTTGTTTATCTATTTTATATATAGTAGTGTACATCTACTAATCCCATACTTCCAATTTATCCCTTCCCACTCCGCCTTCCCCTTTGGTAACCATAAATTTGTTTCTATGTTTGTGAGTCTGTTTCTGTTTTGTAAATAAGTTCATTTGTACTACTTTTTAGATTCCACGTATAAGTGAAATCATATAATATTTATCTTTCTCGGACTTATTTCGCTTAGTGTAATAATCTCAATCTCTAGGTCCATGCATGTTGCCGCAGCAAGCCCTTTCTCACTGTGAAGTTCTTCACACACTGTGACGCTTGTCAGGAAAAGCTGGCGAGGAACACAGAGTGTTACATCAACCGTCCTGACAATAACAGGAAAAGAAATACTCTACAGCCCAGTGTGGCGGGTGGAGGCCCTTGGCGCTTGTGAGGGAGAACTGACCACAGCTGAGGAGGCATCGGCCTTACCTCTGTTTTGCAAGGACAGAGGAAAAGCTAGATGAAGCTGATTCTCTGTATCTGCTCCTTCTGCCTTGCCTTGGGGCCTGTTAATACATTTTGTAGAATCTGAGTTTCTTTCTTAGATTTTCACTTACAAAAAAAATGATAAGGGAACAGTTATTTTTTCTGCTTACAGAATTAGTTTACTTCTGTTGTAAAAAAAAGTCCAAACAATGCAGAGAAACATCACAGAGAGAATGCAAGACCCTTCATAATCCTGTTGCATAGAGATAAAGGCTATTAGACGTTTAGTGTGGCGGCTTAGTGATTTTGAGGGTAACTAAAAGATTGAAATTGTAAAATTATCTATATATCACCCCCCTGGTTTCATGTTTGCATTTTATCTGCTAGTCTTGTCCACACTTATGCATATTTTACATTGCCTGCTTTTACCATTTAACATAGATTATGAACATGTTCCTTAGGTCTTTGTAGTTTTTATCATTCTAGTTGCTTTCTACTCCAGCCTGTGAATTATCATAATTCACTAAGTCATTCTTGTCCTGTTCGACATTTTGGTTATTTCTGATTTTATACTAATTCCTTGCTGTTTCAACCTAAACTGAATTTTATGTAGGGCCGGAAGAGAGAATCATGACTAAAGACTTTTTTCCCCCCCTCTTTCATTGTTTAACATTTGTTGGGTTGTCTATATTTGAGCAGACTCCTGGAAGCGACATGATTCCTTTTTTTTCTTTAGACTAAGTCCTGAAACCCTCTCATCCCCAACCTGAAGATGGTAATAGTCAAGATCGCAGTCGCCATTTACTGAGTGTTTTGAGCATGGCCTGCGATAAGCGCTCTGCTGAATCTTCATTTCATCCTTGCAACAATCTTAGCCAAACCCTCCTTCCCACGTATGCCAGTGTAACCTTCTGAAACACCTCTTGCCTGTGTCAATGCAAAATAGGCAACGTGGCACGATAGTTAGGAGTGTCAAATAAAAAACAAATCTGATTGTAAAGGGGAAAAGACTTTGCAGTAGGGGCAAGGGGACTTGCATTAGGGAGAACCTCTGTGTGGTCTGCAGGGCCTCAAGGCTTAGCCAAAAGGGTTTTCCTTTTATAGGGAGGAGTTCATGGGGTTGGGAAGGAGGGAAACCTAGCCAAAGTTTGGTTAACAAACATTTTTCCCCCCAGCTTTATTGAGGTATGATTGACAAATAAAAATTGTATATATTGCAGGTGTACAATGGGATGCTTGATAGGCACCGTGAAATGATTACTGCAATCAAGCTAATTAATATATCCATAACCTCACGGAGTTAATTCTTTGTGTGTGTGGTGAGAACACTTGAGATCTACTGTCTTAGCAACTTTCAAGTGTACAATACAGTGTTATTAACTATGGTCACCGTGCTGTACCGGCATTTCACTCCCATTGATCAGTGGGGTCAAGCTGCTCAGCTAATCATGAGGAGGCAAAAAATGGAAATCTGGAGGATCAGTGCCTAGCCTTGTCTTAGGTAAACAAGAGAGACATCTGTGAATCTAACTCACATGGGGAAGGGTGTTTCTTTGCAGTCAACCATTTCCCGGAACACGGAAGCAGAGATTCCCGAACCATTACTGTTTTCCAGGGGCATGAGGCTCCGGTCAAATTCAGCCTTGCCAGGAGCACAGGTTTGCAGTGAGTCCTGGGGTGGGAGGCTGGCTGCACCCTCTGCTAGCAAACCTCAGGCATTCACCTAACCTCTTTGAGCTCTGGTCTCCTGAGGTGTAAAATGGGGACGATGATTTCCCTCTTGTGGACTATTAAGGGGATTAGATGAGATAAAGTGGCAACATAATGCCTGGCTCTTGATAGTATTCTGCAGCTCAGAAACCTTCTATTCCCCCTCCTTATATATCATATAAAATCTAGACTCCTGGGACCCCCACCTACCTCTCTAAATCAATCTCCCTACTCCCTAGAAAACCCACACCCAGTCCCATCTAATACCGTCCCTCCTCTGTATCTTTTACTGTCTCATTCTCCACATCCACTCTTTCTGATTAAGCAGAGGGCTCCAGGAGAGATGGACATGGAACAGGCAGGGAGGAAGGGCTCGCTCTGTCCGGCCACACAGGATAGTCGAATCAACCCCAGCTATCCGTAAGAAGCCCACCCCCATGACCTCCTCTGCTTGCCCAGTTTTTATTCATTCTTCCTCGCTCACTTTAAGCACTACCTGTCTCCATCTCAGTTCGTAGAATCCATTGTCTGAACACCACGGAGACCATTGCCTGGTATACTCATTGACCATTTATTACGGGCTACTTTCCATTGTTGATTATCTTGCATGTGTGAATCACCATCCCCCAAATAGAGGGTAAACTCCTGGAACACAGAAACCACATCTGTGTTGCCGGGTATCTCCTACCTGCAATGTCTGGCACAGACTGTGTTTGGATGATTTGCATGTATAGTTCTACACTTTGCAAGAAAACCGTGGGTATAGGACTGCTTTAAATAGTTGTTAGGAAAAGGGATCACAGAGACACACAGATTTTTCTTTCCACCCACAAAAGGAACTGGCTGCACTTAGCTCTTTGGCGTGCTGGATTACCGATAAGACACACAAACTAATAGGTGCTAGATCTATGTGTTTCTGATTCTAGTGAATCTGTATCTGAATTGCTTTCTCTGTATCTGAATGTGGCTGAAATGCCTAGGGGACAACCACTTCCTCTGGGTACCCTTTAAAGGCTCCTTGGACTTGTAGCTGTCGAGCTGCTGTTATAGGGCCTTGACTGTGGCTTTGTCTTTGACTGATCACGCCTTTCTTCTGCTCTTCTCTGGTTGTCTCACATCAATTTCTTCTCTCCCAGCATCTTATAAGCAAAGTTGACGGAAAATAGAGTTTTCTAGTACTATATTTAGTTGATTGAACCAGTATTTCTCCAAAACCTGCATTGTCCTTGAGGAGTGGGGAGGAGTAAAGAAAAAAAAAAAAAACCCCTACTCTTTTTTTGTAGGTCAGCACCTTCTGTTTTGAGTAGCCAACTATTAACCTAATATGTTCCAATATAGTAGCTGCACTTTCCTTCTCATTTTTGGTTGCTAATATCACTGCTTCATGTCGATTCCAGCTAACCTCAATTTTTAGAAGATGTTTTCTGTCCTGAGCACTTTTTTTCCTAAGAAATTCCTATGTAATGTGTTATAGGGTTCAAAGGAACGGATGATCCATCCAGTTAAGGGGAGGGTACTCAAGGAATTCGTGGAGGAGGAGAAATTATTGCCCTGCCTTTTTCTGGAAATTTCTGGATAAGAAAGGTTCTTTTTTTTTTAATGTATGTATGTATGTATTTATTTATTTATTATTTGGTTGCACTGGGTCTTAGTTGCGGCAAGTTGGGTCCTTAGTTGTGGCATGCGAACTCTTAACTGCAGCATGCGTGTGGGATCTAGTTCCCTGACCAGGGATTGAACCCAGGCCCCCTGCATTGGGAGCATGGAGTCTTAACCACTGTGCCACCAGGGAAGTCCCAAAAAAGAGACTCATTTTAATGAAATCAGATGACTTTGAAGGTATCTGTGGGCCTTCAAAATCCTCTAGAAGACAAATAATTATTATTTATGTGTTACACTTCTCATAGTTAACATACTAGTTTTAGGTAGGTTATATTCATGTTACTGAGCTGTTTCTACGTGCTGTGTGTATACCTTATACCAGAGAAACTCTACCATATAACTTGTATAACTAAAATGTGTAGTAGGTTTATACCCATTTTATTAAAATGTTGTATGCTGAGGTGGGGTGGGAGAGTGGAGGAAAGGGGCACTGGGTTCCAGACCCAGTTCTGACATGAAGCAGCTGTACAACCTTGACCACAGGCCCTTCCTTACCCTGCCAGGGCCTCTGGGTTCCATCTGGTAAGCCTCTCCAGGTATGCTGCCCTCTCTCTCCGGGCCCGACTCTCTCCCTTGTTCCTCCCCAGATAGCTAAGACTCCTGTTTAGAAGATAAGATAAAAGACCACGAAACTCTTTTAAAAAACTGCCTAAGATGATCGGTTAGCCTGCTCTATGGCCAGGGCAGGGAGAGAGTAATGTGTGCAGGGGCAGGCGGGGAGGGCTTCACAAAGGAGAGAGTCTGAGCTGGACCCGGAGTTTGGAGGAAAGGGGTTTCGTGGTTTGTCTTTAAATTTTTCTATCTCAACAATCTGATCTCAACTCAGTAAATCAGTACTGACAGTAAAGGCCAAGAATATTTCAGTAATGTGTTGTTTGGCTAGAAATCTGATTAGATGTTCCGAACTGATGCCAAACCACAAAGAGTCCCCAGTTCTATGACACGGCTGACTCATGGATGTGAACTGACTTCCAGCCCTCCAGATGACTGTTTTTGCTTTGACAAGCTTAGGTTTTCTGCATCCATTTATTCCGGTTCCACTTTGTTTTTCCCTGCAGAGATTCTTGGGATATTTTCCATTGAATGATAGAGTTATATCATCAAGTTCCCTTGCAACATTGCTTCTATTAAATTGGAGGCCTGGACTACTAAAAATTGGCATCCTGTTGTGTTCTGTGTCACAGGATGTTTTAGCATGTGATTTCTGTCATGTTTTGAAGCCGTCCCTCTGTTGATTGTCATTCAAATCCTCACCGCTAGAGGAGTGACGGGTGATGTCAGGGGATGCTTCTCTTGTAATCTAGTTACTGTTTTACTAGTGGCCCTACATTGTCTTTATCAGCAGATCCCATTTTCCTCTTTTAAAAATTTTTCTCAGTGTTAATTTTCTTTATTCATTATAAAAATTTGGAAAATACAAAATCTCATCCAGGAGAAAATAACAATGACCCAAATTCCAACATGCAGAGTTAGTCACTGTTTGAATTCTGGTTTATTTATTCTGTCTATGCTTTTATCCTTTTTGAGTACTTCAGTAATCTTAACTTTAAAAATGCAGTTTCTCTTTATTAACAAGTTAACTACTAGATATTAGCTTTCTGTCTATTAACTTTGGGTGCTGTATTAATCAGGCTTCTCTTGCAATGCTGGATAACAAACAACCCCCAAATCTCAGTGGCTTATAATAGTAACATATACTCCGTACTCCTTACGGCCAGGTTGGCTGCAATTTGAGCTTAGCTGGGTCAGCCGACTTAGGCTGGACTCCTGGCTTCATGTCTGGTCTACACATTACTATTTTCGGGCCTTGGCTGAAGGATCACCAACTACCTGGGACAGGGCAACAGAGGGTGGCTGGTGGAAACTTGCCATGCCTCTTAAGGCCTCAGCTCGAAGTTGGCGCTTTGCCATTCCACTCACATTCTGTTAATCAAATCAAGTCACTTGCCACACCTGAGGTCTGTAGGGTGGGAAGGATTCTCCTTCCATAGAGGGGCCGTGGTGTGTTAGTTTGCGGGAGCTGCCATAACAAATACCACAGACTGGGTGACTTGAACAACAGAAATTTATTGTCTCACAGTGTTCTGGGTGCTAGAAGTCTGATATCAAGGTGTCAACAGGGTTGATTTCTTCTGAGGCCTCAGTCATGTTGGATGACAGCCCACCCTAATGACTTCATTTAACCTTTAATTTCTCTTTAAAGACCCTACCTCCAAATACAGTCACATTCTGAGGTACTAGGGGTTAGGACTTCAATATATGAATTTTTTTTTGGGGGGGGTGGCAGGGACACAATTTAGACCATAATCCATGGTAAGGGTGGGAAACAAAGGAAGGACTGTAGACAAAGAATACCCTAAGCACTTAACCTCAGTGTGGCTTAGCTTTCTCACCATTAAAACAGGGATATGCAAACCTATGTTAGGGGTTTGTTGGGGATTAGATGAGAAAATGCGTGTGAAGCCCCTGGTGGTGAAAGTGGTAGAGCTGGGTGTGGTTCTACCTCAAATGGAAGAACCAAAGTAACCTTCTGGGGCCTCTCTTCCTGGTCTCTCACATGGGCGAGCTGGGAGTGCATGGAGCTTCTCAGAGTGGCCTGACTTCCACGGAAGCTGTCCGATCAGTAGACTCTTTGTGACAAAGCAAATAAGGCCTTTCGGGTACTCAGACTGTGGCCTTGGTTTTGGGGACACCATGTTTCCACCCATGAGCTATGGCTCTAGCATCCTTTCTTTACCACAGATATTTATAGAAAACCTGTTATGGCTTCTGAGGGCTGTGGGCTTCATATTGGCGTAAGGCATGTCCCTGCTCCCAAGGGACAGCAGCTGAATGCCTGTGGAAAAAATAAGTGAGCTGGGAGGTCAAAGGACAGGGTGTCCCTCGTTCTGCCTCTGTGTTCAAAGCCAACTGCCTTACACTACGTAAATCCCCTTTTGGTTTTCTCCCCTAGAATATTGTGTTAAGGAATGGCTCGGAGACCTTTGAGTCCTGGAGGAAGCCCCCTCTGCCTGTGCACACCCAGTTCTATTTCTTCAATGTCACCAATCCAGAGGAGGTCCTCAGAGGGGAGACCCCTCGGTTGGAAGAAGTGGGGCCCTACACCTACAGGTGAGTCCCGACCCCCTCCCTACCATACCAGCGAGAAAATGGAGCGACCCCCTGCTGTAGCCTGAGCCCCCGTCTCTTCCCACGAGCATCCTCTGTGTGCTGCGTGGGGGGCACATGTTCCGGCTACAGTTGTCTGAAATGCTGCTGGTGTTTGGCACACGTGTGTCAGTGGCTTTGTGGACCTGGCCAGACTCAGCCTGTTACGTTTAGAAACGCAGCTGCTTCCTCCTAAGGTGGCAGAATGTGGCTACTGAGCGACGGAGAGCTGCCCTCCACTCCCTACCCTTTTAAGGTCGTCCTGCGATTTTCTTTGGTGACTTTTAGGGTCTTTTCCTATTTCTCTCCGCCACATCCCTAGTTTTAGACCAGTTCCTAGAATTCATTGTTGGTCTGGAGACAGTACTTTCTGTCTCTTCTTTTTCTTTTTTTTTTAACTGAGGTATAGTTGACTTACAATATTGTGTTACTTTCTGCTGTACAACAAAGTGATGCAGTTATACACATGTATGTACATTCTTTTTTTATATTCTTTTCCATTATGGTTTATCATGGGACAGTGAATATAGTTCTCTTTGCTACACAGTAGGACCTTGTTGTTTTTCTGTCTCTTCTTCACTCCTTTTCCCACTCCTCCAGAGTACAGGAGATAACCAGGTGGTAGGGTGGGTTAGAGTCTTTGGCAGTGACCATCAATTCCAAACGCTGGGGGAGTTAGTAGCATTGCTTTAATCATTTTTTGGAAAAGATTAATAGAGGGAGATGCTGGGGGATCTTATGGTCAAAGTATTTTCCCCACTGTTGCCGTATCCCCGCAACCCGCTAGGACAGTACACTGCCCCACATGCCTCTTTCCAACAAAGTTTCTCCTTACCAAGTTTAAAAAACAAATAGTAGAGGAAGCAGACAGCGAGATCTTTCTTCTTCAGAACTGCTGCATGGTAAAAATGCCTCACAATTCTGTCGTAACCGATTGCTCAATAAATGGTCGCCCCCTGATTCATTTACTGTGCGTCAGCACTGTCTCAGCGCTGGACTTGAGAGATAAAAATCCCGATCCCTGCCTCAGGTGCTCATGGTTTGACTCTGGAGTCGAATGACCTGTTGTGAACCTCACCTCTGCCACTTACTAGTCCTCTGAGCCTCAGTTTCCTTATCTGTAAAGTGGGGATAAAAATAGGACATCCACCATGGGATTGTTATGAGGACTAAGTGAGTCAAGTATGTATAAAGTGCTTAGACTACTGCCTGGCACAGAATTAACGCTAATTAAGTGTTTGATGTTATTATTAGTCTTAGGGGATTGTCTTGGTCCCTTCTGTGGAAATCAGTACCCAGAATTGTAAAGATGAGCTTTATCATTATATAGGAGAATTTTAAAAGATAAACAACACTTGGGTCCTCATTTTCAAAAGCGTTTTTATACCTTTAAAACCTCGAGAAACTCCAGGTACTGGGTAGAACCAGGCCTGCATTTGAGTCTGTCCAGCTTCGTGACAATTAGAAGTTGAGCCAGAATTAGGCTCTGAGCGTCCTGTTTGTTTATTTTGCCGTTTTAACCATTTTTATGGTGATTAAAAAAAAAAAACCCACATAAGATGTACCATCTTGGGCTTCCCTGGTGACGCAGTGGTTAAGAATCCACCTGCGAATGCAGGGGACACGGGTTCAAGCCCTGGTCCGGGAAGATCCCACATGCTGCGGAGCCACTAAGCCCGTGTGCCACAACTACTGAGTCTGCGAGCCACAACTACTGAAGCTCGCACGCCTAGAGCCTGTGCTCTGCAACAAGAGAAGCCACCGCAATGAGAAGCCTGTGCACTGCAACAAAGAGTATCCTCCACTCTCCACAACTAGAGAAAGCCCGCGTGCAGCAGCGAAGACCCAATGCAGCCAAAAATAAAAGAATAAATAAATTAATTAATTTAAAAAAAATTATTAAGAAAAAAAAGATGTACCATCTTTACCATTTTTAAGTGCAGTTCAGTAGTGTTAAATATATTCACATTGTTGGAAAACAGACCTCCAGAACTTTTTCATCTTGCAGATCTGAAACTGTATAGCCATTAAATAACTCTTCTTTTCTCCCCACCCTGGGCCCCTAAGAACCAACATTCTACTTTGTTTCTATGAATTTGATTGCTGTAGATATCTCATATAAGTGGAATCATACAGTATTTGTCTTTTTCTGGTTTTGTTTTGTAACTAAATTCCTTCCGGCGAGACGGATGACTTCCTCCCTGCAAGGATAAACTCACCTGAGAACTAAAGAAAACCCCCAACAAACAGTCTTCCCTCTGGGTCTCCTGGGCCTGTTCCTGTCATCATTATCTTCATTGAGAAAAAGACATGGGTTCTAACCATAACCTGAGGAAACCCAGTGTTCCATGAAGACATCTTCTGGGCCATTGTGTCTGCTGCCTTAATATGCTGTTGTAGATGTGGTCATGGGAATAAATAAATCCTAGAAATAAAATAGCGTCCAACTGTTACCATTACTTCCTGCATGTTCCCATCTTAGAGGGACCTAAACTGACTCCTTAGGGAAGCCTGAGAACATCTCACAAGGGTCCTTAACCCTTGATTCATGGATCCCTAAGGGGTCATGGATAGAATTCCAGGTGGTCTGTGACTTGGGGGGAAAAATTACAGTTCATTTTCACTAACCACTCACTAAAATTTAGCATTTCCTTTGAGTATAAATGTAGGCAACAGATCACAGCAGTGTTAGCAGTACCGTGGCTTCACCACTAATGGAAACACAGATATCGTTGTGTCTCATGATAGCGGTTGCTCAAAATATCATTCATGTTCATAAATACTTAAAAATTACAGTAATTGTGGACTTCCCTGGTGGCGCAGTGGTTAAGAATCCGCCTGCCAGTGCAGGAGACACGGGTTCCAGCCCTGGTCCAGGATCCCACATGCCGTGGAGCAACTAAGCCCGTGTGCCACAACTACTGAGCCTGTGCTCTAGAGCCCACGAGCCACAACTACTGAGCCCATGTGCTGCAACTACTGAAGCCTGCGCGCCTAGAGCCCGTGCTCCGCAAGAGAAGCCACCTCAATGAGAAGCCCATGCACCACAACAAAGAGTAGCCCCCGCTCGCCTCAGCTAGAGAAAGCCTGTGTGCAGCAACGAAGACCCAACGCAGGCAAAAAAAAAAAAAAAAAATTACAGTAGCTGTTAGACCTGCTGCTACGTTTTATTTAAAATGTCAGTAAAGAAACACACATATTGCCATATCACAGATTTTTACAGTGACACCTGTATTTCAGTCATTGGTTTCCTTTGTAATCCTGGATATTTTATTTTCTGTATGTAAAGACATTTATCTGAGAAAGGATCTACCAGGCTGCCACAGGGCCCAAGGCACAGCGAAGGTAAGAATCCCAAGAGCAGATCCTGTAGGTTGGAAGGCAGATTGGTCACTCACTGATATTTCATTTTTGCTCCATGAGTTTTCCTGCCTCCGGTTTTCACCCTGCCCTGGTCTCTCCCATTTCACTGCCACAGTGATTTTCCAAAGCACACAGCTGACGTTTCCTTTCCTTCTCTGCTCAGGGTCCTAGTGACTCTCCCTGTGTGATGTTCAAGGCCTGAGCACCCCAGCTTCTTCTGTATATATAGCCTCTTTGTTTGATTTTAATTTAATTTTTTGGCACTCTCAACCTAGAATTTTATTCTCTAACCAGAGCTAATTCTATGCTATAATCAGAACTGTCCAATAGAAATTTAATATGAGTTTCAACTTAAAAAAAAAAAAAACAGGGCTTCCCTGGTGGCGCAGTGATTGGGAGTCCGCCTGCCGATGCAGGGGACGCGGGTTTGTGCCCCGGTCCGGGAAGATCCCACATGCCGCGGAGCGGCTGGGCCCGTGAGCCATGGCCGCTGAGCCTGCGCGTCCGGAGCCTGAGCTCCGCGGCGGGAGAGGCCACAGCAGTGAGAGGCCCGCGTACCACACACACACACACAAAAACGTGCAACATAAGAGCTGT
The DNA here is from genome assembly GCF_005190385.1 of Monodon monoceros. Lineage (NCBI taxonomy): Eukaryota > Metazoa > Chordata > Mammalia > Artiodactyla > Monodontidae > Monodon > Monodon monoceros. The sequence continues at coordinate 45,815,249 of NW_021703777.1, forward strand.
GAGTTGAGTTTATTCTGTGTCTTACGGAGGACTATAGCCTAAGAGACAGCCTCTCAGCTCTGAGAAACTGTTCTAAAGAGGTAAAGAAGGGGAACTTCCCTGGCAGTCCAGTGGCTAAGACTCCACACTTCCAATGCAGGGGACACGGGTTGGATCCCTGGTCAGGGAACTAAGATCACATGCCACTAGGTGCAGCAAAAAAAAAGAAAAGAGGTAAGGAAGGAGTCAGAATATATATGAATTTTTTTGCAGGAAAAAGAAACGTAGTCAAAACATAAAAAGATTACTTCTAATCACAAAAACAGATATCTCAAGTTAATGATTTTAGTGCTTTTCTATGTATGAGAAGATGCAAGAATCTGAGGTCATTGAAATATTTCCTTAGGTATGTACCTTAATTATCTAGGGGCTGGTATCCAAAGCACAAAATGCTTCCTGTTTTTCTCCATCCTGAATTCCCCTCAGGCTCAGTTTTGGTAGGCAACTGCAAGAGCTAATGGCTTGATCCTATAGAACTAAAAGGGCAAGCAACATTTTTTTGTTGTTTACAGTGCCCCACGTTGGTCATAAATTTGACCAAGGCTTGGGAAGCATTTCGTGACCAATTTGTCCCACAGCCCTAGGAATGCTTATTCCTAGGTCAGGCAAGGATCTTAGTGATAGGCCATTCATATGCTATATCTGGCTTAGGCCCTATTAACCTAAACAACCTAAAATCCTCTGGATCTTCTGTTTTACTACTCTATTATGATCCAGGAAATGTTTTCCCCTTGTTGTTTCTTCCCATATTTAAAGTTGCACCATTACAATTAACTTTATCTGTATATATGTGATACATATGTGATCATATATATATGTGTGATCAATTGCCTCAAGATATTTAGCCATCATTAATTTTGTTGGAGGCCTGGTTACACATCAGGTAATGCAGGATACAACAATCTTATAAAATAGAATATAAGTAAAATAACGAGTAACATTAATAAGAAAGTATAGCAGAGAGACAAAAAGTATAAATAGTTTGAAAACAACAAAGAGAGAACAAATTAAAACAATGATTAGTATAACTAGTTGTAATCTGGATCTCAATAAGCCATTAAGTCCAGAGGGGAGCCAGTTAGAGAAGCCAAATTCTGGAGAGATTAGGTAGAGAGAAAAAGATAAATGTTTCATCTTCATTTGCAGAGGTATACTTCATCAACTTGCCACATATCATAGTTAGCATAAGAGGAAAGGTTTTCTGGAACACAAAGATTAAAAGCCAGTATATTTCAGAAAAAAATCATAAGATTATAAATCATATTTTTCAGTTCATTCAGTTCCGTATAATTCTTGTTGATCTTGATAAACGCATCAGGTTTTCTATTAGAGTTTTATAATTTCTTACCCAGTTCAGTGGTGTGATCTAAAAGTCATCAGAAACCTGTATTTGTCAAAAAATCCTTTTTATGAATTTTCTTGAAGATTTTCATTTTTGTAAAAGCATCAGAGTAAAACAATGACTCTATAAATAACAAAAGACTTAAAATGGCATGGTTAAAGATTTGATTACAGTGTAGTTGACAAAGCAACTTGGTTATTTCTGTGACAATACAACATTTTAAGGAATAATTAGAATCATAACTGTATAGCACAGGGAATTATAGTCAATATCTTGTAATAACCTATAAAGGATAAAAATCTGAAAAAGAGTATATATATACACACATATATTATATATACACACACACACCTAGAAAGAATTTATATACCTATAAAGGATAAGACTTATACACACCTTATAAGTGTGTATAAGATTTATACACACCTATAAAGGATAAGAGTCTGGAAAACAATCTGAAAAAGAACCTATAGAGGATAAGAATCTGAAGAAATCTGAAAAAGAATATATATCAATATGTATATATAGATATATATACATATATATCTATATCTATATATAGCTGAATCACTTTGCTGTACATCTGAAACTGACACAATATTTAAGTCAACTATACTTCAATAAAAATTAAAAATTTTTAAAACCTTAATTTCTAGTGAAAACTAAGAAGTAAGCAATTATGCACTTTTATGTTAGCATTCTGTAGATTGGCAAACTTATAAATACCATTTATGATTTTTAAAAACGTGCCCTTGGGGCTCCCCTGGTGGCATAGTGGTTAAGAATCTGCCTGCCAATACAGGGGACATGGGTTCGAGCCCTGGTCTGGGAAGATCCCACATGCCGCAGAGCAACTAAGCCCATGCACCACAACTACTGAGCCTGTGCTCTAGAGCCCACTAGCCACAACTACTGAACCCACGCACCACAACTCCTGAAGCCTGCGCACCTAGAGCCTATGCTCTGCAACAAGAGAAGCCACCACATTGAGAAGCCCCCCACCGCAGCGAAGAGTAGCCCCCGCTTGCTGCAACTAGAGAAAGCCTGCATGCAGCAACGAAGACCCAACGCAGCCAAAAATAAATAAATTTTAAAAATTAAGATCTTTAAAAAATAATTATTAAAAAATAAAAATAAATAAAAACATGCCCTTTTATGGAAAAATTTTCAATGTGACACAAAACATTTATTAATGGTGCTAAATATCTTTAATTTCTCTATAAAAGGAAGCCTATTTTTAGTAATCAGTTTTTCAGTATCTTTATTTGGGAATGATCTAGATATTTAGTACATTTCCATTATTTAACTTAACTTAGCAAAACTCTAAAGTTTCAAGTTACCAAAAATCTGGAGAAACTATTTTTAAGTAGACATACCATAAAACATAATAATTCTTAAACAGTACACTAAATGGCTCTTATCCCATTTATATCTATTTAACTCATTTGTTTCCAACAATTATATTTAGATTGCCCATGAAAATTTCAGGAGACATTAGACCAAGTCAGCCATCATTCCAAGCTATTTTTCTTGCTGATAAATTTTAAAACAGAAATAATATGAACATATTTGACTAGGTTCAATAAAAGTAAGACATGTCTGTATTAATTAAACCAACAAACTTAAACTTTAAACCAAATATTAATTTAATACTGAACATTTCCCAGATCACATGAACTTGAAATTCATTTGGGTTAGTTTCTATTACATTCAAAAATATTTAATTTCTAAGTGCCTCCTGTAAGTCAGTTAAATAGGGCTCCTTTATAAATTAATATTGATGATACTGTCTGGAGGTAGAGACATATCTATAATGTACACACAGACATATAACAGACATAACCAGAGATCTCATAACTTCATTTTATAACTTAGTCGTGAATCAGGTATTACAATATAAACTTACTAGTTTATAAATAACAGTTGGTGTAAGTTAAATTTATTTGCTTAGATGACTTAGCCTTTTTACAAAGACAGTTGCTTTCAATTCCCCAAAGAACTGGTCTGCCTAAATGATATCAAATGATTGATTTATGCAACTACATTTTCTTTAATTTGCTTTTTTATATCAATGAGAAGATTTCCAGCTAAACTGGAAATTAGGAGGTCTATGTTCTAGAACTTTAGGGTTCATTTTATCATGCCTTCAAAAGTTTGCACAAGGCATTCAACAAAGGCCCTCTTTCTGAGTGCACAAGTCAAACCCAGACCAATTTACCCTAGGGGCAAAAAAAATCTCCACTATTGCTTTTTTAGGCCCTGAATATTAGCCCCCAGTTTTTGTTTCATATTGTGCGGACTCAGGTAACTCTGTTTCCTTTAGTATGTTTAATTAATACTGCCTTAGGGGCAGATTTATATGCTCTGTATTATAATACCAGGCAGGAGAAGCATTCCCCAGTGAGACATAATGTCTGTCCCACAGTATAATCAGGCAAAAGAGATGTAACCATCTCACAGAAAGCCCATTCAAATATGCCAATTTTTTTTTTAATTTATTTTTGCCTGTGTTGGGTCTTTGTTGCTGTGTGTGAGCTTTCTCTAGTTGTGGCAAGCGGGGACTACTCTTCGTTGCGGTGCGTGGGCTTCTCATTGCGGTGACTTCTCTTGTTGTGGAGCATGGGCTCAGGGCACACGGGCTTCAGTAGTTGTGGCACACGGGCTTAGTAGTTGTGGCTCGCGGGCTTTAGAGTGCAGGCTCAGCAGTTGTGGCGCACAGGCTTAGTTGCTCTGCAGCATGTGGGATCTTCCCAGACCAGGGATTGAACGCGTGTCCCCTGCATTAGCAGGCAGATTCTTATCCACTGCGCTACCAGGAAAGCCCCAAATACGCCAATTTTAAAAAAATAAAATTTTATCTCAATTCTATCAACTCTTATACCTTTAACTTTAGCCAAGTGACCCAGGCCCTTTTGTCAGTCTTTAACTTGATTAATTAGCCTAACTGTTGCCTCAAGCAATTGCTGGTTAGGTATCTTAGTATAATTTTATTCCAGCCTTAAAAAAAATTTTTTTTTTTACTGGGCTAAATAAACCAGACTTGTTTGCGGCCCTTTAATGTTGGGGGTACCAATAGGGGGTCTCTTTGGCCCATTCAACTTTAGGTAATGTTGTATCAAAGCCTTTGTTTTTTTTGTTTGTTTTATTTTGTTTTTTGGCCGCACTGTGCGACTTGCGGGATCTTAGTTCCCTGACCAGGGATTGAACCTGGGCCCTCGGCAGTGAAAGCACAGAGTCCCAACCACTGGACCACCAGGGAATTCCCTGAAGCCTTTGTTTTAATCTCATCAATGTCCATTTTATTTATCGCATTTTTAAATCACCATCTAAAGATTTCTATCCTGCTGGGACCAGTCCCTTTAAAATTTCCACCTTGTTGGGAAGCAGTCTCTTGACTTCCCCCTCAACATTTCCTATTCCCTTGTTAATCAACCGGATTAACGTTAATTAACCTAATGTTTTTATTAGTATCCTAAGACCCATCAAGGGAAAGCCAAGACTACAAATAAGGCTTCCCAAATCGTCTTGTTTTATTTTATTTTAAACTGTGGGAATTCTTAAGGTTAGAATCTTAAGAATTCCCATAGTTTATTCAGAAGTTGTTAATAAACCTCTGTATCTACCTTTTAATTTGCTCTTTTCATAGGTACCAATAAAACAGCTATTTATAATGAGAGCTCTCTAAAAATTTACCAATTTAGAAGTTTCTTCAATTTAAAAGATCCATTGTCTGGCCATTGATGAGTAGTATCTTAATAGTGATAACCAGTAAGTTGCAATAGGCACCCGCAACAAGAGAGTGCAAAGGATGCAGCCTTCAGAAGATCCAGAAAATTTACTCCAAAAAGTAGTCTAAGAGGGCTTCCCTGGTGGCGCAGTGGTTGAGAGTCCGCCTGCCGATGCAGGGGATGCGGGTTCGTGCCCTGGTCTGGGAAGATCCCACATGCTGCGGAGTGGCTGGGAACCCTGAGCCATGGCCACTGAGCCTGCGCGTCTTGTGCTCCGCAACGAGAGAGGCCACAACAGTGAGAGGCCCGCGTACTGCAAAAAAAAATAGTCTAAGAAAATAAAGGCCTTTGTTGTACAGGTGGACGCAACGAAGGTTGAGAAGACAAAGGTCCCTTATGAACTGGGACCCCTTATGACAAATTTTCCTGAGAGCTGGCACAGCCAGACAAAAAGACTGTTTGGAATCCCAGTCTATTTGATGGGCTGTCAAATGTACATCGTATGTGTACTTTCCTGATGGCGGACAGTGTGCTCTCAAAACACAGAACAAAATGCCTAAGACGATCAGGTAGAACATTTACATCTCAAAGGCATAGGGAGAGAAATGCAAGTTCCTCCTAAGTCCTAAGAGGGCTTTTGTTCCTTTAAGGTCAGAAATCTGAAAAGATATTTTATCAAGCTGGCTTTCTTTAACTGGGTATGCAAAAACCAGTTTTGGAATGTCAAAAAGAGCCCCATCTCAGCCATTTTTAGGGTGAGATTTCCTTAGTTCTCACTTAAGTACTTGCAAGTATAAATTCTGTACATCCTAAACCTGGCTGGGTTTTAGTTGTTAGTTGGAGGTTGGCTTTCTGATACCCCTCATTTCTCTGTTTGAGAAACTGTTTCCTATTTTAAAGTTGAATTTGTCAGGAATAAAATTTACTAATGAAATTGTGTGATGGGCAATGTGCTGCTTGTGAGCTTAACCCCTCTAGATGTTACCCTAGAGTCACTTCTGCTCTTCTACATGTCTCTTCTAAAACAACCATTGGTGCTGGGATCAGTGAGTGGCCAACTCTCATACGTGGTCCCCAGACAAGCACGTTTTAAACTAATGAGTGGGTTTCCTTATGGGACTCTGCTTCCATCACTCCCATAAATGTCTTAGTTGCCTGAGAAAGCCATAACTGACTGGGAGGACCCTTGTCCCTCTTCCTCTGAGCAAAGCTTTCATGTGATATCTTCACTTTTATCCCGACAGAGTCTGTTAAGGTAGCCAAATTGAGGAAGGATGTCAGGTCAGCTTCCTACTTAATCACCTAGTCCAAGCCTCCTTAGGGTCTTTCAGCTGAGCAAACTCATCCCAGTGTTTATCACCTGAGGGTAACCTCAGTGTCTTTCAGTTGAGCAAATATAGGCACCTCTTCTGGAACCTAAGTTCAAGGATAACCTTCCCCTCATAGTGAAGAGTTTAACAACCTCTGAATAAACTCAGGATCTTCAGCTAAGAGTGGGAGATCCGGTACCAAGAGAGACTCACTTAAATTTGTTTGGACTCATTGAGGAGGCAGACTGGCACAAGGGGCCCTGCTGGTGTCAAGGCTCTGGATCCTTGTAGAATTCAGGCGAAGGAGAGAAGTCTGCTCTGGGTCTTCATGGCTGCCAAAAAAAAAAAAGGCACAACATAAGAGCTGTGAGTTGAGTTTAGTCTTACTGAGGCCTATAGCCCAGGAGACAGCCTTTCAGATAGCTCTGAGAAACTGTCCCAAAGAGGTAAGGGAGGGGCCAGGATATATGTGAACTTTTTTGCTGGAAAGAAATGCATAGTTGAACATCAAAAAGTTACTGCTAATCACAAAGAATAGACATTTCAAGTTAATGATTTAAGTTGTTTTCTATGTATGGGAAGATGCAAGAATCTAGGGTCATTGAAATATTTCCTTAGATATGAACCTTGACTATGTAGGGGCTGATATCCAAAGCACAGAATGCTTCCTGTTTTTCTCCATCCTGAATTCCCCTCAGGCTCACTGCTGGTGGGCTACTGCAGTGGCTGATGGCTTGATCCTTGTGGAACTCTAATTGCAGGCAACATTTTTTTTTTCTTTACATGAGCCACATATGTAATTTAAAATTTTCTAGGAGTCACATTAAAAAAAAAGTAAAAAGAAACAGGAGAAATTAATTTGAATATTTCATTTACCTCCAAACTACTTAAAATGTATCATTTAAACATGTAATCAATATTCAGAATTATTAACAAGGCACTTTGCATTCTTTTTTTCATAGGAAGTCTTTGAAATCCATGTGTATTTTACATTATAGCACATTGAATTTAGGACTAACCACTGTTCAAGTGTGTAATAGCCTCGTGTGGCTAGTGGCTACCATAGTGGACAGCACGGTTCTAACCAAACTCCAATTAATTTTACAGCCCTAGACACCCTACCCTGTCAGTAAGCATGCCGTTCCCTCAGTCAAGAAGGAACTCCACCACCTCTCTCTGTTCTCCCCTAGATTTTCCCTGACTTTGAATGCACTCTGCCTGGTATGTGATAAAGTGAAAGGAAAGAACCAAATCCTTTCATCTCTGAATATCCAGTGTCCAGTGAATATCTATAGAATAAGCGAATGAAACATCCTCAGCCGTGGTTTAAATCCACAGGACACAAGTGGCTCAGCTGGAACCCCAGGACTGAGTCAGGGAAACCCAGGACCCAAGGACAGGTTCAGGAAAGGGGAATAGGGTCCTGAAAATGAGTGACTTTGTTTAGGAACGGCTACTCACATGTGCATTCCAAACTGCTAAGTGTTCCTAGTAGGGTTGAGTGGGCTGTGAACTGGGATTTGTAGGAAAACCTGGCTTTTTAGGGAGACCTACAGCCCCTCTAATGGGTCTTTTGTAATCATTTGGTGGATCTGATCTCTGTCACTTATGACTTAATTATGCTATTGTTTAGCTACATGGGAAAGACAGAACATTCCAGTAGCTCTGCCCCAGTATTTGATAGTCCCACGGGTTCCGTCCAGACTGAGTCAGCTGTGTGTGTGCAAAGAAGGCGAGGGCATGCGGCCCCCCATTGGTCAGTGTGGACTGGCCTGGGGTGGGAGTCTCTGAGATGGGGAGGCCACGCTGGGCAGTGCAGGGCCTGATTGATTGGACACACAATTTACAGTGGCACATTCCCCATGACTTTCACGTATTCATGAGTTCAGAATATTAGTGTTTTTGGAAAAAGATGGCGGAAGTTCCACATGTAGATAAAAAGCCAGTCAGTCTGGTTTAAGGAATGTAGTGCGTTATTTACATTTTTATTAAGCTGTGGATGGAGCAGCCCTGGAACAGGTCTGTTGACACAAAGCTGATTTGCCTCACGATCCTGTTGCTTAGTGACCTACTGGCCTAAAATTGTGTATCCAATGGCTTCTGCAACGTTTTTGAGATTTTTCATTTTGTCCGGTTTCTTTTTCTATTTTGCCTACTATTTAGCATTTCAAGAATTTTTTAAAAAATTAATTTGTCCAAGGGCTCTATCAACTAACTTTCATGTTTCTAACATGTATTTGCTGAATTTACAATATCCCATTAAACATCTTGTCCTTGACTTTCTTAGTTTTGCTGTTTGGATTGTTAATTTCTTTTATAAGGTCTTATTACTGCTTTGATAGTAAGGAAAAAGATGTGAGAGACAAATATTTCATAAGTGTTTTTTAATTATTATTCACTGACCGTTAAGTAATACTGGATTATAAAGTAATCAACATGTACAATATCATATATAGCATTACCTTTAAAAGAGTAAAATATATTTTATATTATAAATGTAATATATATAAGCAGCAAAGATAAAGTTGAAAGTACAGGAAAGTAAAATAAAAAAACTACTGCTACCCTCCATGGTTTCACTGTCTCAAAGATAACCAGTGCTAATGGATAGATTCTCAGTCATTTTCACATGGTTGTGTCTTACTTTTACATGGTTATACTGTATATACTTATGCATGTTCATGTACATACGTGTATATTCTACTCACTTAATATTACATCAGAGGTATTTTCCCATGTATGTGTTAGTCATTATACAAATATATTTTCTTGATGATAATATTCAAGAGATAGAGGAAATATATTACTATACTTAACCACTCCCTTCTTCTTGGATATGTCTATCAGTTCTCGTTCCATCCTTTGATTACCGCATGGATTGAATGTTCTCCTCATGTTTGCCAACCGATTGTGTTTCCACATTCTTAGTTCTTGTCCTTTGCCAGTTTGCCTGTCTGGGTTCCGGTGTGTTCATGCCACTCCATAAGCTTTTTATATAATAACGACGTTAACCCTGTGTCACAATTGTGGCAACTGTTTCTCTATTGTTTGCATTTTTTTTTTTTTTTTTTTTTTTGCGGTACACAGGCCTCTCACTGTTGTGGCCTCTCCCGTTGCGGAGCACAGGCTCCGGACGCGCAGGCTCAACGGCCATGGCTCACGGGCCTAGCCGCTCCGCGGCATGTGGTATCTTCCCAGACCGGGGCACGAACCCGTGTCCCCTGCAACGGCAGGCGGACTCTCAACCACTGCGCCACCAGGGAGGCCCTTGTTTGCATTTTTAATTTTAAAATTTATATGTAACCAAATCTATTCTGTAATGAACTTTTCTATCATTTCCGAGTTTAAAAAGTCCCACTTCCTTCAAAGGTTTGATATTCAAGTCTATTTTCTTGTAGTTCTCTTTTTTTCACATTTAATTTCTTATGGATCTAATTGTCTCCTTACAATTTAGCCAAGATAGGAATTTAGTTTAAGGTTTCAAATGCTGTACTGTTATTCCTTTGGTCCTTTACTCAACTCTGAGCCAAGCTATATATATATATATATATATATATTTTTTTTAAATACCAAAGAGATGGTAGAAAAAAATTTAAATGCCATGGTTTCTGTTTCCATTATTGTAAGAGGATGCTTATCTCTTTTTCTAAACCTGACTCACTCTACTCTGATAGGACCGTTTTTCTCAAAATAGAAACAGAAATAGCTTTAGATAAATCAGTTTTTTTAAAAATCAAAAGTGAGAAAAATAGAAAAAGATCTGCTTCTTATCCTGTACAAAAAGGTGGCGACCAGGTGGATTTTAAATGCATGTGGAGTCCTGGGTGAGCCAGCAGGGTCAGGGTAACACTTGGAGAACGGGGAACCATTTCCATCTTCAGCAGTGAAGCTGTTTCTTATACATCGCCAACAAACATGGGCCACCGCCCACCCCCTACCCAGTGCTTTTTCTCCGAGTCCTGTTCTGGACTCTGGGCTTTCAGTCTTTCTCCTAGTTGACAAGGCAGTGGTGATAGAAAGTTCAGCAGCCTGCTGTTCAGACTCCGCCTTTGGCCGGCTTTCCTGCTCTGCCCTCTCTTCTGGGTCGTCCCATCCCCTCTGACTGCACTTCACTTCCCTGCCATGCCCCGAGCTGCAGGCTGCTCTTTTTTTTTTTTTTTAACATACACAAAGTTGGAAGAAGCTTTTTATTTATTTATTTATCTATTTTTGGCTGTGTTGGGTCTTCATTGCTGCGCGCGGGCCCTCTCTAGCTGCGGCGAGCGGGGGCTACTCTTCGCTGCGGTGTGCGGACCTCTCACCGCGGCGGCCTCCCCTGCTGCGGAGCACAGGCTCAGTAGTTGTGGCGCGTGGGCTCAGCAGTTGTGGCTCACGGGCTGCAGAGTGCAGGCCCAGGAGCTGCGGCACACGGGCCTACCTGCTCCGCGGCATGTGGGATCGTCCCAGACCAGGGCTCGAACCCGTGCCCCCTGCATTGGCAGGCACTGCGCCACCAGGGAAGTCCTGGCTGCTTTTTCTAAACCGCCTCTGCAGTGCGTCATCCTCTGCCCCACCACAGTTTTCTCACCCTCCACTTAGGAAACACATCCTTTGCTGTCGTGCGATGCTGCCTGCCTTGCTCTCCCTCTGCCTCTGTCTGGGAGCCCCTCCACCCTCCCACTCCCGGGAAGCCTACTCCTTCTGGAACCAAGTGTGCTCCTGCCCAGTGTTCCCTCAGGACACCCATTCCAGTTGCCCACCCCCCCCTGCCCCCGACCTAGCACCTTGGGGTCAGCTTCAGAGCTCTTTCTACATGTGAGGTAGCCCTTTAAACGGCAGCCTGCTCTGCTCTGCTGAGGACAGGACCCAGGTCTTAACATCTCTCCATCTCAAGAACTTAGCACAAGCCCCCTCCTACATGATACTAGTAGTTAATGTTTCCTAAAGCACTTAGTATGTGCCAGGTAGTGTTCTAACTGGATGACAAGCTTATGTGGCTTTAATTCTCACAACAACCCTACAAGGAAGGGATGCTGTTATTTCCATTTTACAGATGAGGAAACTGAGGCACAGAAGTTAGTAACGGATGAAGCCAGGATTGAATGCAAGCCTGACAATCAGATCTCAACCCAGACTCTACCCAGTGTGTTCAGTCACTTCTTATAGGAATCCTCAACAGAGAGCACTGGGTGAATGGAGAACAGAAATGACTTGGGACATTGGATTATATGGTGGTATTGAATGTATCTAATTTATCCAACACCTCTGAGGAATTAGATATTGCAGAGATGTTAGTTTTCCAATTGATTAAAATTATTCCTTTTGGTTTCCTTATCTCAGGCGTATTTTTTGCCTTCTGTGATGGTGAGATTTTGCCTAAACATTCAGGAGATTAAAAATTCTTTTTTGTTTTAAAAAGTAAGAACTTCTTTTAAAAAAAGGTTTTAAATGAAATATCTGTAAAATCAATTATGTATTTTCCTGCCACATTAAACAGTTCATGGGGCATAATCAACCTTTTCTTAGTGACTAGGGCTATCATTGTGATTAACAAATAGTAAACTGTATTCTGCGCCTGTGATGTCCTGGGGCATTTGACATCAATCAGTAGGATTAATTAGTATCTACTAGGTACCAGGGACTATACCAGGCACTTTCAAGTATGGTTCCTTAATTAATTGTCTAGGCCTGCGATTTTGCTTTGCCTTTTTGTTTTTTTAATTTGGTTTCTGTTTCTGGAAGCTTCTTTGGTCTTCTCCGATACAGTAAAGCACTAATCCATCACTTCTTGCTCTCAGTCTGCTGTTCACCAGGACAGCGCCCTGCCTCTAGCTGACTATGGTTGATCAGCTATCGGGAGATTTGGGTAACGAGACTTGTTGCTCTTGTTACTAAACTCCCTCTCCTTTTTCTGTGACCTCCCTAGGGTCACCAGCGTGACAGGAGTGCTTGGAAGGGGAAGCCTTTTGGGTTTCCTCTGACTGTCACATGTTGTTTTGAGACGGAGGTCCCTTGCCATCCCTCCCCTCGGTTTTCATGGCCTCTGCAGAGCTGGAGGCCACTCCTGACAGCCCTGTGGCACTGTCTCCCTTCAGTTAGATGGCTCAGCAAAGGCTGTGTGTCGGCCATGCCCGAGGACGGCTGGTGACTGAGGGAAGTCTCCTGGTTAGCTCTGAGTGACCTGACATGAACCCTTTGTGCCTGCCAAGGGAATGAAATGTTTTTGCGGTTCGGGAACCCTTGGCTTTGACTTTTTGAAGTTTATTGAGGAACCAAGTCAAGTTACGAGGCAGAAAGCGATGGGAACATCCATGTGCAATTTCCCTTTAGAAAACATCAGGTTCTTACAGGGTAAGCAGTAAAGAAAACATTTTAAAAGTCATCTTCAAAGTCAGTAAACATACATAGACATAAACGAAGCAGGCTCTAGACTTGGAATTACTCGGGCCTCTAGGTGTATGACCTAAGGCTCAGTGAAAACAACAAAAAGTCTTGGGAAGGTCATCGATTTTCGTCATCAGTTAGAAAACTTGGCAGTGTTGGTCCCTGGCTTCTGAATCTGTGATGAATCCCAGCTCTTGACTACCGGGCCCAGCTTTCTGTGAGTGCAAGGAAACTGGCGTTCACCCTGGGGTCGCTTTTTCTACTTCTAGTTCCCTGGTGGTCAGCAGGGCCAAGCTGGGATCCTGGGCCCCGATTATACACAGCTTCTCCTGGAGAAGTCTGTCCTTTCCCCTTCCCTGGAGGGCGGCTCTGGGACTAGAGAGGGGGCGGGGCCCTCTCTGCAGGCACCTGCCTTGGCTCAGACAGGGATTTGCCTTTGAAATTTCTTTTTTTCCTCCAGCTTCTAACAAATCCCTTTGCATTCACTTAGGTGTAGACTCAAGGAAGACCTTGGACATGAAGTCAGGCTACCAAGAGTCTAAACCCGGGTCTGACACTTCTTGGTTAGTCCTGGGAAAGTTACGTTAGCTGAATCTCTGTTTCTTCATGGGTTATGATTTCTCTATGAGAGGGTTTTTGGTTGCAAGCAAGAGAAACCTCTAATTTAAGTAAAAAGAGCAATGTTTTGGAAGGCTATAAAGTGGGTTACAGATCCCAAGGAAACCTGTAAAGAAGAAAGGGGCAGGGGCCGGGGAAGCTTTGTAGACCCAAGTCACAGGAGCCCATGGGTCATCTGTGCGTCCTGGGAGAAAACGTCTGTCTACTGTGTTTTCCATCCTGAGGCTCTGTGCTCAGGATTCCGGGGCCAAGGAAAAGGAATTGGGTACCACACCACTGCCCAGTGCAGGAGAGGAAAGAAAATGAGGGCTCTGACCAGCAGAAAGGGGAGTGAGTATCTAACAAGCAAACGTCCAGTGCAAACACCCCGAACTGCAAACTGCACAAGGCTTTTAACAAGTATTTGTACGTATTCCTCGCAAACTGGAAGGGCGTGGACTTTTTTTCTCTCATACTTATTTAGATTTGGCAATTGCTAGAGGCACTCATTGGTTTCATCCTACAGACAGTAAGCACCTACTAGGAGAGACCATCTGATTCAGAGGAGAGAGTACTAGGCGAGAATTAGAAGACTTGAGCTTAGGCTCTGACTCTTCCACTGCCCTGAGTCCCCATCTGTAAAAGTTGGACGAAAACACTTGCTCCGTGTGTGCCACAGGCTTGTTAGAAAGATTAAATGATATCAGATGGCGTAGTGTGGTCAAACCCTTGGAAGAGCTGTACAAGTCTCAGATATTTATATTACTGTGTGTAGCTTGGTGCTAAGTACTAGAGAAGAACGAAGACTCAACTGCTTTTACGTATAGGTATGCATTCGTTTATTGTTTGCTTGTCTATTTTTATTTTAAAATCTAGAAAAGTTTTGAGGCATACAAGTTTCTTAAGCTTACTTGCAATCTACCTGAGGCTTCAAGCTAATTTCTTCACAATCTAAATGACGTCGCTAAGCATTTTATAACTGAGTGCCAGGCTCCATGGGTGTTCAGGGATGAGAAACCCCACGTGTGGCTGTGGTTGGGAAAGACCTCCGGAGGGAGGTGGTAGCCCCACTGCCTAATGCCTTCGTACCTTTGTCTAAATTAGCTCTGTTCAGTCGAAATATAATGTGAATCGCATATGTCATTCCAGGTTTTCCTAGTAGCCACATTAAAAAAAAATAAAAAGAAACAGATGCAATTAGTTTTAATAATATATTTTTGTTTACTCATTCCGTCTAAAATAGTATCATTTCTGAATGGATAAAGAAGATATGGTACACACACACACACAATGGAATACTACTCAGCCATAAAAAAGAACAATATTTTGTCATTTACAGCAGCGTGGATGGACTTGGAGAGCATTATGCTAAGTGAGATAAGTCAGAGAAAGACAAATACTGTATGATATCACTCATCTGTGGAATCTAAAAACTACAACAAACTAGTGAATATAACAAAAAGGATTCACGGATATAGAGAACAAGCTAGTGGTTACCAGCAGGGAGAGGGAAGGGGGGAGGGGTCAGGGAGTAAGAGGTACAAACTGTTAGGTATAAAATAAGCTATGGGGATATATTGTACAACACGGGGAATATAGCCAATATTTTATAATAACTATAAGTGGAGTATAACCTTTAAAAAGTGTGAATCACTGTGTTGTACTGTACACCTATAACTTATATAATATTGTAGAGCAACTATGCTTCAATTTAAAAAATAAATAGTATCATTTCAACATGTAATCAATATAAAAAAGTTGAGATATTTTACATTCTTTTTTTTTTGGTACTGGTTTTGAAATCTGCTGTGTATTTTACCCTTACAACACATCTCAGTTCCAATTAGCTACAGTTCAAGGGTTCAGGAGACACAGGGCTACCAGGTGAGACAACACAGCCCTTGATGAAACAGGAAGAAGAACAGGTAAGCAGCAGAGAAGGAATAGACATGGCAATTTAGTGACCATCTACTATGGACCAGGCAGGCTCAGGACTGGCATGAGACATTTGACTGTCAAAACATCAGTCCTGTTTTTATATAAAATTTTGATATTTTGTTCATCATGAATTTTTAGCATTAATTTTGATCTTTTAAAATTGCATTAAAGTATTATTTGTTTTGAGTGTTTGGGCACCTCTTACATTTTGTACCCAAGGCAGGTGCATCACTTCCCTCACCCTAGTCTCAGGCCTGGCACCAGACACCTCCTACCAACTTTGCTAATACCTCATTTGGGGGCACTCACAGGCACCAAGCTGAAATGGATATCAAAACCAGGAGTGAACTCCTCTAATTTACTAAACCTTAGGCATTCGTTTTGTTAAATGGATTTTTAATTGAATTCAACTTAGAAATAAAAAGACATTGTTAGGGCTTCCCTGGTGGCGCAGTGGTTGGGAGTCTGCCTGCCGATGCAGGGGACGCGGGTTCGTGCCCCGGTCTGGGAAGATCCCACATGCCGCGGAGCGGCTGGGCCCATGAGCCATGGCCGCTGAGCCTGCGCGTCCGGAGCCTGTGCTCCGCAACGAGAGAGGCCACAACAGTGAGAGGCCCGCATACCGCAAAAAAAAAAAAAAAAAAAAAGACATTGTTAAACACATTGAAATTGAAACTGAATTTATGAACTGAAAAATTTGAAAATATTTCGGGACCAAACTATAACCCAGGAGAGAGTTCACTGGCTTTGATTCCCTAGTTAAGGTGACCCTTGACCATTGCATTTCCCAAATTATGAGGGGAAAGAATGAAAACAACACTTTTTTTTTTTTTTTTTGCCTTACGCGGGCCTCTCACTGTTGTGGCCTCTCCCGTTGCGGAGCACAGGCTCCGGACGCGCAGGCTCAGCGGCCATGGCTCACGGGCCCAGCCGCTCCGCGGCACGTGGGATCTTCCCGGACCGGGGCACGAGCCCGCGTCCCCTGCATCGGCAGGCGGACTCTCAACCACTGCGCCACCAGGGAAGCCCAAAACAACACTTTTTTCCTCTCTCCGGGGCCTCATTTCCTTTTCACATTATAGCTTAAATCTCCAGTGTTTAGGGGGTCAGTATCTGCAGTCTCCCCCAATATGGGTTGTATTGGGAATGTTATATTGAAAACAACTTTGATGCTGAAAGAAAGGAAAAGTATTACTTAGTAAAGTGTCGCCTATTTTCAAACGAAATCCTCTTCTTTTAGGGAACTCAGAAACAAAGAAGATATTCAATTTGGAGATAACGGAACAATATCTGCTGTGAGCAGCAAGGCCTATGTTTTTGAACGAGATAAATCTGTTGGAGACCCTAAAGTTGACTTACTTAGAACATTAAATATTCCTGCGCTGGTAAGTAGGCATTTTAAATCTCGTTATTGTGGATTTTAGAAGAAAGGAAAAAGCTAATATGGTTTTACCTTTAGGAGCTATTAAGTTATGTGTGTGTGTGTGTGTGTGTGTGTGTGTGTGTATACATATATATTTTTTAAAAATATTTATATATATATATGTGTGTGTGTGTGTGTATATATTTATATTTTCCCCCCTTCTTTAAAGTTCGTTTCAGACTTTTTTTGAGGTCTTTCAAATGTGGTCTTTTCAGATGGTGACAAAATGTAAGTTTTAGGATTTTTTTCACAGTTTCTTCCTGTGTGTTCACATGAGGCCCAGGAGACTTCTTCTATCCCCTCTGAGGTTCCCACTCCAACTCCTGGGTGACCGCTACATATGCAGCTGGACACTTACGGTGGACCCAGGACCTGGAAAGTATTAGATCCCAGGTCTGGCCCTGCCCAGCTGGCTAGTGGGGCAGAGTTTATGGGGACCCAGCCTCTAACCTGGATCAGGAGGAAGATGGTGCCACCTTGTGGCTAAAGATGCCAATATATTGCAAGAGTTTTTTCCCCTTCCGTGGTGTTGGGAGAGCTCGAGAGTTGTGGGTGAGGATGCTAAGATGACAGTTACAAAATGTAATACTGAGAAAGGACAATAAGTGAAGTCTTATTCTTCACACTCAGCCAGAGAGGAGCTCTTTGGTTAACCTCTCAGCTGTTTGATCTCAACGTTTTACATTTACGTTTGCAGCCCCCTTTGCTGAAGGGGCAGTAGGAGAGTGGGGTGGGGACACTGCTCTCTGAATGTGCCTGTGTTCCTCAGACCGCCATGGAATGGGCCCAGCTACCCTTTCTCCACGAGTTCATCGAGGCCCTGTTGAAGGCGTATCAGCAGAAGCTCTTTGTGACCCACACGGTGGATGAATTGCTCTGGGGCTACAAAGATGAGATCTTATCCCTCATCAACATTTTCAAACCTGACATCTCTCCCTATTTTGGCCTGTTCTATGGGGTAAGTCCATTTTTCTTTTCACAGATTCTTTGTTCAGCTGAGGAGGAGGGCATTCCAAGCCAGATTTTATCTTCACTTTGGGTTTCTTCTAGGAGAAGACCAAAGTTGCTTGGAATTCTAGATCTCTTGTAGAGTATGGGAAAAATAAGAAAGTGCTTTAGTAGGGAAAACAAACAAACAAACTTCTCCCACAATTTTTTTTTTTTTTTTTTGTGGTACGCGGGCCTCTCTCTCACTGCTGTGGCCTCTCCCATTGCGGAGCACAGGCTCCGGACGCGCAGGCCCAGCGGCCATGGCTCACGGGCCCAGCTGCTCCGTGGCATGTGGGATCTTCCCGGACCGGGGCACGAACCCGTGTCCCCTACATCGGCAGGCGGACTCTCAACCACTGCGCCACCAGGGAAGCCCATCCCACAATTTTAACATGCTACCAGTGCTGACTTTGAATGAGTGTCACTATGAAAAATATATAGAGTGTGCTGTGCCATTAATCGGGTGCAGCCTTTCAAAGTGTCATAAATTTCAGTGATCAATGCCGAGTCTTGTTTTGATGACTTGGAGACTAAACCCATGGATCAGTCTGACAGAGGCAAATAAGAAACTAAATAGGGATGTGATAGTCCATTAGGGGTGGGAGCTACTTATTAGATTTTTAGGCATTTGTGAAAGAGGCTGAATAATTTGAAACTCTGTGTGTCCCTCGTCTATGATTTCTTTTGTTTATAAGTGGAATTTTGTATCATTTTTGGCAGATTTTATTTACTTTGGCTTGAACCCCAAAATATCAGTATTCAAGTAATTATTATTCAAAGCATATGTTATTGCTGCCTGAGCTTCAAATGAATTAAAATGAAAAGCAATTAAAAATCTATCCACCCCCCCCCAAAAAAAAAAACTTGAGTAAAATGGATAGTTGGAAGGTTGCTAAATGACAAACTTAAACTCAGGAAGAGAGGTAGGTTCAGGACAGGATATGGAATTATGATGAATTTCCCCATCTTTAAATTTGTGGTTATTCTCTGGGTCTAGCCACTGGAGAACCTCACCCTCATCATGTAATCTCTTAGCATTTCAGTTGCTTAGTTGTAATAATACTGCCCCTCTACGTTCAGGGATATATAAAACTTAAAAACTGTTCAAACGAAATGGTAAACAACTTTTAAATATTATCTTTGCAAGAGGAGGGTGGTCCTAGGAGTAGGGTCCCACCAACCCTAAATCCTTCACTCTGGGCAAGCAGACCCAACAGATGTTCCCTAGAAGCTTCCGACTCACAGGAGCCAGCTTCCACTGGACCAGAGGAAGCACCGATTTCTTGTTAAGCTGTGACTAGACTCCCTCCTAGAAATAATTTCCGGGAAACTTCCTGCAGAAAGATACAAAGGTTTCCTTAAGCCCCCTTTGGTCCCAGTGGCTACCATCCATCTGTCAAGTAGATCCTGTTCCTAATATCTCAGTATTTATCTGATAACTTTCATTGTATAGCTTGCTTTTTGTTTTTACACTGACCTCATCAAACTTATATAACTAATATCCTTAAATACCTGTTAAAAATGTAACTCACATTTACAGACAGATTTAAAAATTGGCACTTTTGCTTTCCCGTGGCAAGGATGTGTGGTTTTACTTTATATTTTTTCCCTCTCTGCCTCTCCTTGCAAGCACCACTGTAGCTCTACAAGGCCCTGTTAGTGAAAAGCCCCGGCATTGCTCAGTTAGATTAGTACCTGGTGTAGATTTCCCACATGCAGGAAAAGAGCATGAGACTTAGACTCAGGGGGCCTGGATTTGCATTCTGACTTTCTCGCTTAATAGCTATGGGACTTTCCTGAACCTCAGCTTCATCATTTATAACTTGAGGCTAAAGGTATCTACACTTCAAAGTTTGCTTAGAATGGCCAAATGAGAGTCCACAAAAGTGCTTTGCAAACTATAAGTTGCAACACATTTTAGGAACCATTATTCTTTTTCCCCTCCATGACCGGCTCAAAATAAAGACCCTGAATTAATATGAATGACTGGTATATGTTTCTATTTGGGAGCCAAATAAACTGTCTCTAGTGTTGTTGGTAAAAAGGCAAAGGTGTTTTTTGTTCCGTTTTTCATCTGCTTTGGCCAATCCTGACTCTGTCTCCAGCAGCACAGAGGTCCATACTTGGGCCGTCATTCATTCAAGACCGGGACAGACCACGGGCTTCTGCACCTCACTGGCACCTCCTGCTCTGTACCCATCTGAGCTCGGCCTCAAATCTTTCCTTAATCCCAGTGGCGTCTGCCACATTCCCCTCTGATCCCCTAGGCCTGTGTGCCCGTTCCACCTGCTCCAATACACGTTGTGATGAAAAAAGAAAACCTTAGTTAAGGCCGTTGAACACTTTTCCTTCAAAGACTTTAATGATGAAACAGCCAAACAATTGATGGTGCGGGACAGGGTGTGTGAGTGAGAAGGATGAGGTAATACAGACAGAGTGTTGGCACAGAGCTCCTGAGAACAAGGGACGTGGCTGGATATCAGGTGCTCTTATTTGCATACTGGAAAGCCAATCAGCAAATCTTTACCCGTTGATTTTAGGGTACCTCTGTTTTCCTTGGCATAAGAGCGTTCAAGCACCTCCCAGTGAGTGTGGGTTCTTGGATGTCTAAAGCGATGGTGGCTGGGGAGTATCCTTGAGAGGTCAGCCAGTCCAGCCAATTGTACTGGGAGGATGGATTATGCATGTATTACGCTAGTGGTATGAATGTTGTCTTATTCTCAGAACATTTCTCAACCTCAACCTCCAATATGTTCCTTGTATTCAACCCACAACCCTACTGCAATAACACAAAACCTATTTATTCCTGCTTGTTCTCAAGTAACAAAAGTTCTAGCAAGTAACAGGGAAGCATTGACATTCAGTGTCTGACTCTTGGGCCAGTAACAGCTGGGGAGAACTCTTGGACATACTCTGAAATATTTAAATGCTTAACCACTTAGCTTAACCCACATCTGAGTTCATTGGAGAACTTCAAGTAACACAAGCATTTTTAAAATTTTGTGGTTCTGCATTTTTTTATGTGAATTTGCTTCTAAATTGTCGTATGTTCATATTGTTGCCCTTAAAGAGGAGTCCTTTCTCATATCTTAAACTCATGTAAAATTTCATATGTGGAACACAACGTGACTATTATGTACGTGGACCATGTTGATATATTGACATAGTTGGTGAAGTAGTGTTAAGTGACAAAAAGAAGAACCCAAGTAGGCAAAAAAATTGAAAAATGAATTCACAAAAAGTGTGAATGTTTTTTTAAGGAAAATGACTGAATGAAAAAAGAGTGTGAATACAGAAATGCGAAAAGAGATAAGAAACCCCTTTTTTGTTGATCCAATAAGCAAAGTTTAACAAAAGGCGTTTGGGGAATGTAAACTGATTTATCTTGCTGTTTCCACTGGCTGACCTTGAGCAACTTGATACTATGTTTCAAAAGTTTAAAAAATGTTCATGTCGGGCTTCCCTGGTGGCGCAGTGGTTGAGAGTCCGCCTGCCAATGCAGGGGACACGGCTTCGTGCCCCGGTCTGGGAAGATCCCACATGCCGCGGAGCGGCTGGGCCCGTGAGCCATGGCCGCTGAGCCTGCGCGTCCGGAGCCTGTGCTCTGCAGCGGGAGAGGCCGCAGCAGTGAGAGGCCCGTACCGCAAAAAAAAAAAAAAAAATGTTCATGTTATTTTATTTGCCAATTTCACTTTTAGTGGTCTATTTAGAAAATAAAACACGGAAAAAGTTTTTAGTCATAAAGATATTCATACATTATTTATAGTAGCAAAACAATTCAAAACTAAATATTCATAATAAGAAAATGGTTAAATTATTTCCACATAATATTGTGGAGTCATTAAGTTGTACCTAGGAAGAACTTTCGATAATACAGGAAATATATTATACACATAAGTAAAGAAATTGTATATATGTATACACAATTGTATATATGTATAAAAATTGTGTATAACAGATACTATATGTGTATGTTATATATAATATATCTTGGTTCTATAAACAAATTTTGTGTAGAAAAAAGACTGAAAAGAAGCAGACCAAAATACTAAAAAATAAATACATGTATGTTGCTTCTTGAAGTCCTCCATTTAACTCAGATGTGGCCTAAACTAAGTGGTTAAGCATTTAAATGTTTCAGAGTAACCCATGCTATTTCCCAGAAATCAAAGCTCCATCCCAGATGAAGAACTTGTAAGAATGTACAGTGTGTCTGTCTGTGCCATTAAGAAGTGTAACTTGGAAAGAATATACAGCTCAAGAAAACTTTAATTGAAAAATGGGATTATATTAATACCACTTTTTTTCTATTCAAGTATAATTGGGTCCTGGCCCTAGATTTATGCTTTTTTATTTTTTAATTGAGATATAATTCTCTTAACATAAAATTCACCATTTAAAAGTGTACACTTCAGTGTTTTTTAGTATATTCACAAGGGTGTGCAACCACCAGCACTTTACAATTCCAGAGCATTTTAATCAGCCCCCCCCCCCCCCCAAAAAACACAACTTGTTAGCAGTCATTTCCATTCCCCCTCCCACCAGCTCCTGGTAGCCACAAATCTACTTTCTATCTCTATGGATTTGCCTATTCTGGACATCCCTATAAATGGAATGAAATTCACATGAAATCATATAATATATGATCTTTTGTGTCTCGCCTCTTTTATTTAGTATAATGTTTAGAAGATTCATCCATGTTGTAGCATGTATCAGCACTTCATTCCTTTTTACGGCTGAGTAATATTCCATTGTATGGATATACCACACTTTGTTTATCCATTCTTCAGTTGATGAATATTTGGTTTATTTCTACTTTCTGGCTACTATGAATAATGCTGCAAATGGACATTTGTGTACAAGTTTTTGTATGACCATTAGATATAAACCTTGGAGCGGAATTCTCTTGGGTATATCCATAGGAGTAGAATTTTGGAGTCATCTGGCAACATTATGTTTAACTTTTTGAGGAACTGCCAAACTGTATTCCACAGCAACTGCAACATTTTACATTCCTACCAGCAATGCAGGAAGGCTCTAGTTTCTCCACATCTTCACTAACAATTGTTCTTTTCCTTTTTTTTTTAAATTGCCATCCTCATGGGTATGAAGTTGTATCTCATTGTGGTTTTGATTTGCATTTTTCTAATAACTGACAATATTGAGCATCTTTTCATGTACTTATTGGCTATTTGTATATTTTCTTTGGAGAAATGTCTCTTCAAATCCTTTGTCCATTATTTAATTGGGCTCATACTTTTTAAAACCATAAAGTAATTATATGGCGAATATGGGATTTAACAAAATAGTTCCTCTATTCCCTAGTTGTGGTTCAGTCTCATGAGGCAAGTAGGCCCAACTAGGGCAGTTTCATACAGATTAAATGT
Organism: Monodon monoceros; assembly: GCF_005190385.1. Classification (NCBI taxonomy): domain Eukaryota; kingdom Metazoa; phylum Chordata; class Mammalia; order Artiodactyla; family Monodontidae; genus Monodon; species Monodon monoceros. Next base: position 45,838,366 of record NW_021703777.1, read on the forward strand.
GTTAGTTACTGTGTCAGTTAGGGTTGTCTAGAAAGACACAATCAATGGAGATCTATATATCTGTTCAGGAATTTATATTAAGGAATTGTCTTATGCACTTGTGGGTCCTGGCAAGTGGCAAGTCTGAAATCCATAGGACAGGCCAGCAGGCTGGAAACCCAGGCAGGATTTCTATGTTTCAGTCTTGAGGAGAGAACTCCTTTTTCTCCAGGAAACCTCAAACTTTGCTTTTAAAGGCTTCAACTGATTGAATGAGCCCACCCACATTATCAACAGTAATCTCCTTTACTGAAACCGAACTGATCACATCTACAAAATACAGCAACATCTAGAGTATTGTTTGACCAAACAGCTGGCCACCATAGCCTAACCAAGTAAACACATGAAATGAACCATCACAGTTACTATAAATGACCATATTCACTTATTTTCAGAAAAATGGGACTAATGATGGAGACTATGTTTTTCTAACTGGAGAAGACAATTACCTTAACTTTTGCAAGATTGTGGAATGGAATGGAAAAACGTAAGTCTAATGATTTATTGGTGTAATTATGTTTTCAATTTTCATTTAATTGAACGTCCACTTCTGCTTTATTTCAAAGAAGTTTAGCACTATCATTTTCTGGATGAAAAACCTATAAATTAAAAAAATCTATAATTATGTAAAATATCCTATAATATAAATAATATAGTGTAAATATGTAAAATTATTATCTTGTAAATCAAGATTGGGAATCACAAGCCAATGAAAAGTTTTGCTCTTCCGCTAAGTCATTGAATGATATGTAGCTGCAGCGCAAATACTTCTCAAATCACTGCTTGTTTTGGGGGAAGGAGAGAGGTTCTTTTTTTTTAATTTAATTTAGTGATTCTGCATTGTTTGTGTATTTTTTTTAAGATGAAATACATTTGAGTTCAACATTATAGCATTTCAAAATATTTTTAATGTTTATAATTTATAAACAAACTACCTCCAAATAGGGACTGAGGCAGCTTGCAATAAAGCCACACATAAAGCAGAATGACTTTTTTAAGTCATAGAAATTAGGAATCTTCGAGAGAAAAGGAGGCTAATTCTTCAGGAACTATGGTAAAAGGGATTTTGTTCTTGAACATTAAATTTACTTCGCAGCTTCCCAGAAATACAGGCAAAAAAACTGGCGTGGAATATTATCTGCACAACTTTTCTGTAAAGCAAAAACTGTTTTTAAATTTTAAGTTTATTTAAATTTTTTAAAACACACATATCCAGGTACATACACATACATTTGCACATGCATGAGGGAGCTCATGCGTGCACATACACACATTCCCAAGGATATAAGAACCCTAAAAGAATATGAGAAACTGGCAACAGTATTGCCTTTGGAGGGTTAACTAGATGACTGGGTACTGAGCTGGGAGGGAGATTTACTTGTAAACAGAATATAGCTGGATTTTGTTTTAAACCCAACCTGTTATTTTCTTTCCATATTTTCTTTCTCCTTTTAATAGGAGAGTTTAATCCTTTTATATACATGTTGTAATTACTGATACATTTACGATATAATGATATATTATTTGATATATTGAGACCCATTTCGACATTATTTTTCACCCTTAGCTGGTTTATATCTATTCTACCCTTTGATTGTCTTTAACAATTTTTTTTCTAACAGAATCTAAAGCTATCTATTATCTCTCTTCTTCAAATGAGACAATAACTTTACCCATTTCTTAATACCCACACCTTCTATGTTATTCTTGTCTACAACTTGTTTCACCTTCTTCGGAAGCCAAATATAAGTAAAATCTCATTATTTTTATAGTGAATAATTAAATATACCAACATATTTTATTAATGTATTATTATTTTTCCTTCTCACATCTTCCCCTTGGATTTAGTTTTCTTCTTGCTGAAGGTCATTAGTACAGTCGTTCTTAAACAGGGGCAATTTCGCTCTCTAGAGGACATTTGGTGATGCCTGGACACATTTTTGGTTGTCACAACTGGAGGTTGCTACTGGCATCTACTGGGTAGAGACCTGGGATGCTGTTAAACATCCTGCAGTGTACGGAAGAGTCCCCCACAAAGAATTAATCAGGCTCAAAATGTTACTAGGTTGGGAAACACTCTATTAGTAGTCCCTTCGGTGAGGATCTGTGGGTGGTAAACTTTCTTAGACTTTGCATATTTAAAAATATCTTTATTGCACTTTCAGCTGTTAATGGTTTTAGTTGGGTATAGAATTCTAGGTTGACAGTTCAGAATTACGAAGATGTTACTCCATTGGCTTTTGATATCTATCTTCTTCCTTGGCCTTTTGCAGTTTTACTGCAACATATCTAGATTTGAATTTATTTTATTCTATTTGGCCCTTGGGGCATACTTTCAATCCAAGGTCTCGTATCTTTCTTAAATTTTGGAAAACTTTCAGCCATTATCTCTTAAATTATTGCTTCTCTGTTATTCACTCTATTCTCACTACCCTCCCACAAACTCCTATTAAATATTTATTGGAGCCTCTTGATATATTCTCTGTATCTTGATCCTTTAATTTTTAATCTTTCTGAGTTTATATTTGTATAAATTCCTTAGAGCAATCTTTCAGTTAGCCAGTTCTTTCCAACTACCTACCGTCTAGAGCTTATCCCTATATGGAGTTTTTCTTTCAGAAAACTTTTTTATTCTGTTTTTATTCTGAAGGTTTCTATTTTTCATTCTTTGGGTCTCTCTACTCTTATCTCATTCTTTTTTGTTTGTTTTTAATAATTTACCATTCTTTTTTAACAGATGTTATTCTTCCATTTGTCTCTTTGAGGATACTAAACAACATATTTATTAGCCAGATTGTTCAATTATTTTAATTTCTTCTCAGGTGAATTCATCTTATTGTTGATTTTGTTGCCTATCTCTTAGTATAAGTTTCTTTCATTAAAAAAAATGTTGACTTGCAGAATAATTATTTGGGAAGTCTGTCTGTTATCTATCTATCCATCCATCCATTCTACCATCCATCCATCCTCTCACCTCTCCCTAGGTAACACTTTTGCAGTTGCCTCCATGTAGCCTACCTAGGAACCCCAACACCAGTACACATGGTGGGTCTCCACCTCACGATTACCCAGGGTTCATCACAGATCTGGCCAAAGAGTCAGCAGGCAGCTTGACTCAGGTTCTGGATGTGAAGCTGTGCCTGGGGCTTTCTGCCCCCCAGCAACTCAGCCTTGCTTTCTTCAGCCTCTCTCGCTGGCCAGAAAATCCCTGCCCCCAGATCCTGGTTTCACACCCTTGCTGGACCACTTTAACCTTTAACATTAACCTCAGGAGCTAGACTTGCAGATCTTTCTCCTGGCTTCCAGACCTGCAGCCCAATGGGCCGGCAGTTGTAGCCCTACTCACAACTTGGCAGTTATCACCTTTCATTGTCTAGGGAGATGTTCTTCTGTGTTTGAGTAGGGTATAGACCTTTTAAATGTTCTCTTTTTTGTTCTGTCAACCACTGCACTGGAAGATGTCCTCAATTCACGAACTTAGAAGGCCACCTTGACCAGAAGTTAGAAGAATTACTATTTATTGCCTGTCCTTTCCTGTCTTTTGCATTTTATACCATTTTTCGAGGAATTAATTTTTAAAAACCCGCCATCTCAACTGTGCTCTCAGTGAGCGTAAAGTTGATTCAAGGTTAAACTTTCTTGTGACCCAAAAGAAATCCTCCCTTAGCTGTTTGGAGGGGGAGACAGTTAATGCTCTGTCACAAATATTATCTCCCTGCAATATCTGTCCAGGGCTCATCTGTCCACGGGCTGGCTGTGAACAAAGCTACTGTAAATGCCAAATGGATCACTGCTTTAAGTAAGTGCATATTCCCAGACCTGTACATGAGATACTCTGTCTTAGAGGAAGGGAAGGATTTTTGGCTGTTGCCTCTGTCAGAATTGATTGGGGATCGGGGGCCTGCTTTTCCGCCTCTTGATCCAGTCCCCAGCCAATACCACCCTTGTGTCTGCGTGTGAATAAGATTCTATGGGTAGCCAGCTCCCAGTTGAGTCTTGAAAAGTCCTGACCATTAAAAAAAATAAAAAAGACCAAAATCAAGTGTGACCCTCTGGACTCTTTCTTGTCTCCCAATGACAGGTCACTTGACTGGTGGACAGCAGACGAGTGCAATATGATCAACGGAACAGACGGAGATTCTTTTCACCCATTAATCACCAAAGACGAAGTCCTTTATGTCTTCCCATCTGATTTTTGCAGGTAAGAACCTGAAAAATAAGTTCTTTGACTGTAAGACCACCAAAAATGTGAGGAATTGTATATAGCTGCACTTATTCGGTGAGGATATGTATGCTTAGTGAGTGATCAACGATGATGGCATATTGAGAAACAGCAAAGTGTAGTGGTTCACAGCACTAACTCCAGAGCCCGGCTGTGTTGGTCTGAATACCAGCTCCACCACTTACAGCTGTGTGACCCTGGGAACATTATTTAACCACTCTGTGCCTAACTTTCTTCGTTTGTGAAATAAGGATAGAAAGAGTTGCCTACCTTGGGAGTTGTTTTGAGGACAAACAAGTTACTTTAATAAAATACTCAGCCCAGGGCCTGTCACCCTGTCAATAACATTAAATGTTAGCTCTTTGTTATTATGGTATGCTCTGTCAGGTGTGAAATTTGCCCTGGTCTTCTTCCGGTCAACAGGTGGTCGCTCCATAGAAGGTAAAGAAAGCATACTGCAGTCCGTATTTCAGAGTTCTTAGGTCTTTGCTGAGCTCTAACCTTCCCGTTGATCCCATCTGCTCACACGTGGCCCGCAACCTCTCCCCGGCTCCCACCTGCTATTTCTGTCCAGACCCGCATGATGAAGTCCCCTCTGTGGCAGGAAGGCCTCCTGCTTTGTGACCTGATTCCCAGCTCCCCATCATCCCTGCTGTTTCTCCCGCCCTTCACCCTAAAACTGCTCAGCTGAGAGGCTGATCACACAGCCTCCCTTTCCTCTCCCACTCACTCCTGCAAGTCTTTTTGTGAGACTTCTCCTCCATCAGAAGTAATCTAGTTGGGGCTTCCCTGGTGGCGCAGTGGTTGAGAGTCTGCCTGCTGATGCAGGGGACACGGGTTCGTGCCCCGGTCCGGGAAGATCCCACATGCCGTGGAGCGGCTGGGCCCATGAGCCATGGCCGCTGAGCCTGCGCGTCCAGAGCCTGTGCTCTGCAACGGGAGAGACCACAACAGTGAGAGGCCTGCGTACCGAAAAAAAAAAAAAAAAAGAATTAATCTAGTTGCCTTTGATGCTATGGAGTCAATATTCTCAAGGTCAGCTGTTCTTCTGGCTTTCATATCTCACACAACTGAGCACCTCCTCAGTCAGCCCTTCCAGAATCACTATAAATCTCCCTCTTCCCTTGCACTGAATCAGTCACCAAGTGGGATCCATCCTCCTCAGAAAGAGCTCTCCTTTCACTCCATCCCTGCTCTCTGTGCCATGGTGCAGACCCTTTCCAGCTTTCACGTGGAATATCTCAGTCACCTTCCATCCAGCTGCTCCCTTCAGTCAATATTTGTGAAAGGACTGAAGGAAGAGAAAATATGTTTGAGCGCAATGGGTGAGACAAAGAAACTTCAGAGGGTAGTAGGAGGCTTATTAAAGATATGGCACAGAGGAAACTCATTCTTGTTTGGTACCACTACTTCTGAAGAGCCACTTGGCAATGCTTAGTAAAGCCAAAGACGTGCAAACCCCATGATTCCGCACTTCTCTCCTATGAAGGTTCCCTGACCTAAAACTCGTGTACATACATGAAGGAGATTTATACAGAAAAGTTCACTGCAACATGGATTGTAGTTAGGAAAAATTGGAAGTGTCAACGGAAATAATAAAGAATCTATAATAGGATTAGAAAAGAGTTTTATTTGAGCCAAACTGAGGACTGTAGCCTAGGAGACACTGATTCAAGGAGCACTTGAATTGTGTTTTATCAGACTACAAAATGGGGGAGACGTACAAAGGCAAAAACCTCAAGGTTGCAGTTAGTTACGTGAGTTGTTTATCAAGAATTATAACTGGAGCTGGCAAGAAGTAAGAGTTCTTGTTAAGCCAGGATTGGTTGGGATCTGAAATGGTTGCATAGTTACAAGGGGAGACCTTGAGACCATAAGGTTGCAGCTGGCCACTGGGAGCAGATACTGTTTTGAGAACGGCTAGTGGTGTCCTTGAGTTTGATGCAGTTCAGAAAATTTATGTTCACAGTGATGCAGGAATGTGTCTGAAACCACATCCACAATGGCCACCCGGCTCCATCCTGAATGTGACCCACAATTACTCCATTTTGATTTTTAAAAGCATTCTTTACTTTAATGGTTAAAGCAGATGTACAATGAGTGTTTGACAGGCTATGAGAGAGGCTGTTCCCATTAGCATAAAGTTTAAGTTAAATCATGTGTAAGCCAGAATAACTTCCCCATATCTCAATATATGAAAATTTCTTCCATCCAAAGAAATCTAAGTGCCTGTGAAAAGGAAAATATAAATAAATAATGAGGCTTCCCTGGTGGCGCAGTGGTTAGGATTCTGCCTGCCAGTGCAGGGGACATGGGTTTGAGCCCTGGTCCAGGAAGATCCCACGTGCCACAGCACAACTAAGCCCGTGCGCCACAACTACTGAGCCTGGGCTCTATAGCCGCGAGCCACAGCTACTGAGCCCACGTGCTGCAACTACTGAAGCCCGCGCACTTGAGCCCGTGCTCCGCAACAAGAGAAGCCACCACAATGAGAAGCCCGTGCAACGCAATGAAGAGCAGCCCCAGCTCACCGCAATTGGAAGAAAGCCTGTGCCCAGCAGCGAAGACCCATCGCAGCCAAAAATTAAACCAAACAAACAAAAAGTTTAAAAATAAATAAATAAATAAATAATGGGGTATTTGTTTGATAGAATATCATATTAAAAGTAAAATATAGGGGCTTCCCTGGTGGCGCAGTGGTTGAGAGTCCGCCTGCCGATGCAGGGGACACGGGTTCGTGCCCCAGTCCGGGAAGATCCCACATGCCGCGGAGTGGCTGGGCCCATGAGCCATGGCCGCTGAGCCTGTGCGTCTGGAGCCTGTGCTCTGCAATGGGAGAGGCCACAACAGTGAGAGGCCCACGTACTGCAAAAAAACAAACAAACAGTAAAATATAATAACCAGAGCCATGTACATTAATGCAATAAATCTTAAAAATATAATGAAGGAAGAAGCAAATTGTAAAAGAGAATATGGTATACTGTTTATATAACATTTAGAAATAACAAACAGTGCCACAAGTTGTTTATGAATATCCACATAGGTGAAAGTATAAAGACCTGCATGGGAATGATAAACCCCAAATTCAGGATAGCGGTTACCTCTGGGGATGCAGAGGACTACAATCAGGAGTGTTACGCAGAGAGCTCCAGTTGTATCCGTAAATATACATTTTATTTATCTAAGTGGTACTTGTTATAAAAGGTACTTACTATAGTATTTTCTGTGTTTTTCTGTTTGCTTAAAATTTTCATGAAAAAGTGCTATGGGGTGGGATGTGCAGTGGAAGGCAACTCCTGTAAGTCACAACCCAGGGAGAGATGTGTGCCCCCTGTGCTTCAGAGATGAAAAAGTGAGGCCCCCAAAGCAGTTCCCCTCAGCCTTCAGATGCCTTCAGATGCAGGGCTGAAGGATCAGTTACCACAGTGTATGTGAAAAGTGCCTTGGCTGTCACTCAGGTGCTGTGCACATAGAAGGGTGGTTGGTATCATAAGGGACCACTGTTTGAAACGCTGTAACCACTGAAGGCAGAATGATGTTGAACACCATCGAAATAAGCAACCTAGGCAAAATACGGAAACTATTTTTATTTGGGGGAAATGGGTATCAAAGTATATATTCTAGGGCTTCCCTGGTGGCGCGGTGGTTGAGAGTCCGCCTGCCGATGCAG